>NC_054484.1:103839717-104185836 GCF_017639515.1 Carcharodon carcharias | reverse complement strand
AAAAAGACAAGATTGAAGTCAATGGAAAAGACTCTTGAGAATCATGTGTAGATAAAACAGGTGACTAGTTCATTATGAGTCCATTGTACAGACCTATCCTGGCAATTTCACGCTACAAAGCCTGTTCATGATAAATTTCCATTAGCAACAAAATAAACAGAACTCCAACCATCATTCCACACTCAGTTCACAAGATAATTAGACCATAAGACCATAAGACATAGGAGCAGAAATTAGGCCATTCAGCCCATCGAGTCTGCTCTGTCATTCAATCATGGCTGATAAGTTTCTCAACCCCATTCTCCTGCCTTCTCCCCGTAACCTTTGATCCCCTTACCAATCAAGAACCTATCTATCTCGGACTTAAATACACCAATGACCTGGCCTCCACAGCCTTCTGTGGCAATGAATTCCATAGATTCACCACTCTCCGGCTAAAGAAGTTTCTCCTCATCTCTGTTTTAAAAGGTCTTCCCTGTACTCTGAGGCTGTGCCCTCGGGCCCTACTCTCTCCTACTATTGGATACATCTTCCCCATGTCCACTCTATCCAGGCCTTTCAGTATTCTGTAAGTTTCAATCAGATCCCCCCCTCATCCTTCTAAACTCCGAGTATAGACCCAGATTCCTCAAACGTTCCTCATATGTTAAGCCTTTCATTCCTGGGATCATTCTCAAGAACCTCCTCTGGACAGTCTCCGGGGCCAGAACATCTTTCCTGAGATACAGGGCCCAAAATTGCTCACAATATTCTAAATGTGGTCTGACCAGAGCCTTATAAAGCCTCAGCAGCACATCCCTGCTTTTATATTCTAGTCCTCTCGAAATAAATGCTAACGTTGCATTTGCCTTCCTAACTACCGACTCAACCTGCAAGTTAACCTTTAAGAGAATCCTGGACTCGGACTCCCAAGTCCCTTTGCACTCCAGATTTCTGAATTCTCTGCCCATTTAGAAAATAGTCTATGCCTCTATTCTTCCTACCAAAGTGCATGACCTCATACTTCCCCACGTTGTATTCCATCTGCCACTTCTTTGCCCATTCTCCTAACCTGTCCAAATTTTTCTGCAGCCTCCCCGCCTCCTCAATACTACCTGTCCCTCCACCTATCTTTGTATCATCTGCAAACTTAGCCAGGATGCCCTCAGTTCCTTCATCTAGATCTTTAATGTATAAAGTGAAAAGTTGTGGTCCCAACACAGACCCCTGCGGAACTCCACTAGTCACCGGCCGGAATCCTGAGAAGGACCCCCTTATCCCCACTCTCTGCCTCCGCCAGACAGCCAATCTTCTATCCATGCTAGTACCTTGCCCCTAACACCATGGGCTCTTATCTTACTGAGCAGCCTCCTGTGAGGCACCTTGTCAAAGGCCTTCTGGAAGTCCAAGTAGATAACACCCATTGGCTCTCCTTTGTCTAACCTACTCGTTTCCTCCTCAAAGAATTCTAACAGATTTGTCAGGCATGACCTTCCCTTGATGAAACCATGCTGACTTTGCCCTATTTTGCCATGCACTTCCAAGTATTCTGAAATCTCATCCTTAATAATGGACTCTAAAATCTTACCAACGACCGAAGTCAGGCTAATCGGCCTGTAATTTCCCATCTTTTACCTCACTCTCTTCTTAACCAGGGGGGTTATATTAGCGATTTTCCAGTCCTCTGGGACCCTCCCTGACTCCAGTGATTCCTGAAAGATCACCACTAACGGCTGCACTATCTCTTCAGCTATCTCCTTCAGAACGCTGAGGTGTAATCCATCTGGTCCAGGTGTTTTAACCACCTTCAGACCTTTCAGTTTTCCTAGCACCTCCTCCTTATTAATGGCCACCATACTCACCTCTGCCCCCCAACTCTGTTGAATTTTGGGGATGTTACTCATGTCTTCCACTGTGAAGACTGACGCAAAGTACCAATCAGTTCTTCCGCCATTTCTTTGTTCCCCACTACTACTTCTCCAGAGTCATTTTCCAGCGGCCCAATGTCCACTTTTGCCTCTCTCTTACCCTTTATACATCTAAAAAAACTCTTGCAATCTTTTTTTATATTACTGGCTAGTTTACCCTCATATTTAACCTTCTCCCTCCTTATTTCTTTTTTAGTTGTCCTCAGTTGGTCTTTTTAGGCTTCCCAATCCCTTGGTTTCCCAATGCTCTTCGCCGCATTGTATGCTTTCTCTTTAGCTTTTATGCTGTCCCTGTCTTCTCTTGTCAGCCATGGTTGCCTCGTCCACCCTTTAGTATGCTTCTTCTTCCTAGGGATGAATTTTTGCTGTGTCTCCTAAATTACTCCCAGAAACTCCTGCCATTGCTGTTCCACTGTCTTTCCTGCTAGGCTCATCTCCCAGTCAATTCTGGCCAATTCATCCCTCATGCCTCTGTAGTTGCCTTTATTCAACTGTAATACCGTTACATCTGATTCCAGCTTTTTCCTCTCAAATTGCAGGGTAAATTCTATCATATTATGGTCACTTCCTCCTAAGGGTTCCATCACCTTAAGCTCCCTTATCAAATCTGCTTCATTACACATCACTAAATCTAGAATTGCCTGTTCCCTAGTGGGTTCCACCACAAGCTGTTCCAAAAAGCCATCTCGTAGACATTCCACAAATTCCTTTTCTTGGGATCCACTACCAACCTGATTTTCCCAGTCTACCTGCATATTGAAATCCCCCATGATCACTGGAACCTTGCCTTTCTTACACGCCTTTTCTATCTCCTGGTGTACTTAGTGCCCCACATCCTGACTACTGTTTGGAGGCCTGTACATAACTCCCATTATGGTTTTTTTACCTTTGCGGTTCCTCAACTCTACCCATACAGATTCTACATCACCTGACCCTACATCATTTCTTGTGATCGATTTAATTTCATTTCTTACTAACAAAGCAATCCCAACCCCTCTGCCAACCTGCCTATCTTTTCGATAGGATGTATATCCTTGGATATTTAGCTCCCAGTCCTGATCCCCTTGCAGCCATGTCTCCGTGATGCCCACCACATCATACCTGCCAATTTCAATCTGCGCCACAAGCTCATTTACCTTATTTCATATACTGCGTGCATTCAGATACAACACCTTCAGTCCTGTATTTCCCGTCCTCTTTCTCATTGTCGTCCCTTTATCTGATGCGCTTGAAGTTAGATTCCTAGCTCTTTCCAAACACTCTGTCCTATTTTGTGTTCTGGGGACTTTAATAGCCTCTCCTGGGCTCTCCTTTCTTTTCAGTTTTTTCATAATTTTCCATGAAGTTGAATCCACCACCGCAACCGCCCCCGCCCCCCCCCCCACCCCCCCCACCCCACCCCCCACCTCCCACTCCCCCAACAGGCTAACCTGCTGCTTTGTTTCCCATTAGTCATACTTCTTGGAGTTTTCCCCTTCCCTCCACCCCCACCCACCCCTCCCACCCACCCCCCCTCCCCTTTCTAGTTTAAAGTCCTGTTGACCACCCTATTTACCCTTTTCAGTAGAACATTGGTCCCAGATTGGTTCAGTTATGGATGAAAAAGGCCATCTAACCCAACTTATCCCATCCAACCAAATGACACATGAACATATGTATTAGCAGCAGGAGTAAGCCAATTGGCCCCTCAAGCTCCTACATTATACCAGTGACTGCAGTTCACGAGTATTTATTTGGGACATTGTGAAAGGTATGAATGTAGGTTTGTCTTTCTTTCATTACACCTGCATGCAGTGGGCAGAGTGACTTTAGCAATGGTGAAATTGGAGACCCAATCTTAATTCTCGAAGGATAATTAATCACAGAGCAATCAACAGATGTCAGGAAAGCGGCTACAAAGAAATTGCGAGATTTACAAAACAGTTCAACTCTGTAGCTAATGTAACCGATCATTCTGACTTCTCTGGTGCCAGCCCACCCCTGCCCCTGTTGTACTAATGACACCATCCCCAGGATTTATCAGTCAGACATCTACTAGCACCTTAGGAAAAATGTCGATTGAATTGTCGTTCTGAATTTTTCAGAAAAGAATAGTACATGGTGCATAAATCCAGCACGGCTGTAATTGAATTGTTTCCCCTCTCCCCAGAAGCTATCACACAAATTATGCTGTGCACTGTGATTTTACAGCAAAAAATGGAAAAATGTAATTGATAATTAAGAATTTTCAACAGTTTAAGAAAGTGACACCCCCACCCTGCGCCAGCAGTGTCACCCCACCCCCCATGTCACTCCTGCCACCCCACCTCCCCAAACCCCCTTACCTCAAACCCCAACTACTCCCCCACCCTACCCAGTCAACCCCTCCAATACTCCCAACCTCCCCCGCCCCTCCAACACCCCCCAATCCCTCACCCCAACACCCCCAACCTCCACTTTGCTCAAAGCCTCACAACCTCCACCCACCCTTCCAACAGCCCCCAATCTCCCCCATCCAGTCAACACCCTCCGACCTCCCTCCACTCCTCCAACATCTCCCTATCTCCCCTTACCCCTCCAACACACCACAACCTCCCCATCCCCCAACCCCCCACGACTTCTCCCATCCCTCCACCAACCCTCCAATGTTCTCCGCCCCCTTCCACTGCCCAGCATCCAACTGATTCTAAAATAGACATTTCACTTGCCATTTCTCAAGCAAGAGAACACTCTCAGTTGCTGCGCTGCTACTGCTGATCTTTGGACAGCTTGGAGGTTTTCTGGCAGGCTTTTCAAAATCAATCGGAACCACGAAGCTACCCGAAGGTCGGAAGCAGCAGTGCACTAGCTCAGCGAATTTGAGCTGACAGGACAGCTTTTAAAAATTGGGAACACAGCCTGATGGCTCCGACATTTTTTAAAGTCAGTCTTTTAGGTCTACAGCTCTGCCTCTGGCTGCTCAGACTTGGGGACAATGAGAAACTCCATTCAGAGCAAAGAGTCCGGGTTCCCCAAACGCCCACAGCTCCCACCGTCCGAACAGTTGGCAGGAAACACATCCCCGCCAACTCTGAGTGCCCCACAGCCAATTTACGCTCCAATGAATGTAAGCCCCGCCTTAGAGAACTGCCGGCCAACCTGATTGGCCAGCAGATCTCCGGTCCCTGCAGCAACAGCGCTGCAGTGGACAGAAGAGGAACTGCACCAACCAGCCTGAGACTAAAGTCCCAGGAACCAGAGGACAAGGTAAGTGTGAGGAGTCTCAGGGCGGGGAGAGAGGGAAGGCCTGAGGAGGTCATGAGGGGGGCTATCGGGGTCTCAGGAGAGAGGCCGGAGATGGAGGGAGGTCACAGGGTCTTAAGGGGAGGGTATTCCCAGTCAGGAAGGGGCTTCTGATGGAGGCATCCCCCTCCCCTTCCTGCTCAAGAGCTAATTTGCTTTATCTTCAGCTTTCCCCCATGAATGTGTAATGGTCCCGCCAGCCTAAAAATTGAGGCTGGGCGGGAAACGGCCCTTATTGGCTATTAATTGACCACTTAAAGGCCTCAACTGGGGCAAAGGCAGACTTCCCAATCTAACGCCTTGCCCGCCCAGTGTAAAATCGCTGTGAGGCTGGGCCCGGCAGGAACCCAGAGGGAATCCCATCCCTGCAATTTCAGGCTGCCAGCCCCCTACCCCCGCATAAAAACCCACAGGTGGGGGAGTGTAAAATTCAGACCATAACCTTTCTGATTAGATTATTTTAGTGATTGCAGTATGTTAATCTCATGTCACTGGCTAATCTAAACCTCACGGATCTCAATCCAATATACCACACATTAAGCTCTGTAATTGTCTAATTATTAATTCCACTGTTAAACCTTATACATTACATCTCAGAGACTTTTTGAAAAGCCAACACAGAGAATTGCAATTCAGCAGCACATTGTGTTAGTCATCACCATTGGGAAATCAATTCCCACTTTCTAGGGCCAGCCAGAGTGACAGCCAAGGATAATTTACCCAAACTCTCCACCAACAGCCATTTAATGTTATTTTTGCTCGTTCTTGTTTCTTTCCCCAAGTGGTTTTCATTCTTTCCCATGCATTTTAGTTCCCACGCTCCATAAAACATTAACATGACTGTGCCATTGGTCCAATTCTTATTTTTGTGAGGTATCGGTCCGTGAAAGATGCAACACATGTTTAAGGTTAAACTATGAAGAATGGATATTGGATGGCACAAGAGGGATACTGGTCATGCCTGTCATTATGGCATCAGTTACAACTATAGGCCAGGGCACAGCCACTTGCCACTGATGGAGGACTGCCTTTGCAGGCTCCAGCTCTGCAGAAAGGCATTTACAAGGGTATTATATTCCTTCAGTCTTCAGGTTTTTTTCCCATCAAGATAGTTGCGAGTGACAGCTTCCTTTGAAAACAGCAGTTTAGTTACCCCTCAGAAAGAAAAAAAAGAAAGACTTGCATTGATATAGCACCTTTCACGACCTCAGGCTATCCCATAGCACTTTACAGGGAAATAGGTACTTTTTGGAGTGTAGCTGCTGTTGTAAAGTAGGAAGCACAACAGCCAATTTGAGTGCAGTAAAGTCCCATGAACCACTATTAAATATATGACCAGATGATCTATATTAGGTATTTACCTGAAATCTCCACTTAGAGTCAGATATTTTGGTGCCCTCTACAACACAGATTGAGAAATTTCCTGGAATTGTCTCCAGGTCCTTCTGAAATTCGGGAATAGTGTTGTGTACCACAAAAGCGAGCACCAGGGTACAGTTGCTGTTTTTTCCTCTCGGCATGGCTTCAGATTCTTAATGCTGCCACTCGAGCACAGAGGCGCATGGTCTTTGTGCTCATTGTCTCACATTTCTTTCAGGTGAATAACCAGGAAAAGATATGGTCTCCAAAATTTCCAAGGCGTCGTATAAGAATTTCTTCCCCAACATAACAGCCGCGACTAGCATGAGAAATAAAATTTAATCTGGGTTCCATGATTAATTCCAGATTATGTCAAATAAAAAGCTGCATTTACATAGCAACTTTCACATTCTCAAAACTCTTCACAGTTTAAAGCACAGTTGCTGTTGTGATCTAGGTAAGCAAGGCAGTCAATATCTGGCCAGCAAGGCCCCATAAACAATGATTAAATGACCAGTTAATCTGAATGGGGGGGGGGGTGTTGGCTGGGGGATAAAAATTGGCTAACAAAACAAGTGAAGTTGTCTATTTTTTTTTCAAATAGTTCCATGGAAACTTTTGTAATAATGTGAACAGGCAGATAAAACATTGGTTTGACATCTTACCTGAAAGATGGCATCTCCAAAAAATGCAGCATTCCCTCACTATTGCACTAAAATGTTAGCATCAGTTATGTGCTCAGCTCCCTACAACCATCTGACATTAACCATCTATGTTACCACTGAACCAAGAAAAGTTAGTTTGGCTGCGCCAGCGCAACTGATGAAAGGTCTTTTTTGAAATTACAGGGTTTAGGGCATACAATGGATTGCCCTGCCATCAACTGCACTCTTCTGCAGAGGTTAGATCATAAACTTGGTGGTGGCAGTACTTTTTTTTTGCATTGGCAGCTTTCCATCACATGAGACGATGGTTTGTGACATGGTGGTCATCTCTCTGTTAAGCATCACCCAGTGTAACTCAAGAGCCTCATATGGCAGTCCCTGCCACATTTGCAGCAGACGAAGGCAGTGGGCTGAGAAGATGCACAGTTCGCTGGTCTCCGTTTCCTCTGGGCCTCTTCTCAGCCAGTTGAGCTTTCTATTTTGCCTCGCCTCTTCCAATGTCTCCCCAAACACCCAGCTTCTAGAGGCCACAGGCATCAGTGACTGTCCCCCAATTGTCAGTGTCAATGTCTGCCATCTTCACCTGTCACTTGCAGGTACCCTTGTAGTAAAAGTAAGGATACCCCAAGAGGCCACAACCCAATTTCCAATTTACTGTACAGAAGGTTTTTGGGTATACAGCCAAGCCAACACAGACGTCATTGGCTTAGCAATGAGTGTATGCTGATGGGATTAGCACGCTCCAGGACCTCTGAGTTGGTAAGCTTGTCCCAAAGAGATGCTGAAGTTACGTTTGAAACAGCAAAGGTACAAACTATTCAGCCTTTTCTCCTGCCTGGTGTATGTTGTTCAGGCCTCACCACTGTAGAGGAGTGTGCTGGGGTGCAGGCTTGGTGGACTTTCAGTTTGGTGTTCACAGTCAGGTTGCTGTTGTTCCACACTCTCTTACTCAGCTCGGACATAACAGCTGCAGCTTTTGTAACGTGTGTGTTGATTTCAGCAATATTGCTAATGATTGTGAAGGCCAGATATGTGAAGCTATCAACAACCTCCAGTATTGCATTGTCATTGCTGATGGATGATGTTCTGGCAACATCCTGGACCATGATATTTGTCTTCCTGATGCTGATGGTCAAACCAACTCTTTACAGATGTGAGTGAGTCTGTCCATTTGCTGCTGTCGGTGTTCCTCAGTGTGGAACGTTAATGTGGCTTCGTCAGCATTGAGCAACTTTCTGATGAGAACTGACACCTGACGATGACCTAAAGGCATGTGACAGCAGCTGAGAAAATATGCCAAAAAGTGTTAATGTCCAATCACAGCCCTGTTGGACCCCACTGTGGATCTCAAAAGCTTATGATGTTGCACCATCATAGCTGAGCTTACCCATGAAGTTGTCACGGAAAGAAAAGATCACAGCATCGGTAGGCAGCCAATTGTCTCCAGCAGCTTAAATAGACTGCCTCTGCTCACGTAGAGCCATAGAGACCATAGAAAAGTTACAGCACAGAAGGAGGCCATTCGGCTCATCTTGTCCATGCCAGCCCAAGGACACCCAGGTATCCTTTCTAATCCCACCTTCCTGCACCCACCCCATAGCCCTGCAGCTTACAGCACTTAAGGTGCAGATCCAGGTACTTTTTAAAAGGGTTTAGAGTTTCTGCCTCTACCAACAACTTGGGCAGTGAAATCCAGACACCCACTACCCTCTGCGTAAAAAAGTTCTTTCTCATGTCCCCCCTACACCTTCTGCCACTTATCTTGAATCTATGTTTCCTGGTTCTAGAATTCTCCATCAAGGGAAACAATTTTATCCTGTCCACTCTATCTATTCCCCTCATAATTTTCTATACTCATCAAGTCACCTCTCAGCCTTCTTTGTTCTAAGGAAAATAACCCTAACCTATGCAATCTCTCCTCATAGCTACACTTTTCTAACCCTGGCAACATTCTTGTAAACCTCCACTGTACTCTCTCCAGAGCTATTATGTCCTTCCTGTAATGTGGTGACCAGAACTGCACACAATACTCTAGTTGTGGCCTCACCAGTATTTTATACAATTCCAACATTATATCCTTACTTTTATATTCTATACCTCTGCCAATGAAGGAGAGTATGCCTTCTTTACAACATTGTCTACTTGAACTGCTGCCTTTAGGGACCTGTGTACTTGTACACCAAGATCTCTCACTTCATCTACCCCTCTTAGTATATTCCCATTTATTGTGTAATCCCTGTAACTGTTTGACCTCCCTAAATGTATGACCTCACACTTCTCTATGTTATGATCTATCTGCCACTTTACCGCCCACTCCACCAACCCATCTATATCGTTTTGGAGATTATGGCTATCCTCTACACCATCCACTACTTGGCCAATCTATGTGTCATCTGCAAATTTCCCAATCGTGCCCCCTAAGTTCATGTCCAAATCATTAATATATAACACGAATAGCAAGTGTCCCCACACCGAGCCCTGTAGAACACCACTTGAGACAACTTTCCATTCACAAGGGCATCCATCGACGATTACCCTTTGTTTCCTGTTACAAAAGCCAACCTTTTATCCAGTTTGCCACATTATCCTAACATGGTCAAATGTTTTAGTGCAAATGCAATCAATTAAGGCATTATATAGGGGTCTTCTTTATTCACAGCATTTCTCTTGCAACCAACAGACCAAGAAGATCATGTCAACTGTAGATCTTCCAGTTCTGAAGCCACACTGGGATTCAGAGTAGATGAGTTCAGCCAGGATCTGCAGCCTGAAAAGGACAACATGGGGAAATACTTTTCCCACAATGCTTAGCAGGGAGATGCCTCAACAGTTGCTGCAAACACTGCAGTCACCCTTATTCTTGTACGGGGTCACAACCTTTGCATCATGCATATCCTGGGGCATTACCACCTCCCTCCAGCAGAGACAGAGAACTTCCTGCAGATGCTGCATGACTGCCAGTTTCCCATACTTGATGAGTTCTGGTGGTACAGCATCTACACCCTGCTTGTTTTGGACAGAGATCCAGGTGATGATGCTTTACTGCCTGGTGACAGCAAATTGCCACCTGTCAAATTTTCCCTGCTGCCTGACTCCTAGATTCACTCAAAAGTTGTCCAGAACTTTTTCTACTTGCGCTACCTGATCTCTGATGGAATAGCTTGCATCGAGTCAGGTGTTACACAGTGCCAGGTATTCTCCTTACCCACTACCATTTATTCAAATAAATCTCTTGATATTGTTACAGACAGGAGGGTTTAATTTGGAACATCCCTGATTTCTCCGCTCAGCACCTCTCCGTAAACAGAAAGGTGTTTTTGATTTTTGATTTCCCCCTTTAGAAGTGATGGCACATTTTCCCCAACCCTTCAGGTTTGGAGTGGTCTAATTCCCTCTTAATAACCCACAGCCAACTTGAGATAAGATAAAAATAAGAGGGGTAGTTATTTTATACACACATAAAATGCAGTAAGGGGTTTCACAACGTCTGCCCCTTTTTACACTCATACAATAAAAGAGGGATACGGGAAAGAAAGGGGTACAGGGCAGGACCACGATAAAAATAACAGTTATGGTTTCACATGAGTCCACAGTCCAGAATCAAAGTCCAATGAGGAATTTTTCCCGCAGAATTTAGCTGGCTGGAGACCGGTGGTGTAAGATTCACTTTTCCAGGGTGTTGATGTTCCAAGATGAAATAGGCAAACAGATAATAGATCAGTTCTGTATGTGATAGTACAAAAACCTTCCCAGCAGAGTCAGATTAGAAGGAGGCCCATTGCCCAACCAGGCCAGAGCTAGTTTCTGTGTGGCCTACCAGTCCAATTTTAAACAGCGGACTGAAGATGGAATCCGAAAGATGTAAAATTAAAGCAATTCAAGCAGCTTAAGTCTCGGTCATGTGACAGGATAATTTTGGGTTGAGCTATTCAACTAACAAGGTGTCTTGTTAAAATTAATTTTGTTTCATGCAGGTAATTGTAGAACCATTAGCACAACATTGGAGATGAGGAGTCACAAATAGCTCTGCCTTTTCCCAGCATCGGCTGGTGCAGATGTCTCGTCCAATATCTTTTGTGTTGGCTTGGCTGTAATGTTTATACCATGCAAGGAGTGTTACATTCCAGCGCTTTGATGTGTTTCCTTTGTCCACTTTTAGACTGCTCAGAAACTTCCAGAGCTACCATCATGTGGTCAGCGGCAGCCATTCTATCAGTCCAGTCATTTGTCCATTTTAAAAGAAAAATAATAAAGTAGCCAGTGATATATATTTTTTCTTCCTTCATGCTTTCTGATAATGATAATGTGAGCTCTCATTGTTTGCAACTTCTAGTAGAACTACATAAAACTGACAGACACTGTAAATACTGACAATACTGTAAATATTGGCGTAGTGGTAATGTCACTAGACTAGTAATCCAAAGGCCCAGGCTAATGGTTGCTGGGGTCATAGGTTCAAATCCCTCACTGGCAGCTGGTGGAATGTAAATTCAATGAATAATCCTAGAATTGAAAGCTAGGTCACAACAAGAGCTATCACTGATTGGTGTAAAAACCCATCTGGTTCACTCATGTCCTTTAGGGAAGGAAATCTGCTGTCCTTATCCAGCCTGTCCTACATGTGACCCCAGACACACAGCAATGTGGTCGACTCTTAACTGCCCTCTGGAATGGCCTAGCAAGTCCCTCAGTTCAAAGGCAATTAGGGATGGGCAACAACTGCCAGCCTTGCCGCCAACGCTCACATCCCTTAAAGAATAAAGAAGAAAAACGCATGCTAAGATGTGGCCCTCTGCTGTTTATTTCAGTCTTCATACCCATTTACACCTGAAAAGAAAAAGTGACAATAGAGAGACCAAAGCCACAGAGGCAATTAACCCGCTGCCTGCCTACCTGTTTCTATTTTAGGGAGGATCCAGGTTTAGGTATCTAAACCTCCTGCTAGAAACAGGTGCATGCAAACCTGGGACAAACATTTCAACTCTGATTGCTGAATTCTCAACCGCCTACAAACTATGGGGTACAAGTTGTAAGTTGTTTATTTCCAGTGGTGTTTGAAGGAATGCCCGCCTCCTCACAACTAAAATGCTGGAAAGCTTTGGGAGGCAGTTTACTTGTATTAGGAATTTTTTGTTTTGCTGCGCTGTCTATTTCAAAGTATGTGTTGCATCTGTGAAACATTCTGAACTCAAGAGGTTTCTGGCAATTCCACATTGGCTAGAGCATGAGAAAGAGGAGGAGGAGCAGGAAGAAGGAGCAAACAGAGCTACAGTTACAGGAAGAATAAACAGTACAAGGCAAGTTGACAGGAGCACTTAACCTAGAGTGTCAGTCAGTATTCATGTCTCCATTATGCAGGTCACTGATACTATGTTGACCTGAGTAAACATTTTCAGGACTTTCCCCATGGGCAACTGGAAGCAAAAGGAAAACACTATAGGGAATTAATGGAAAAGATCCATGGAAGTAAAATTCGAACAAGATCAGCTGCTGATTCACTATCACCCATTTTGCACAAAATCAGTATCTACCCACGGTATTTAGCAATGTACTGGAGTTAATGCTCTACATTTTAACCCTCTCTTTAGCATTGCCCCAAACAAGGGTATTGGCACACGGAGTGGTGAAGATTCAGAAATGCTGTCATCCATTCCCATTGCACAACTGCCCCTGTTACTGGGCTGCAGATCAGCTGATCCATGGATACACAGTCTATTGGACATCCAAGTTCCACACGTAACCTCTATCCATTCTCCCAGCCTGTCTGAAGTAGAGGAGCCCAGGGCTTACAAGACTGTGGTATGAACCAACTCTGAGAGAAGCTGGTGCCATATCATCTCTTACAAGGAGGGCCAAGCTGCAACTTCATTAAGGTGACCACCAACTTCTTTGTTGGCTCTCAGTGGCATGTACAAGTGCTCACACAAGTTGATAGCAAAATCCTCCATACCCTCCACATGTTCCCCAGCAGGCAATACAAATGATGCAAAGGAACCATCTTTGTTTTAAAGTCTAGAGTCTTAAAGTCTGCATCTCTGACTTCTTCAGCAAAGCCAGAATGCAAGCCTGCCCTCTGGTGTGCTGTTTTCTTGGCTGCCCTGCTCCTGCTCATTTGTGCTTGATGAATCACCCAGTGCAGATTCTTCCTACTTATACAGGATGCCCATTTCTGTGCTGGAGCTTGAAAGAATGAGAGCAGAGGGGCTTGCATCTTCAGAAGGGTTTTCTCCTCACGCTGTGAGCTTTCAGGGCCCAGTTGTATGAAGGACCAAGAAAAA
The DNA here is from genome assembly GCF_017639515.1 of Carcharodon carcharias. Lineage (NCBI taxonomy): Eukaryota > Metazoa > Chordata > Chondrichthyes > Lamniformes > Lamnidae > Carcharodon > Carcharodon carcharias. The sequence goes on along the minus strand of NC_054484.1, from coordinate 104,172,366 downwards.
GGGCAGAGAGAAAAGGGTTAGTGCATAATAGCAGGGTACACTATAGCAGATGAATGACAGTGCAGGTGGTCACAATTGTGTGTAAGAGGCAGTTAGGTAGCAATTATGGGGAAGAAAATGCCCAAACACCATGTTATGCCTGGCATCCAACCTGGCTAATCCAATGTTGTATGCCCTGTTTTTGTACTCTCGCTTTTGTGGTTTTCCAGCTTCTCCTGAAAGAAGCAGTAGCAGGTTAGTGTGTACCACATTAAAGCGTTGTGAAGGTGTGTGAGGCAGCTTAGAGGAAGATGCAGAAAATATATAGGCAAGAAGGGGGAAATAATGTGAATTGAGTGTGAGAGTACAAGTATAAGGAGGTGCCTTTTGTGATTGGAGGGGAGACATGGGAACAGGAGAGGGAGGATTGACAGTGTTGTTGATGAAGAGTCTTATCATGGAAGACTTGGTGAGATCGCTGTCCCTGCACTGCAACCTGGTCTGCAAAATGTTGCTCAACCACCTCTCTCCATTGCTGCTGACTAACTTAATGATGCACCCGTTACCACCCATCAGAAGGGAAGAGGATCTCATAGCTATTATTTACTTAGAGGGAGCAATTTTTGTTTTCAGGCATGTATCAGTTAAGGAGGGGTTAAGGCAATTCCTCCACCTGCTTGATGCAGTCAGTGGGAAGTTTTATCATGGCTGACCTCATTGTTAATTTATCTATTGATGCCTATTTTTTAGAACATTTCACAAAAGTCACCTCTCGCTTAGTTCACATTGTGTTGTTGCTAGTAGCACTCAGAAATGCTCTGGTGTTTGTACTTGTACTTTCCCCCCAAGTGAGTACAGTGGAACTTTACAGCCAGGCATCTGTGTAACTGAAATTGTAAGAGGGACGTTTCTGAGGGAATTCAGCCATAATAACTCAATCCAGTAATGTTGAGAAAGGCTGACTGACTATATAATGGCAGATTTTCATTCCCACACGATATTGATGCTTCAGTTAAATAGATTTTTGTTAAATCAACCTACTTGGTTTCACACATAAACCAGTTTTGATTCAACCTGAAGTACAAGGCTTATCACATTAAACAAGTAATTGACTTGTCAGAGCAGTGTAAGTGACAACTGAATGAAGGAACTGTTTGTACCAGATGTATAATGAGAAACAGGCCATTAACACCTAAAACATAAAATAACAAGTGACTCCTGACACCAATTCCCCATTGAAAATAAGGCAATAACTAAACCAAGTTGCAAACAATTACTTTCTTTAAATGTTCTACGTGACAACCTTTTATTTCTTTAAATGGAAATTGAGAAGGGACTAATTACTAATGTTTCTCTTCTTTATATCTCATGAATTGCAAAATGAAAATACATTAGCCCCAAACACACTGTTAAAGCTCATGGTAAAGACAAGCGCCTCTTCACTCCTAAGAGACTCCTCCAGACACACCGCAGCTAGCACGTACACAATGGGTTGATAATAAAGATCTGGCATCTAGTAGGTTGTAGATATTGTTTTTAGCCAGGCTTGGAAACAGTTTTGATGAGATGAACTGGATGGTAGCGAGATGAATTAACATACAGCCAGAGAATTTATTTCTGTTGGGAAGGGGACCTGGACATTTTAGGACTTTTTATGTAATGGTCACGTGTGATAGTCAATAGAAGGTCGCCAAAGCCAGAAAAATTCTTTGCAGCTCCTTCAGGCTGCTACTCATCTTGCTGCTGTTCTTCCTCTGTGAGGAGCCTTAAATGAACAGGCAAATAGTGCAGCAGGCAACAGACCATCATAATTCTTAATATCAAACAAAGGCTACAGAGTGGCTCCATATTACTGCAAGCACCTGGTGTGTGCTTTCAACATGCCTACACAATATACAATGATGATTTTGGTGAATGAATGGACATTTAAAGTACTACTCATCTAAAACCCTGGGCAAGTGCACCAGTCCCTCAATCAGACATTTATTCAATTGCCTTTAGATTTGATGGGCCACCCAAACTTTGTGTTACTCGGTGACAAAATGTTGGCACTGTGAAGTCCCATAAAGTAAAAGCGTCATTGCAGCATTCGCTTATATATTGATAACCTGCTGGCCATGAACAGGCTGCATACTGACAGAATAGTATCCTTCTCTGTTGACATATGTCCAGTGATTGATGAAGGGGCGTCATATGGTCATATATAAGTCATCTATTAGCCCATGGACCTTGGGGAATCTTATCACACAGTAAAATTACAGTGTTCTGTCATGTTGATCCTGGTTGTCCTTAGAAAACTGATGAAATGGTTAGTCATGGACTAATACATTCCTAGCTGGTGTTAGTGTTAGTGCGCAGCTGTTCAGCAATGTTATAGATGCCCTTAATGGCAATTTGGAATGACCCAGCAGCATAAAATTGAAACATGGAGCTAACCTGTACCATGGTGCTGATGGTAGAGATAGATTGTGGATCTGCTTGCAGCATGAGACAAATCTTTATGAGAGCTTCCTTCATAAAGCAAGATCTCACTGACATTATTCCTAAGTCAAATACAGATGGGAACGCTCCTGCCCGTATATTTGGTGCAGGGGGTATTGGAAGCTCATTAGCATGCTTTTGACATATAGCGTCACTTAGCATGGCCTTTTGCTCTTGTTTTTTGAAGGCACAAACATAGAAGGGAGTCTAGAATGGTAAACTTATCGTGCCCTGTCTAAAATGGCACAAAGTTAGGTGGTATAGTTGGCAGGAACAGTGAAAGAAAAACCCAATATTAAGGTTTTAACAGCAAAAGCAAATGATTAAACCCATGCCCTCTGTCTTCAGGGCAGCACATAGTTACCATGGTTGCCAGTGTTATAATGAGAGATGAAACTTCAGCACAAATGATGGAAGACAGAATTTATGGAGTCACATCATTACTTGAAAAGACTGTGAAAGATCAGTTGGCTGCGAAGATGGGGAAGGATAAGGTATAAGGGACTTTGCTTAATGTCCTGGCCTCACTTACCCATTTACTGATCCACAATTGGGTAGAACAAAGAGAAATCCCGGCTCCTGCACATTTTCACTCCCTTTTTTGAGCAGGGCGTGTTTGATTGCCTGAAAAATGATTCCAAAACTATTCTTAGCTAAGTGAGAATGTGAAGTACGAATTAAAAACAGAAAATTGTGGAAAAACTCAGCTGGCTTGGCAGCATCCTTGGAGAGAGGAACAGAGTTAATGTTTTGAGTCCATATGACTCTTCTTCAGAGCATTTCGAATCCGGGACTCAAAACATTAACTCTGTTTTTCTCTCTCCACAGGTGCTGCCTGGCCTGCTGAGTTTTTCCACAATTTTCTGTTTTTATTTCAGATTTCCAGCATCTGCAGTGTTTTGCTTTTTAATGTGAAGTGTAAATACTAACATCATGAGCCCAGAGGTAAGCTTTGAAGTGTAATAGTCAAACGTTGAATTGACAGCCATTAAACAAGAAGAATGAGTGGAGTTGGTGCTCAATTGCCAAGAGAAGTTACCTTCTCCATGGAAAGGTAGGGGTTTAAAAAATTAGAACAACATATGAGATCATTTCTTCTATTTATTCCTTTCATTAAATGTAGGTTGGCAATTTTCTTTTTATTTTATTCATTCACAGGATGTGGGCTTCACTAGCTGGACCAGCTTTTATTGCCCATCCCTAGTTGCCCATGAGAAGGTGGTGGTGAGCTGCCTTCTTGAACCGCTGCAGTCCATGTGGAGTAGGTACCCCACAGTGCTGTTAAGAAGGGAGTTCCAGGATTTTGACCCAGCAACAGTGAAGGTACAGTGATATATTTCCAATTCAGGATGGTGAGTGTCTTGGAGGGGAACTTCAAGATGGTGGTGCTCCCATCTATCTGCTGCCCTTGCCCTTCTAGGTGTTGGGGTCATGGGTTTGGAAGATGCTGTCTAAGGAGCCTTGGTGAATTCCTGCAGCACATCTTGTAGATGGTACACACTGCTGCTACTGTGCGTCAGTGGTGGAGGGAGTGAATGTTTGTGGATGTGGTGCCAATCAAGCGGGCTGCTTTGTTCTGAATGGTGTCAAGCTTCTTTAATATTGTGTGAGCTGCACTCATCTAGGTAAGAGGGGAGCATTCCATCACATTCCTCACTTGTACCTTGTAGATAGTGGACAGGCTTTGTGGGGTCAGGAGGTGAGTTACTCATTGCAGGGTTCCTAGCCTCTGACTTGCTCTTGTAACCATAGTATTTTTATGGCTAGTCCAGTTCAGTTTCTGGCCAATGGTAACCCCCAGGATGTTGATAGTGGGGGATTCAGTGATGGTAATGCCATTGAACGTCAAGGGGTGATGGTTAGATTCTCCCTTGCTGGACATGGTCATTGCCTGACACTTGTGTGGCGTGAATGTTACTTGCCACTTGTCAGCTCAAACTGGATATTGTCCAGGTCTTGCTGCATTTGGACATGGACTGCTTCAGTATCTGAGGAGTCATGAATGGTGCTGAACATTGCGCAATCATCAGCTACATCCCCACTTCTGACCTTATGATGGAAGGAAGGTCTTTGATGAAGCAGCTGAAGATGGTTGGGCCGAGGACACTACCCTGAGGAACTCCTGCAGTGATGTCCTGGAGCTGAGATGACTGAACTCCAACAACCACAACCATCTTCTTTTGTGCTAGGTATGACTCCAACCAGCGGAGAGTTTTTCCCCAAACCCCACTGACTCCAGCTTCGCTAGGTCTCCTTGATGCGACGCCAGTCAAATGCAGCCCTGATGTCAAGGGCAGTCACTCTCACCTCCCCTCTGGAGTTCAGCTCTTTTGTCCATGTTTGAACCAAGGCTGTAATGAGGTCAGGAGCTGAGTGGCCCTGGCGGAACCCAAACTAAGCGTTAGTGAGCAGGTTATTGCTAAGCAAGCACCGCTTGATATCACTGTTGATGATCCCTTCCATTACTTTACTGATGATCAAGCATAGACTGATGGAGCAGTAATTGGATTGGTTGGACTTGTCCTGCTTTTTGTGTACAGGACATACCTGGGCAGTTTTGCACATAGCTGGGTAGATGCCAGTGTTGTAGCTGTACTGGAACAGCTTGGCTAGGGGCACAGCATGTTTTGGAGAACAAGTCATCAGTACTATTGCTGGAATATTGTCAGGGCCCATAGCCTTTGCAGTATCCAGTGCCTTCAGCCATTTCTTGATATCACGTGGAGTGAATCGATTTGGCTGAAGACTGGCATCTGTGATGCTGGGGACCTCCGGAGGAGGCCAAGATGGATCATCCACTCGGCACTTCCGGCTGAAGATTGTTGCGAATGCTTCGGCCTTATCTTTTGCACTGATGTGCTGGGCTCCTCCATCATTGAGGATGAGGATATTTGTGGAGCCTCCTCCTCCAGTGAGTTGTTTAAATTTCCACCATTCATGACAGGGAGTGGCAGGACTGCAGAGCTTAGATCTGATCCGTTGGGTGTGGGATTGCTTAGCCCTGTCTATTACTTGCTGCTTATTCTGTTTGGCATGCAAGTAGTCCTGTGTTATAACTTCACCAGGTTGACACCTCATTTTTAGGTATGCCTGGTGCTGCTCCTGGCATGCCCTCCTGCACTCTTCATTGAACCAGTGTTGATCCCCTGGCTTGATGGTGGGGGATATGCCAGGCCATGAGGTTAAAAATTGTGTTTGAGTACAATTCTGTTGCTGGCTGATGGCCTACAGCACCTCATGGATGCCCAGTGTTAAGCTGCGAAATCTGTTCAAGATCTATCTCATTTAGCATGCTGGTAGTGCCACACAGCACAATGGAGGGTATCCTCAATGTGAAGTCTGGACTTCATCTCCACAGCTACTGGGCATTGGTCACTCCTACCAATGCTGTCATGTACAGATGCATCTGAGGCAGGCAGGTTGGTGAGGATGAGGTCAAGTATGTTTTTCCCTCTTGTTGATTCCCTCAGCACCTGCCGCAGACCCAGTCTAACAACTATGTCCTTTAGGACTCACAGTAGTGGTGCTGCCGAGCCAATCTTGGTGATGGACATTGAAGCCCCCCCCACCCAGAGTACGTTCTGCTCCCTTGCCACCCTCAGTGCTTCCTCCAAGTGATGTTCAACATGGAGGAGCACTGATTCATCAGCTGAGGGAGGACGGTACATGGTAATCAGTAGGTGGTTTCCTTGCCCATATTTGACTTAATGCCGTGAGACTTCATGGGGTCCGGAGTTGATGTTGAGGACTCCCAGGGCAACTCCCTCCAGACTGTATACCACTGTGCCGCCACCTCTGCTGGGCCTGCCGGTGGGTCAAGACATACCCAGGGATGGTGATGGTGGTGTCTGGGACATTATCCATAAGGTATGATTCTGTGAGGAGACTAAGTCAGGCTGTCAATTGACTAGTCTGTGAGACAGCTCTCCCAAATTTGGTACTAGCCCCCAGATATTAGTAAGGAGAACTTTTCAGGGTCGACAGGGCTGAATTTGCTATTGTCATTTCCGGTGCCTAGGTCAATGCCGTGTGGTCTGTCCGGTTTCATTCCTTTTTTGAGACTTTATAGCGGTTTGATACAACTGAATGTCTTGCTAGGCCATTTCAGAGGGCACTTAAGAGTCAACCACATTGCTGTAGGTCTGGAGTCACATGTAGGATAGACAGGTAAGGATGGCAGGTTTCCTTCCCTAAAGGACATTGGTGAACCAGATTGGTGTTTACAACAATCAACAGTGGTTTCATGGTCATCATTAGACTTTTAATTCCAGATTTTTATTGAATTCAAATTCCACCATCTGCCTTGGTGGGATTCTTAGGGATTCTTAAGGCTCCTTAGAGCATTACCCTGGTCAATGTATCGCTAATTAAGAGAGCTAAAATACATATCAAATAGCATTTGGACAAATTAAAGTATTTCCCTTTGTCACTATAGAAATAGACAGGGTTTCAGAGAAGGGAATCTAGGGAGACTTGGGTATATCTCCTTATGGTTTATTACAGCACAAGCAAGCTTACACTTATTAAATTTGAAAAGAAAGGACCATGATAACAATTATTTCAAATTTGTTATTCTAGTGGAGGATATAAAAAGCATTGATAATGTGACATTTCTTTATCAGGAACATATTATACCGAAATGGATGTGACCTTCTATAAATCCCCAGAATACATAACCTCAATTGTCACATTGTCATAATTAACATGACTATTCATATGACATGGCCTCTCTGAAGGTCAATCCAGAGAGTGATGATTTCAAATTCATTATTTCAGGATCACCGTCTTTATCTTCCTTTCATTTTTCTTAATGGTTTCCTCAGGTTGGTTCTTTACTTTCCCTTAAGATCTGGGATTACCTCCCTAAACCTCTGTGCCCTTCTGCCTTGCTTTTCTCCTTTAAGATGCTCCTTAAATCCTACGTTTGATCAAGATTTTGATAATCTTACCCTATTATCTCCTTATGCGGCTCAGTGTCATATTTTGTTTCATGATGCCTCTGTGAAGTGCTTTGGGATGTCTTATCATGTGAAAAGCGCTATATAAATAAAAGTTGTTGTTGCTGTTCATGGATTTCTCCAACATCTAATAACCATGCAAATCTATTTGCATTTTTCATTGTAAGCACTTCTCACATTATGTTGATGTTCCTTCAGGGTTATAGCCATTGAAATGTGTGAATGCAGCTTTCTTGTTCCGCTCATCTTCAATGAGCTATTGAATTTATACAGCTGCTTAAGTGAGGTAGGGAGGAGTGGTATTGTTATTTCCAACAATGCAAAACTGGCTACACTTCAAAAGTTCTCTGACGCCTGTGAAGCACGTTGGGGGCAATCTGTGAAAGGTTCTAAATAAATACAGAGGCCTTGGAATTTAACAACACCTCACTTGTGTAACAGGCACAACATGAGCCCAAAGCATCCACAAGGAATAAAAACAAAAAAACTGCGGATGCTGGAAATCCAAAACAAAAACAGAATTACCTGGAAAAACTCAGCAGGTCTGGCAGCATCGGCGGAGAAGAAAAGAGTTGACGTTTCGAGTCCACAAGGAAGGTGGTGCACATGCACATTCTGAGCCAGATGAGTACCGCCCTCCCTATTAGTTCAGAGGAGGCATCCAGGACCCATGCCTCAGACAGGGTTGGGCCATTTGGCAAATGCAAGTAAAGGCCCTCATGCTTGTTTGAAACCTTCTTAACAATATGGCTTTTCCTAAATGTAGCCGAAACTGGGCCAGCTGGGTTCAGGAAAACATAGTCTACACATGCCCTAATGTTTGCACAGTGTTCAGCACCATTCGTGACTCCTCAGATACTGAAGCAGTCCATGTCCAAACGCAGCAAGACCTGGGCGATATCCAGGCTTGGGCTGACATGTGGCGAGTGACATTCACGCCACACAAGTGTCAGGCAATGACCATCTCAAACAGGAGAGAATCCAACCATTGCCCCTTGATGTTCAATGGCATTGTCATCACTGGATCCCCCACTTATCAACATCCAGGTGGAGGGAGTGAATGTTTGTGGATGTGGTGCCAATCAAACGGGCTGCTTTGTCCTGGACGGGTGTCCAGCTTCTTGAGTGTTGTGGGAGCTGCACTCATCCACGCAAGTGGAGAGTATTCTATCACACTTCTGACTTGTGCTTTGCAGATGGTAGACAGGGTTTGGGGAGTCAGGAGTACCATCTACAGGATGCACTGCAGGAATTCACCAAGGCTTCTTAGGCAGCACCTTCCAAACCCATGACCACTACCACCTAGAAGGACAAGGGCAGCAGATAGATGGAAACACCACTACCTGGAAGTTCCTCTCCAAATCACTCACCATCCTGGCTTGGAAATATATCGCTGATCCTTCTCTGTCACTGGGTCAAAATCCTGGAACTCCCTCCCTAACAGTGCTGTGGATGTACCTACACCACATGGACTGCAGCGGCTTAAGAAGGCAGCTCACCACCAACTTCTCAAGGGCAATTAGGGATGGGCAATAAATGCTGGCCCAGCCAGTGAAGCCCGCAACCTGTGAATGAATTAAAAAAAAGTGGTCTTTAAAGGAGCCACTAGGCACCAACACTTAAAGGATACGTTTTTATAAAATAGGGAACTGAATGTGGATCCTGGAAGTGCAGGAGAGTTTGTCCTGACTCCACATTAAAATCGCAAGCCAGTGCCAGCTACCAATCATCCTACTCACCTGATCACTGCCCCAACACTCCTTTCAGTCTTGGCTGACCCTCTTGTTTGCCTCCATTGCCCAAGATCTACACTAGCCAGAAATCCAAGTGGCCCTCACCTGTGAATTGCCTGGAGATGGTCAAATAGGCCTGATGCAAATGAGGCATGGGGCTCAATATTGGGTGGGCATTGGGCCTACCCATTTCAGGGCAGGGATCAATCCTGTAGCCAGTTTCCCTGCGCTAGAGCTGGTGCATGCAAATTTCCTAAGCCATGCTCTCTCGTTATTCAACACGTCCATTATTTAGGCAGGCGGGCAGATAAATTACTTCGGGGCCTGAGTCAGGTGAACCCTGTGCCCAAACTCCTGCAAGGCGTGGCAACTGTTTTGCTCTCAGTTTGTTTCTTTGATTTCATGTTCATGGAATAAGATGCAACTCTTCCTATATAAATATCCAATTTTAAGGTCTAGGTCAGGCCTGGTGGTATGCCTGTTTGACTATCGATGAAAAGTGCAAGTAAAAGGAATGGAGTAATGCAGGTTCGTTTTCAACAATGAAGAGAGATGGTGAAGAGAGCCAATGCATCCCTCCAGCCAAGATGTTGAAGCAGGACTTTGCTCAATTCCCGTCTCGCATGCTGTTGCAGACCTGCTGACAGTCAGCCAGACTGAAAATACAAGAGTTTTAACCCGGGACTGGGCTTCATGCTCTCGCTTGTTCTCCTAGAAATGGGGTGTGAAGGGAGCGTGTGAAGGACCCGGAGAGAAAAAAGACCAACTGAATTGTGCATTCACATAGCCGAGTGCCTTCCAAACAATTTGTTACACATGCTGCCCTTTCTTTGTCGGAGTTTGGGAAATATTGTCTGTGGAAGCTGCAGGTCACTTGATGTGATCAGAATGAAACAAAGTCAATGTAAGGTCCTGCGAGGATTTTCATTGTTCGGCTCTGATCGCCTTAGCTGGTTCTTTTGGTGCCAAACCTGAAAGCCGTTCTGCAAAGTCTGACCAAATCCACACTTCGTAGGAAATAATTCACCATGTATAAAACGCAAGGAGTGCCAATTTGTCTTGAAGATTTGTTCTCCCAATTCACAAATCCGTGCCTAACAGAGAACCATCAGCTTGAAAAGAATGCCAAATTTTTGGATTTACTTGGACAGTGAGAGGAACATTTTTTCTAAGGCTAACAACAGTTTATAAAAAAAAGAACGCAATGATTCAGCCTAAGTCAATGTGTTACGTTATTTCTCAAAAATACATCTGTTCAGCTCTGTGAGTGAGAAGACAAACACGAGAGGCTTTCTGGACACAGGGTCATAGCTTTAAGTCTGCAGAGAAATGAATTTCTCCCAAAGTAAAGGAAAAATCTGTTTCTCGTATATATCAAAGAACTAAAATAAGATTTCCCTGCCCCCTCTTCCCAGCTTCCCACATTATAAAAGGATATGTAAGTTCAAAAAAAGGAGAAAAACGTCAGGGAGATAGGTCACTTCCACCACCTTTTAGTATTTTGTTTGTTTGCAGTGCTGGTGGGTTAATAACCATGAACTTGCTGACTTGATTTGGTCCAAGTCGAGTGGGATGCCTGAGGTGGTGGCTGCGGTTAAGGGTGGTGCATCTTACAAGTTGCCAAAGCAGTCGCTGATCAAAGTCACCAAGAAGCCACCCAAGAAGCGGAGGAAATCCTGCAAGCAGAGCTATACCACTTACAAGTACAGGGTGCTGACCCAGATCCACCTTCCAACAGGATCTTGTTCAAGGCCATGAGTGTCATGAACTCCTTCGTTGTCGACATTTTCAAGTGCAGCTATTCCAAGGCCTCACACCTCATTCACTACAACAAGTGCCACACCATCTCAGCAAGAGAGATCCAGAGCACTGTCCGCCTCAAGCTGCCAGGGGAACTGGCCAAACACTCTGAAGGTACGAAAGTGGTCACCAAATACACCAACTCCATTTAGGTCGACCATTCTAAAGATTATAAAATAACCATGAGCTTTGGGATAAATTATTTACGATTTCTGATATTGTCAATTAAAAATGATGTTGCTCACGACAACATTAATAGGAAGAAAACATCAAAGTTCCACATTCTCAGTTGGAATAAGACTTTTGGTATAGGTTTCCGTCTGGGTACAATACATAACAATTTTTACCCTTTGATCTTTGTAGAAACACAGGGTGAAACAGAGCAGTAAATAGGCAGTGAGAAATGGTACAGATCTCTATTCATTTTGCATTTGGTATATATTGTGACTGGAATTGTCACTGGACTAGTAATCCAGAAGCCCAGTTTAATTCTCTGGGGACATGAGTTCAAATCCCATTATGGCAGCTGGTGGGATTTAGAATTCAATTGATGAAAATATCTGTAATTGAAAGCTAGTCTCAGTAATGGCGAACATAAACTATCATCAATTATCATAAAAATCCATCTGGTTCATTAATGTCCTTTAGGGAAGGAAATCTGCTGTCCTTACCTGGTCTGAACTACATGTGACTTCAGATCCACAGCAATGTGGTTGACTCTTAGCTTCCGTCTGAAATGACCTGCAGGCCACTCAGTTCAAGGGCAGTTAGGGGTGGACAGCAAATGCTGGCCTTACCAGTGACGTCCACATCCCATGAAAGACCAAATAAATAAACAATTTATACTGGTGCAGGAAGATCCAACCAGAACCAGCAGGAAGTGACAATAATGATGCCATTTAGATACTAGTCCCAATTTCTGAAGTTCGTGCTTCAAAGGAAGCTAAATTGGTGTGATCAACTTGGTGTACCGGACAGGTTTCTTACCTGAAACAGTTAACTTTATTTACAGAGCTCCTGAAGAAGCTGCATGCTTGAACCAGGTCCATGACTTGAAAGCTCCGCCTCTAAGATTACCCACACTTGGGGCTGACCCATCAGTACAATCACATGACCCCTAAACTGGTAGGAAAGGTTTTACTTACAATCACTACAATTGGATCGCTCCCGAAAACAGCAGAGGGAATGCGATAAGCAAATACCCTGCGTCTGTTCGATGGCATGGTATCATCATGCGGCTTGCCATTTTTGGTTGGCGGTCGGTCCCTGGGGCTTGTTTGCCTGAGTGCACTCCACAATGAGGCTGAAGCTGCATCAGGGCAAATCCATGTTGGAGTGGGGACTTCAAACAGGCATTAGGCCTCTTATTTATATATGTAAAGGGCCTCATGCCTGTTTCAAGCAAAGAGAAAGGACACCTCTTGTTTGTCCTTACTCAATAGGGTGGTTGGCAAACTTCCCACCATTTTGAAACCTTAGTAGGCCATGCAGTGCCAATAAAATTAGCACTATATATAGCCCACTTCTAGGCACGGAATTTTCCAGCGCAGAGGGAAGACGTTCAGCCTAGCATGTCTAAATTTGTTCTTCCAAAGAACTATCCACTTAGTTTCATTTTACTGCCCTCTCCCTTTTTTTAATTTTTCATTTAGTCATCTATTTCCCATTTAAACATTATTATGGATTTTGCTTATGGCACTATAGTCATGTCATGTCTAAATACCTGTGCAATGAAACTAAATTCTCCTAATTTCCTCTTTCACTCACTTATTGAAGATTTTATGTTTATATCAGATCTCACCAGTGGAAATAATATTGTCTTAACTTTGCGTTTTAACTGTTCCTATGTTTAAACGTAGGGAGCAAATATCACCAAGAGTGAGCATGTTCACATCCAAGGCAAACCAAGGATAAGTGGTGATGTCCAGGTAATTAATTGTAGGAGTTGAATTGTGTGTCATTCTATTCAGTTCTCTGAGCTTGCTGATGTACAAATATGTTGTGCAGGAGAACGATTTAATAAGCAATTTCACAGATACTGGGGTGACTGCACCACTAAATCATGCATCATTCAACCTCATTTCTCACAGTATTTGCATATGTTTTATGTAAAATATGTCCACCACCTCTAGTCATTATGACAGATCAGTTCCAATTCACCAGCATAAAGTATATACGATGGTCAAAAAATTGGTAAGCAATCAATGATGCATTTTTTATTGCTCCCATAAGAGCAAGTGAACGGCACAGTGGGGTGACAAGTGATGCATGAACAGAATGAAAAGTGGCCCTTGTGTTAATCAGCAGTAAGCAATCACAATCTGATCAGGCAATAGCAATGAACTGGTACTGAATAGTTACAGCTGCAAAACAATGCCTTTTGTCACTGGATTACAGGTATATAACTTTCCTTCAATTTAGTGGGATATGATAAGATTGTATACTATCGTGCTTGGATATGAACAGATCCATGCAAATATGTACAAATCTGTAATTGAAACCAAACTGCTGGAATACTTCAAAAACCATAGCCAAACATTGTTTGATTTTGACTTAGCTAAGTTACTTGTGTGGACAAACAAATGCTTAAATTGAGTAAGCAGAAACATATTTTGTTTATAATTATAAGTCCAGCACCCTCCCCCACCCACTCATTCCCCTCCCAGAAACGTGGGGTTTAGCCATTCTAAACTATACATCAAAGCTTGAATTCAGATGGCTTTCATGTGCTCTCGCTTACTGTCAACAGCCACAGCATCTTATTGCATAGGCTGATGATATTTTTGATGTTGCAGCCTTCTGAACGCTTGGCAACTGATGCAAGTATAAAACTATTTTATTCAGGTCCAAATCATGAGGCTGTATTTTCAAAGTGGAGGGCGAGAATCTGAATATTATTTCTGGATCCTGACCCTGTGCCACAGCTGTGTTGCTCATGAGACAACATTTTAAAATATAAATGCCCTAATTGGGGCAGAGGCGAGCTTGGTGCCCAGTTAAAGGCACCGAGCATCTCCAAAAAGCAGAAGCTGCCTGCAGAGCGTGAGCAGATGGGCAGATGGCAGCCATGACGGGAACTGTCGCTGTCTTGACAAAGAGACAGGCAGCACCTTGAAGAGTTAGCAGCAAAAACATTCAGGAAAGTGGCCATATGGCCAAATGAGAAGTAATGAGCATGATCTGGTGCCAAGATCACTCCAGTCCTGACACTTTTTACTGCATAAAACAACTATCACTACTCCCTGCTTTAAACCCAACAGCTGTGCACTGCCAGGCACCAGATTGAGTTCACCAAATTCGCACTTGAAAATTGCATTCTCGCCTTTACTGACCCATTAACAAGTTCCTCAAGGTGTATAATGGGCCATTAATTGGAGGTGAGCAGGTTCCCCATTCCTACTCCTCCTGTCCTCCCTTTGAAAATCTGAGTGCACCCCAGAGGTGCTAGAGTCCAGGGATGCTTTCCGGGAATGTGATATTTGAATCGCATCCATACCTGGTCCCACCCCAATGACAATTGAAAATCTGGTCCTGCAATAGGAAACGTATTTATTTTGGTACTTACGATTAATGGATAGGATTTATATTAAAGAATTTGGTTAATATTCCTACGTAAAAGCAGCTACTTAAAATTAACTAAGAGATGCAAGCAGAAGGGAAGTAAAGTAATATTAAAGCAAAGCAAAATAAATTTAAGGGAAGTAAAGTAAAGTTAAGACAGGGCAGGGAAGCTCAGCCACATGGAATGCACATCCTATTGTATGTGGGAAGTCATGGATGCTTGCTGTGGCCAAGATGATCAAATGTGCAGGAAGTGTGACCAGCAGCAGAAACCTGCACCCCGGGTTTCAGAACTCTGGTGAAGGCTGGAGTTACTGTGGTGCATCTGCAAGGCTGAAAGTTGAGTGATAGCACATTTAGGGAGGTGGTCTCACCGCAGGTTGAGCAAGTGCAGGCAAAGAAGGAATGGGTGGGCCATCAGAAAGTTTATGAGAACCAGGCAAGTAGTGCAGGAGTCCCCTGAGTCCATCTCATTCACTAACCCATTTTCCATTTTGGATATGGTAAGGGTGATCTTTCCTCAGAGAAATGCACCAGAGCCAAGCCCATGGGCACCACAGGTGGCTCAACTGCAGAAGAAGGGAGGAAGAAGGGTGGAAGAGTATTAGCTGTAGGAAATTCGATAGTTAGGGAACAGTCAGGCGTTTCTGCGGCTGTAGATATGACTCCAGGTTGCTATATTACCTCCCTAGTACCAGGGTCAAGGATGTCACTGAGCATCTGCAAGACATTTTTTTGGCATTATATGATCAGTCAGAAGTCGTGGTACACATTGGTACAAACAACATAGGTAGAAAGAGGGATGAGTTCCTGAAAGCAGATTTTAGGGAGCTAGGAAAGGGATTGAAAAGCAGTGCCTCTAAGGGCAGTAATCTTAGGATTACTTCCAGTACTGTAGGCTGAGTGAGTATAAAAATAGGAGCATTGAATAAATGAACACCTGGCTGGAGAAATGGTTTAGGAGGGAGGACTTTAGATTGCTGGGACTTTGGGACTATTTTGGAGCAGGTGGGTTCTGTACAATGAGGGGGCTACACCTTAGCAGGACCGGGACCAATATCCTCATAGGGACAATTGCTAGTACTGTTGGAGAGCACTTAAACTAGCTTGGCAAGGAGATGGGAACCAGAGAGGAGTTCAGATAGGAGGGAAGCAAAGCTGGTAGGAAGGAAAGTAGTAAGCGAAATTGGAAGTCAATGGACATAAAGGACAGCATAGGGTCAAAATACGGAAAAATGTTAAAAAGACAAAATTAAAGACTCTCTTTCTGAATGAAGGGAACATTCTCAACAAGGTAGATGAATGAATAGCACAAATAGAAGTGAACAGGCATGATCTAATTACCAATACAGAGGTGTGGCTGCGAGGTGACCAAGGCTGGGAACGGAATATTCGAGGGTATTCGACATTTAGGAAGGAAAGGCAAAAGGAAAAGGAGGTAGGGTAGCATCATGATGAGAGTGATACATTAAATGAGAGAGTATCTTAGCTCGGAAGATTAAGATGTAGAATGTGCTGCATTATGGTATGCAGTGCTGTCTTAACGATGAGATCATGAGACTTGTATATTTAAACATGAACCATTTATTGTTAACCTTTAACTACTTACAGATTCAAGGTATGGTCATGCATGGTGCTGTTACCAGAGTATTCTCTCTAGACTGTACTCTCAGTCTATTACCCTGTGACTCTATACATTGTATTATGAGCAGTGCTATTCTCCAGTCCCACATTAACCCCTGCTCTGCCAAGCACCTTAGCATTACAAAGGCATGCAAGCACAAACATTACAACAGAACCAGTTTGGGTAAAGCTAAGAAACAGCAAGGAGCAGCATAATTGTTCATAGGCCATCAAACAGTAGTGGTAATGTAAAGCATAGATAAGTCAGAGGTGCATTTAGCAAGGGTAATACAGTAATCATCTACATATAGATTGGGTACAGCAAATTAACACGAATGCTGTCGAGGGTGAATTCCTAGAATGCATAGGAGATGGGCTGCCCACTGTGGCTGCCTCAGGTTTTGAGCTGGGCTACTCACTGTGGCTGCCTTGGGTGTTGAGCTGGGCTACTCACCGTGGCTGCCTTGGGTGTTGAGCTGGGCTACTCACTGTGGCTGCCTTGGGTGTTGAGCTGGGCTACTCACTGTGGCTGCCTTGGGTGTTGAGCTGGGCTACTCACCGTGGCTGCCTTGGGTGTTGAGCTGGGCTACTCACTGTGGCTGCCTTGGGTGTTGAGCTGGGCTACTCACTGTGGCTGCCTTGGGTGTTGAGCTGGGCTACTCACCGTGGCTGCCTTGGGTGTTGAGCTGGGCTACTCACTGTGGCTGCCTTGGGTGTTGAGCTGGGCTACTCACTGTGGCTGCCTTGGGTGTTGAGCTGGGCTACTCACCGTGGCTGCCTTGGGTGTTGAGCTGGGCTACTCACTGTGGCTGCCTTGGGTGTTGAGCTGGGCTACTCACTGTGGCTGCCTTGGGTGTTGAGCTGGGCTACTCACTGTGGCTGCCTTGGGTGTTGAGCTGGGCTACTCACCGTGGCTGCCTTGGGTGTTGAGCTGGGCTACTCACTGTGGCTGCCTTGGGTGTTGAGCTGGGCTACTCACCGTGGCTGCCTTGGGTGTTGAGCTGGGCTACTCACCGTGGCTGCCTTGGGTGTTGAGCTGGGCTACTCACTGTGGCTGCCTTGGGTGTTGAGCTGGGCTACTCACTGTGGCTGCCTTGGGTGTTGAGCTGGGCTACTCACTGTGGCTGCCTTGGGTGTTGAGCTGGGCTACTCACTGTGGTTGCGAAGCTACTCCAACAGGACTGCATTGTGTGCTGTGAATCTCAGGCAGGGCTGCACTCTACAACAGAGACCAGCATGGCGACTGGGGGTAGGTGGGGACATGGCAGAGACACAAGGCTGGAGGGGATTTGGTGGTGTTGGGGGTGGGTGGAAACGGTGGCAGACAGAGGGAAGATTAGTGGTGGGGAAGTTGGAGCCCAATGTGGAACGGTAGAACACAGACACAGAAGGGGGTGGATGGAATTCGATTTGCGTGAAGGTTTAGGGATGCACACATACTCCAGAGTAGGAAAGGGGATGGTGGCTTAGTGTGGCACAAGAGGGACGGGTTGCACAGAGGCTGATGGAGTGAATGGGGAAAGAAAACAGTCTTGTGGTCATTTATTAAGGAGCTGGACAGTTGTGTAAAAGATAGTCGTAGTCCCTAGACTGATGCCAAGAAGACAGGTTGCAAGATTTAAGGCAGCCCTGGGGCTTTGTAGACCTCGTAGACAGGGGGAGAGGTTAAAATCAGTCCTGGGGCTTTGTGGACCTCATAGTCAAGGAGAGAGGTTTAAGGCAGTCCTGGGGCTTTGTGGGCCGTGCTACAGAGCAATGTGTGGTACGCACATCTTGTTCCCGCTCCAGGGAGGAGCAGTACCTGTATGCTCAATGGGGATCACATGAATAAAAGGGAGGACTCGAAACTCTCCTGCAGTGGGGTTGTCTCTCTATGTGACCATGCACACAGCCTCAAGATGGAGATGGGGCATGGGACATGAACAGTAATGGATTCAGGGGTAGGAGGGCAGGAGTGTCCATTACTATAACAGTGGGATCCAGGGTTACTGAGGGAAGCAGAAGAATCACTGGAGGGAGTTCTACCAGCACATCATGAGGCTCCAGGAAGATCGAGAGGGACCCAAACTCTGACTGGGGGAGGCTCAAAGCTGGTCTCAAAGTAAAAATGAAGCATCACCATCTTGAGATCCCGAAATTATGATGCGGTTTAGAATTGAAACTGGAAAAGAGTCTGCTTGGGAGGGTTCTGAAGCAGTGTGGGAGAAGCCCATGGCTGGACTCAGGGAAGCATTGATAGGGGACACCCTCACACTGCTTAGAGTCGCAGCATGGAAATGGAGACTGAGCTGAGAGAACTCAGGAGGAGTTTATTAAGAAGGTGCAGTTGGAGCCAGTGACATTTGGAGTATTTTAACGTGAGATTGCGGAATCATCGGCTTCACAATGAAGTTGATCAACTTGAGCATTAAGAGAAGGGGATGTGAAAATGGAAGATGCAGCCAACCATGCAGGGAGCACAGCTGCTGGATACCTGCAAGATGATCAAGGAAAGCCTGTAAGTTGCTTTCCCCGGATGGCATGGCTAATGGGCCAAAGGGCATCCAGTCGTTCCAAAAGTGCAGGTTAGGCATAATCAGTACACCAGAGCAGACACAGTAGGAGTGCACTAGGTAAGGTTAAACATACCCTGGATGCACTCAAGCCTCTTCTAACCTCTCTGGGATTAGGATGTCAAGCAGCCGGGGATGGCATGCAGGCCACCTGGATCTGTTGTTCCTCCAGCTGGAAAGCTGGATCAGGGAAAGGCAAGCAGCACAAACGCAGCTCTAGGGCACGACAGTGGCTTTCTGGTAGTGATTAGGAGCTCTGCTGTAGTTGTCCGTTACTCATTAATCAATTGGATCTATCTGCCCACGGGGAGAATATCAGAACCTGTGCTCAATGCTGCCTTCTTGATGGCCGTGACCTGATTGAGGAGGAGAAGAAGGGCCTGGCACTGCATAGCACAGCTTCGGGAAGAGGCCCAGCTTGAGGACTGTGGTGTGGGGAGCCCCAGCAAGAACCAGAGGATGAGGAGGTTAGACCCAACCAAAAGAGGTCTCTTGTGCAACCAAGGGTCTACTGAAGATGGCGTTGCTATCTGGAGATGAGCGGGAGACAATGTTGCACACATCTATGCTTGTCAAGAGATTTGGCGGCTCCCGTCTGCCACATTCTGTAGGAGGAGCTAATGCCACATGGATTGAGAGGACACCCCCTGCCAATGCCCCTGAAGGTCACCGCCACACTCAAATTATTTTGCCAGCGGGTCATTTCAGTGATTCACAGGGGACCAGTGCGGAATCTCTCAGTCCCCAAGGAGGTGATGAGTGCCCTCGACAGTAAAGATCATCATTATGTGAAGTTCACACTAGATGAAGTTAGCCAGGTTGCTAGATTCCTCGGTTTCACTGCAATCTCAGTCTTCCCTGGAGTACAAGGTGCAATCAATTGCACACGTGTGTCTTTGAGAGCTCCATGGCAGCAGCCCCTGATGTTCATTAACAGGAAAAGGTTCCGCTCCCCGAGCTTTCAACTGGTGTGTGATCATCAGAGGCACATTGTGCACGTTTGTGGGCCAGGCACCCTGGGAGTTCCCATGACTCAGGTGCTTCAGGTATTCGAAGGGCTGCAGCACCTACAGGGCTGGTTGCTGGGTGATATGGCTACCCGCTGAAATGATTGCTCATGACACCTGTGTGTTGTCCTCAAAGTGCCTCAGAGCAAAGATACAATGCAGTTTGACAAGATCCATCATAGAGCAGACCGTTGGCATCTTGAAGATGCGCTCCCGATGCTTGGGCTGCTCAGCTTGGGTCTGCAGCACTTGCCAGAGAAGGTGTCCCTCACCATCGTGGTCCATTGCGTCATGTACAACCTGGCACTTCAAAGGGGAAATCACTTGCCGGAAAGAGACTAGGAGGAGGCTGAGAACGCCTCGGGTGAGGAAGGGCAGGAATCTGAATAGGGTGATGATGGTGAGCTTCCATGTGATGATGCGATCTAAGCTGCAAGACGTGAAAGACATACCTGTGACAGACATATAGCCACGTGCAGTCAAGTGTAGGCAATGGTACCCGAGCACATTTCTCCAGTCCCTTAATGACATGTCAATGATCTGAAAGGCCTTTACAACCACTAACATCGAGGGAAAAGTCCGCATTGCACCTTGGACCTCTAACACTCATGTTTCACCAGGCCCTAATCTTTGGAAAGGTCAGCAGCCAAAGACGTGTAGCTTCTCTGGGAAGTGAAAGGGAGCTCACCAGTGCAAAGCCTTCGTCAAGTGAACTTGATTCAGGAGAGATCCTGGATGTCTGCCTTCCCTTCTCCAGCTGAGATCTCTCCCCTCCTGTTGTGGGCTTGATGCAGTCGTGGCCTCCTGAATGAGACACCTGAGGAGAAGGGGCATCTGAAGGGAGGTCAAGGTGCCCCACCCCCTCTCACACACCCAAAGAAAGATCCCACCAATGCCGAAAGCGATGGAGTGCAGGCCTGAGCGCAAATCCGGTAGAACCTGCTAGACCAAAGTCTCCAAGACGGCTGCCACCTTTCCCATGGAAACCTCAAGGTGCTCGCATGTTGGAGCCACGACATCAGACAGAACATAGACGGACTTCTCCGTCCTTCACTCGAGTCTATTGACTGCCTCTCACAACTTTGCCTGATGTTCTGTCACCTGTCTTTGCATCTCCAGCATGTTTGCGATGGCCACTTCCAGAGGCTTGTCACCTAACTCGGACTCAGCGGGTGGCTGACCTCCAGCAGTCCTTCAAGTGCCAGAGACCTGGGCTGTCACCCACTCTGACCGCTGTGGAGACGTGTTGGTGAGGTGCTCCCCAGAATGTGACCCTGAGCCTAACCTAGATCTAAGACCCACCGGGGCATATGTCTCTGCATTGGTGGAGAGTGCAGGTCAACATTGTGACAGGTCTTCAGCATCCTCCACTGAAGTGGCCTGCAGGCTGGGGCTTATCTTGGCTCTGCTGGTCTGTCTGGACATTCTGATGACTGTAAGAAAGAGAAGATAGATTTAGTTCATGAACAGGCTGTACAAGATTGCACATCACTCGCCGTGAATGTCAGAATGTGATCAGCTCATGGAGGGCTCATCCATACTGGCTTGCTGGGAGAAGCCAATCTCACCTTCCCCACAGGAGCGATCTCTGTCCTCACCCAGCAACTCGGTGGCTTCCTCCTCAAACTTGGAGAGATCCTGGATGTCTGCCATCCCTCCTCCAGCCTGGGATCTCTCCCTCCTGTTGTGGGCAAGCTTGGCCTGCATGAAGGCAAAGGGATGGAGTGTGATGAGTAGGGATGGAGTAGAGGTTGGGGAGTGCACGCCTGATGTGTCTGTTGAGCCTTCCCAAGTAAGGGCTGAGGACGGTGTTTGTGGAAGATGATAGATGAGATGCTGGTGAATAGGTTTTCAATGCTGATATCTCTTCCCATAATATTTTGTGAGATTCCTGAGCCGAGTGATGCTCCGAATGCATAAAGCCATTATAAGATTATGTGTTTGGAGTGAGATGAATGATGATTACCCTGGCAGTGCGAATGAGATCATTCATCCTCTTCCTGTGCTGGATGGCATTTCTCAGGCTGGTGCCCACAGAGCTGACCTCCCTCGCAACCGCCTCCCAGATTGGCAAGGTGAGTTTGGTGGACCTTCTGGAATGATCCCTTGGGTAGAGGACATCCCAGTGCTGGTGCACACCACAAGTGAGAGCCTCAAGGGAGTCATTGCTGAGCCTCGGCTCTGCCTTCTGTTTGCTTGGAGCCATCTATGCTTTGCTTTCCACACAGCTGAGCTGTAGAGAGTAATGCGTGTGTTTGGCTGTCGTTTATAAATGGCACCAGGATCTTTCACCCCATTCGGTTACAACGGGGCAGATGAATCATTGGCTGCCCTGCCATGTGTTTCAGAGAGCTACTCACCGATGCATAATGAATAAGCTTCCAAGCATAATATCAGACGTGATTTCCGAACCCACCAGTCAGTGGGAAACTCACTGCTAACCCCGCCCGCCACTGCACTTAATGCATGGGGGGGAAAATACCGCCCTTTATGTCCGCTTCATAGAGGAAGATGCAAAAAAACTCCCAGAAATGCTAAAGAACCAAGGAACCAGCAAGAATGAGGAACTGAAAGAAATTAGTATTAGTAAAAAAGTAGTGCTGGAGAAATTATTGGGACTGAAAATTGCTAAATCCCCTGGACCTGATGATCTACATCCCAGAGTGCTGAAAGAGGTGGCTGTAGAGAAAGCGGACGCATTGGTGACAAATGTAGCCCCACTATTTAAGAAACAAGGGAGAGAGAAAAAGAGGAACTATAAACCTTTTAGCCTGACATCAGTAGTAGGGAAAATGCTAGAACCTATTATAGAGGATGTGATACCTGAACATTTAGAAAGTAATGATCTGACTGGGTAGAGTCGATATGGTGTATTTGGATTTTGAAATTACTTTCGATAAGGTCCCACACAAGAGGTTGGTAATCAAAATTAGAGCACATGGGATTAGGGGGAATATACTGCATGAATTGAGAATTGGTTAATGGTCAGAAATCAAATTGGTTAACAGACAGTAAACAGAGAGTAGGAATAAACGAGCCATTGGCAGGCTGTGACTAGCGGGGTAGTGCAAGGATCAGTGCTTGGGCCCCAGCTATTCACAATCTATATCAAGTATTTGGATGTGGGGACCATATGTAATATTTCCAAGTTTGCTGATGACACAAAACTAGGTGAAAATAAGAGCTGTGAAGAGGACGTACAGAAGCTTCAAGGGGATTTAGACAGGCTAAGTGAGTGGGCAAGAACATGGCAGATGGAAAATAACATGGAAAAATGTGAAGTTATCCACTTTGGTACAAAAAACAGAAATGCAGAATATTTTTTAAATGGTGAGAGATTGGGAACTGTTGATGTACAAAGAGACCTGGGTATCCTTGTTCATGAGTCACTGAAAGCTAACATATAGCAAGCAATTAGGAAGGCAAATGATGTGTTGGTGTGGTAATTATGGTTTTATCCAATGTGTAATATAAGAAGAATGCTTTTAAGGAAGATCACATGGCCTTAGTAACCAATAGAATAGTAGTGTGGGCTACCTCTATAGTTAGTAGTCAGTAGTATTGAGATAGGGTTTGAAGTGAAAGCGCACCTTTGTAAATAAACATAATGTTTTCCACCTAAGAAGTGTCTGCTGATCAACTCTATCTACAGTACCAACTTGGCCACCACTTACAACAAGCGTGTGATGAGGATCCAAAAAACTGGCAATGAGGATAAAGCGAAGATAAAGCGAGGATAAAACAAGTTAATGGAACAAATCAAGAGAAATGAGATCAGGCTTTACCTCACACAGTAATTGTAAGAAGAAGTTCTGTTCAATCGATGAAATAACACCCTCTCAGAATGCCACAATTCTGGATAATTGATCCTTTCAATGCAGCCACAGACGATTGGTCTCATCACATTGAACACCTCACGTTCTCTTTCCTAGCAAACGAAGTTACCGGGGGAAGGGAAGAAGCGGGCAATCCTCTTAAGTACATATGGGAATAAAGCCTACAGTTTGACTTGAACTCTGATGGCACCCAGTAGCTCAGGGTCGAAAAATTCTGATGCATTGGTGGACCTCGTGAAGGGTGATTATCAGCTAAAGCCCTCAGTAATGGCAAGTTTGAAGCAGTTAAACTGAACTTTGTGAGTTTGTTACATCACTAAACGACAAGCTCAGGGATCGTTTAATATGAATGAGGACACGATTCAGAAGCAATTGCTATCCAAAGCAAATTTGGATTTTAAGAAGCCGTTAGAGATAGTACTGGCCATGGAAAGCCCAGTAAGGGATTCAAAAGCCACACAGGGGGCACAAAATGGCGCCGTCCTCCACATTTTGGCTGGGGTTTCCCGCCCAAAGGGCGCAAAAATGCAAGACTCTGCCAAGAAGCAGGAAACAGCCCCCACTAGCCAGAACATGAGAAAAAAATGACCCAGCAGCCAAAACAATGGATAATTTCAAAAGAGGTGGAAAGGATCAGCAGTTTAAAAAAATTGAATGTTTTTATTGTTATCAAAATGGACACATAAGGAGACAGTGTAAGGAAAGAGTCAGGCAGACTTTCAAACAAAAGCAAAAACCCAATGAGATCTACAATGTTGAAGAGCCTGAAGCAACAAATTCAGATATTTATTCATTGTTTAATTTGAACGTTGGAAAGACAGGACCAATATATGTAACAGTGAAAGTAAATGGCAGACCTATTAGAATGGGAGTGGACACAGGAGCTTCCACTACAGTAATTGGGGAACATTCCTTCAGATATCTGAATCGTGGCGAATATCAATTAAATTTAGTGAAGACATTCAAGTCAAAGGCATAAGCAGTGTAACTGTCCATTATGGAAGCCAATTGGTAAAGCCATCCTTGATGGTGGTAGCAGGCGAGGGGCTAAACCTCCTGGGGCGAAACTGGCTAAAGGAAATTAAGTTAGAATGGGCTGAAATTTTCCAGTTGAGAGCAAGTGGGTTACTGTAGCTACCAGAAAAGTACGCCACAGTCCTCAAGGCCAAAATTGGGAAGATCCAGGGGTTGCAAGCAAAAACTCATGTGGATCCAGAGGTAGCCCCCTGATTCATGAAGGCAAAACCAGTATCTTACATGTTGTGAGGAAAGGTCAACACCGAACTGGGCAGACCAGAAAAACCTGTGCAGCTCTCAGAATGGGTAGTGCCTATAGTCCCTATCCTTAAACCCAACCAAAGTGCCTGAGTTTGTGGAGACTACAGATTGACAGTTAATAAAGTAGCTAAGCTAGTCAGATACCCCATACCAAAAACTGAAGACCTGTATGCCAAGCTGGCAGATGGAGTCACCTACACAAAGCTTGATATGAGTCATGCTTATCAACAACTAGAATTGGATAATGCCCCCTGGAAATTTGTCACAATTAATACCCACAAAGGGTTGTACCAATATACTTGATTACCTTTCAGTGTCTCCTCAGCTTGTGCCATCTTCCAGAGAACAATGGAAAGTTTACTCCATAAGAGAGGCACCTGCACCAAAGAACACCTCTGAGCTCAAATCATTTCTAGGAATGATCAATTATTATGGGTGGTTCTTACCCAATTTGCCTACAGTGCTGGCCCCCCCCTACATTATCTACTCAAAAAAAAACACCTTGGTCTTGAAAGGCACCCAATAAAGAAGCTTTCATAAAGGTGAAACAATTGTTGCACTTGCCAACCTATTAGTGCATTATGGCCAGATGGAAGAATTGGTGTTGACATGTGACACATCTCCCTACAGAGTGGGAGCAGTGCTCTCTCATCTGATGGACAATGGCACAGAATGGCCTACAGGATACATATCAAGAATGCTCACCACAGTGGAAATTGGATACTCGCAGATAGAAAAATAAAGCCTGTCCGTCATCTTTGATGTCAAGAAATTTCACCAGTACATACACAGCCATAATTTTACTATTATTTCAGAGCACAAGCCATTGCTAACATTGTTCATCGAGGACACGGCTATACCACCCATAGCCTTAGCAAGAATACAACAATGGGCTTTAATTCTGGCAGCATGCTAGAACACTTCTGCACACAGACTTGGAAATCAAATTGCAAACACTGATGCACTTAGTCGTT
This sequence comes from Carcharodon carcharias, assembly GCF_017639515.1. NCBI lineage: Eukaryota > Metazoa > Chordata > Chondrichthyes > Lamniformes > Lamnidae > Carcharodon > Carcharodon carcharias. The sequence goes on along the minus strand of NC_054484.1, from coordinate 104,146,584 downwards.
TGCCTTTACAAGAAAATGATGAGGATGTCCCAGTTCCACAAGAATTTGTCTTATTGTTAAATCTCTTATGTTCCTCGCCAGTATGTGCTCAACAGGTCAGAGACTGGACAAGTAGGGACCCAGTCCTATCTCAAGTACGAGAACAACTGCTTCATGATTGGTGACAAGAGATTGCACCTGATGAAATGAAACTATACTTCAACAGAAGACATGAAATAACCAACCAGGATGGCATCTTATTGTGGGGAGCATAAGTGGTAGTATCTCCAAGGGAAGAGAGCCACTGTTAATTGAACTACACAATGCGCATCTAGGAATATCCTGAATGAAGACCATAAACCGCAGCTACCTGTGGTGGCCTGGGATGGATGGAGAAATAGAGAGTTTAGTGAAGAATTGTGTGCAATGTCAACATCTGAAAGGTTATCTTCAACAGCTCCATTACACCCTTGGGAGTGGCCAGGAAGACCATGGTGCAATTACACATTGACAATGTGGGACCTTTCATGGGAACAATGTTTCTGCTCATTATCGATGCCCACTCAAAATGGATGGACATATATGAGGTGAAGTCACCAATGTCTTCTGCTACAACTGAGAATCTATGTTAAAGTTTTGTCATTCACAGACTACCAGAAGTAGGCATTTCTGATAACGGAATGGCATTTACAAGTGCTGAGTTTCAATGGTTTATCAGCTTCAACGGTATCACTCATGTGAAAACTGCACCGTACCACCCTTCCTTAAAAGAACTGGCCAAAAGTGCGGCTCAAACATTCAAGACAGGAATGAAGAAGTTAACTGGAGATTCCTTAGCAACCAAGCTAGCACGCTTTCTTTTCCATTTTAGGACCACCCCTCACACAACAACAGGTGTCACACCTGCGGAATTATTGATGAAATGGCATCTCACAGCGAGATTGAACTTAATTATGCCGAATTTAGAGGGGAAGGTGGAAAGGAGTCAGGGAAGTCAGAAAACTAAACATGACTGGCATAGTCATGAGAGGAAATTTACTATTGGAGAGACAGTATACTTGAAGAACTTTGGAGAAGGACCAAATTGGTTACCGGGTGAAATAAGTGCAGTGACTGGATCTCTATTTTACCACGTGAGGGTGGAAGGTTGAATCATATGGAAACATGTGGATCATTGAAGGAACAGAGAAACAAATCACCAAGAAATGATTCCACCAGTGTTCACAACTGGATCAACGTTTCCTGTTGAGAGAACTCAACCCAGTACAGACATGTCTGATGTGTCTGATGTACCAGCAAAAGTTGAGGAAACAGATCTGCAAGTGCCCACCGAAGCACCTGGTGTTCAGACAACTCCAGAAAAGGGGGTTCCTGACAAAGCATCTGATGTTGTAGAGCTGAGACGTTCTGCACACTTAAGGAAGCCCCCAGAAAAAACTGAAATTGTAAATCACTTACCAGGGTAAATATTTGCTATCTTGAGAAAATTGTACCTAGAAATATAAAATGTATTTCCAAGTAAAGGGGGAGGGATGTGGTAATTATGGTTTTAGCCAATGTGTAATATACCTTTAAGAAGAATGCTATTAAAGAAGATCACATGGTCTTAGTAACAATAGAAGAGTAGCGTGGGCTACCTCTGTAGTTAGTAGTCAGTAGTATAGAGGTAGGGTTTGAAGTGAAAGCACACAGCTGGTTGCTGCTGAGTACCTTTGTAAATAAACATAACGTTTTCCACCTAAGAAGTGTCTGCTGATCAACTCTATCTATAGTACCAACTTGGCCACCACTTACAATAAGTGTGTGACAAGGATCCACAAGATCCAACAGTTGGCCTTCATCACAGTGGGGTTTGAGCACAGGACTAAAGATATCTTGTTGCAATTGTATAGAGCTTTGGTGAGATTGCATACAGTTTTGGTCCCCCTATTGAAGGAAGGATATACATGCCATAGAGGGAGTGCAATGAAGGTTCACCAGACTGATTCCTGGAATGGCATGATTGTCCTGTGAGGAGAGATTGAGGAGACTGGGAATATATTCTCCAGAGGTTAGAAGAATGTGAGGTGATCTCATTGAAACATGTAAAATTCTTACAGGGCTCGACAGGGTAGATGCAGGAAGGATGTTTCTCCTGCCTGGGGACAGGGGGAGCATCTAAAATCAGGAGACACAGTCTCAGAATAAGAAGTAGGCTATATAGGACTGAGATACAGAGGAATTTCTTCACTCAGAGGGTGGTAAGCCTTTGCAATTCTTTACCCCAGAGAGCTGTAGAGATTCAGTCATTGAGTATGTTCAAAACAGAGATGGATGGATTCCTAGATATTAAAGGCATCAAGGGATATGGGAATAGTGCAGGAAAACGGCATTGAGGTGGAAGATCAGCTTTAATCTCATTGAACTGTGGAGCAGGATTGAGGGGCCAAATGGCCTACTCTTCCTTCTACTTGCTATGTTTCTATTAATAAAGTTCCAATTAGTATTAGCCTATGAATACAAATTAAGCTTAGGTTATATAGCTAACAATATGTGGCAGCATCACTTATCTCACTAGGCTGGGAGCACTTAATTTGACCGATGAAGATATCTAAGACAAAATATACTTTCCACCTAATAGAAGGATAGCAATCCTGGTCTAATTACCCTCCCCAGAACTACACACATACCTCATTTTAAGTAGTCTTGAATAGCGTAGTTTCATTATTAGGTAATTAACAAATTACCACCGATTTATTCGTTGTGCATGCCACGTTCTATCATAGGTTGTTGTCTACCAAGGATTTGACAAAACGTGCAACTAAATTGTTTACAACCATGTCCGCCAAGGTTTTGAGAATTGATACACTACAGTGCGCAATATGCACAACATTCAGCACATGCACGGAGTGTTTGGGAAGGCACGCAACTAGTACAATTCTATGCATGTGCAACTTGCCCAAGGTATGTTAGCTGGTGCATTAGCTGGTGTTGCTTTATTTTGCTTCGCCACTTTACCCTGTAAAACGTGAGTGAAGCCTGCAAGATGCAAATATGCATTAAGGAGCAAGGACTCCACTACGCCAAAATGAAGAAGACAATCGTTACTTTGGAACAGAAATTCGAAGTGCCACAACGTGATGATGCTGGTGAGAAGGCAGCTGTGATTTCACTGGGGTTTCCACTAATGGCTGTGTACACCATCAAGAGAGCAAAGATAATATTATAGTTAGTGGCCAAAGTGCTTCTCCTCTAAGTTCTATGAAGATTGCAGCATGTTAAAAAACATGGAGTGATTGTTAAGTGTGTAGTTTGAGGACCAGAATCAGAGGAACATGCCAGTTACATGCTCACTATCCAAGAAAAAGCTATACGTTTGTTTAATGAGGAGCTGATGCAGCTTGAGCAGGGGCAAGCTCTATCAGGGGGAGAAGAGGAAGAAGCGTCACAAAGCAGGCAGCCAACATTGCAACACATGTTGGAGGCATTCAAGCTCATTGAAGGAGCACTGAAAATTTTCAAAGATATTGATACTTCTTTGGAAAGAAGATAACGGACCCTCAGCAATTCTAGGGAAAAGCAAAAGCACAAAATGCAGCAATCTATTTGAGCACTCTTTAAACCAGCAATTTACCAAGCTTTTCAAGATTTACAGGTACCGAAATGTGAGTCAGAAGAAAACCCACCTCATTGATATTTTTAATTGTTCTTGTGATTTGTGCATTGTGTGGATTATGTTATGTTTATTTTTGGATTATAAAAAGGTGTATTTCATAGTTAAGTGATGTATTGAGGCAGAAAATCTTGGGTTGGGAACACATCTCCTGACATTAAATATTTTTAAAAGGGAAAACGTGCCTCAATATTGTAAAGGAAATATAATTTCTTCCCAAATATTACAGTGGGACTCTGTGAATCAGGCTTGTGGGGAATGTGTGTGTGTATATGTGTGACTAATTTTATTAAACTGAAAACAGCCAGACTGCAAGATTTAAATCATAAAAGGTGTTAAATGTAAAAGCAGGCATTTTGAAATGGAAATGGATGAGCTAACATTTGCATTTGTAGATAAATTGAGAGGTTGTTTGAATTTTAAAGGGGAATTAAAAGGTGACAAGGAAAATGTCTGCATCTTGCAGGAGTTCATAGATAAACAAGTAGTGGGGATGTCATTTTTTATTGGCCCAAAAGCAAAGACAAGATGGAAACATGAAAGATCTTTTATTTGGAAGAGTTTGAGTTTTTGAAACAAAGGATTTAAAGAATCAAAAGGGAAAAAATATATTTAAGGAAATATTAAAAGCTGTATGAGGGATGGGGATGCTAGATCTTGAAAGGTGGACTGTGTGAAGACAGACTGGTGAAGAAGCAGCCTCTAACCACCCCAGAGAAGTGTTTGCCTGTTCCAGGAAGCAAGGTTTTGTTAAAAGCCTTGGAGTTCCATTGTCGAGTGAGAAGAAGAGAGAAGCTGTGAAATACCTTCACTATAGCAACAGTGGATACCTTGTGGTAATATTACTGGATGTCTTATAGATTAAGAAACTATTTGGACTGTTGCCTGAAAAGGGTGTTTATTTTGGGAATCTAGGTGAGTAGTAATCTTTTGGGAGATGGTGTAAGACTAAACTTAACTGGGTAACCATACTCTTGTGTGTTTAAGTTTTCTTTTGTTAATAAAGGTTTCAATATAATCTTTAAAATCTCCAAAAGTGGTAGTGGACTCTTTACTTCTAACTTCAGTGCACATATCTTCTCATAATAAATACATTTTGCAAAATTGTTGTGATAGATTGGACAAGTTTCCCTTTGTGATGTGGTCAGCCTGGTAAATACCACCTGCCATATCATAGCGATATAAGTAGCTTGGATTAAGTAGTGGCTTCCAGGAATGTACCTACTCCATTTAAAATGGAGCATTCCTGTACTTGCATATGAACTGAAAGCAAGCAAAGAAGCTCAGAATTCCTACTCTTGTTACAGAAAGGGGTTTAGCTGCCATTTTTCTCTGATGGGATCTGGGCATCACTGGCAATGCCAGCTTTTATTACCCATCCCTAATTTCCGTTAAGGTGGCTTGAACCATTACAGTCCATATAGTGTACACAGTGCTGTTGGGAAGGGAGTTCCAGAATTTTGACCCAGTGAAGGAATGGTGATACATTTCCAAGTCAGGATGGAGTGTGATTTTGAGGGTAATTTGCAAGTGGTAGTATTCCAATGTACCTGCTGCCCTTGTCTATCTAAGCAGTAGAGGTTGTATGTTTCTGAAGTGCTGTCGAAGAACCCTTGGTAAGTTGCTTCAGTGCATTTTATATGATACATAGTACAGTCACGGTTTACTGGTAGTGGAGGAAGTAAATGCTTATGGTGGCCGATGGGGTGCCATTCAAGTGGGAGACTTTGTCCTGGATAGTATCAGGCTTCTTGAATGTTATGGAAGATGCACTTACCTAGGCAAGCGGAAAGTATTCAATAACACTTCTGATTTTATCTTATAAATGACGGAAAGGCTTTGGCGAATCAGAAGGTGACTCGCATACAAACAAATACCCAGCCTCTAAATTGCTTTTGTACCAGAATAGTTGGTCTAATTAAGTTTCTGATCAATGGTGACCCCCCAGAAAGTTGACGTTAAAGTATTCAGTGATGATAATGCCATTGAATGTCAAAGGGAGGTGATTCATTTCTGTCTTGTTGGAGGTAGACATTGCCTAGCACTTGTGTGCCACAAATTTTAATTGTCACTTAGCTCATTTTTGAATGCTGTTCAGGCCTTGCTGCATGAGGGCTCAGGCTGCTTCAGTATGTGAGGAGTTATGAATGGAACTGGACACTGTGCAATCATCAACAAACATCTTCACTTCTGTCCATATGATGGAGAGAAAGTGATTGGTGAAGCAGCTGAAAATGATTGGGTGTAGGATACTGCCCTGAGGAACTTGTGCAATAACATCCTGGAGCTGAGATGATTGGCCTCCTACAACCATTTTCCTTTGTGTGAGGTATGGCTTCAGTTAGTGGAGAGTTGTAGTCCATTTTTCATTGAGTTCAGTTTTACTATGGCTCCTTTCCACATTCAGTCAAATGCTGTCAAGGGAAGTCATTCTCACCTCTTGGATTCATCTCTTTAGTCCATTTTTACATCAAAGCTGTAATAAAGTTGGAGCCAAATGGTCATGGTGGAATTCAAACTGAGCATCGATGAGCAGATTATTCTGTAATTGTTGTGTTAACTCGGGAGACATTGGTTTTCTTATTATAGAAGAGACTTTGCTGGAGACAATGGTCTTTCCTTCAGAACTCTTTTACTTACATAACTAACTATATACCATGTTATAGAACACCAAGAGATAGTTACAGCTCCTCTCTAAGATGTTTCTCACTCATCTCCTTTCAGTGAGTAACATCATTATAACACAGAGATAAAAACAAAAAAACTGCGGATGCTGGAAATCCAAAACAAAAACAGAATTACCTGGAAAAACTCAGCAGGTCTGGCAGCATCGGCGGAGAAGAAAAGAGTTGACGTTTCGAGTCCTCATGACCCTTCGACAGAACTTGAGTTCACAACTCCTTGCGCACATGCTCAGTAGCTATTATTAGAGTTAACTTTTTAATCTACATTTCCCCAAAGTTTTTTCTCCATTGTTATGACATACATATCCTCCTACACCTCTCCCAAAGTGGAAAACAATATCTGCTATGACCAATGATATCATTAATCTAGGTTGCTGTCTCAGAAGCAACAATCTTTATATCCACAGCAAATTATAGAAAATGCCTCATCAATGAACTTCCTTCCAGCATAAGCTCAGAAGTGGGGATGTTCGCTGATGATTGCACAATGTTCAGCACCATTCATGACTCCTCAGATACTGAAGCAGTCCATGTCCAAATGCAGCAAGTCCTGGACAATATCCAGGCTTGGGCTGACAAGTGGCAAGTAATATTCGAGCCACATTAGTGCCAAGCAATGACCATTGAGAACAAGAGAGAATCTAACCATCACCCCCTGATATTCAATGGCATTACCATGCTGAGTCCCCCACTATCAACATCCTGGGGGTTACCATTGACCACAAACTGAACTGGACTAGCCACATAAATACTGTGGTTACAAAAGCAGGTCAGGGGTTAGGAATCCTGTGGCGAGGAACTCACCACCTGACTCCCCAAAGTCTGTCCATCATCTACAAGGCACAAGTCAGGAGTGTGATGGAATACTGTCCACTTTCCTGGATGAGTACAGCTCCAACAACACTCAAGGAGCTTGACACCAACCAAGGCAAAGCAGCCCACTTGATTGGCACTCCATCCACAAACATTCACTCCCTCCACCACTGACGCACAGTTGCAGCAGTGTGTACCATCTACAAGATGCACTGCAGAAACTCACCAAGGCTCCATAGGTGGCACCTTCCAAACCCATGACAGCTACCAAGTGAAAGGACAAGGGCAGCAGATACATGGGAACAGCACCATCTGGAATTTCTCCTCCAAGCCACTCACCATCCTGACTTGGAAATATATTGCTGTTCCTTCACTGTCACTGGGTCAAAATCCTGGAACTCCCTCCCTAACAGCACTGTGGGTGTACCTACTCCACAGGAACGGCAGCAGTTCAAGAAGGAAGCTCACCACCACCTTCTCAAGGGCAATTAGGGATGGGCAATAAATGTTGGGCTAGCCAGCGATGGCCACAACCTGTGAATGAATAATTAATTAATACATAAATGAATGAATGAATGAATGAATGGTTCAGCCTGTCACCACAATATCTCTTCACTGCTGGTTGTGAACTCCAGCCCAGCCAAATGGTATAAATGTTTCTTCTCTGCTACCTACAAAGCATCCTGAGTAAACTAAGACAAGGCCTTCCCAACATTTAGTTCTTGGAAAACATAAATGGACATTGCAGAACTGTCCATTATTCAGGAGGCATTGAGAAGAAACCTGCTTCTTCATCACACAGAGACCAACAATGGTGAAGTTTTCTAAGTGAAAAATTAAACCTGATGAAAATACTGAAAAACCAAATGGTGCTGCAGACTGGATCATATTTGTTATCACGGCACATGGGAAGGTGCAATAGTGGTACACAAGGGGTATTTTAGACTCAGGTAGGAAAAGTCAGTGACAGTGATATAACCTGTTTGTGCAGAATAAACATTTCATTGTGAAGCAGCTTTCTCAAATGGTCCAAAAGGCAGGTATGTTTATTGTCACAAACGTAATGAACCATTTTACTTACAAATCTACAAATTATTGGAGAGAAAAATAACCATTGCATGTCATTGAAATCATTAAATGACAATTTAATGCAAACACAGTAAACCACAAAAAGCACACTTCATGCAAAAAGTACTTACATTCTTACTGTGATGGATGAAATTTTAATAGAACACTGGCTGTCTTTGGTGTTTTGAAAATACCAGTTAGCATTCTTGGTTGTGATCAGGATTTCCATGCAACATAAGATGGTACATTACATTGTTTTGTTTAGAGCAGAATTTCGTTTCAAATCAGGTACGCAATTATCTCAGGCAACCATACTGTATTTGGATTCTCTGTAAGGTTCACCACCTTGCACATACTTGAGACCTTCAGCACATAATGCAATCCTTGGGCAGTTAAGATGTAGTTAGAAAAGCAGGGAAGGATTAGCAGTGCAGTGATCCCTATCACACATGCAGAGATGTGGCAGAACTTGATTAGAGACAGACAATGTGGTTAGATTCAGGTCACATTTACACTGCAAGCAAATTGATACCATATTAATATGAAATACATGTTGGAGAGATTTGATTTTCTAACTGCATGAAATTGAATTTTTGTGGGGGGAGAGGAGGAGGGCAATTATTTTGTAAAGTAGAAATGAACAAAGTGGATCAACAAAGTTAATTTCTCCCTTCTGCCTCTGACTCCAAAATATATCTGTTTTAAGTGGGTTGAGAAAGGTATGGGGGTGCCAGTGGCAGTGCCTCTAGGCCTCAGGATGACAGGGAGATGGAGCAGAGGCTGCAGAGAGGGCAGGATCTGCACCATGCTCTCGGCCAAGTTGGAATCGGACTCCTCCATGCTCATCAACAGTAACAGGAGGCTCTTTGGCAGACGAACCAATGCGCCCAGCATCTTGGTGTGTACTTCAGTCTGTGCTCACCTACATTCTTCCCCATAGAGGTCCTCATTGAGTCCTCTAAAAAGGGTCCCATCTCTGACCTCACCCTCCAATGAGCTGGCAACCAAGCCGTCCTTTACCTCTGGCCTGACTGCAGGACACTTATGCCCAAATGGCTCAATACATGCTGAATCCAACTCTATGCTAGAAGGTAGTGCCAGTGTCTAAACTGGTGGTTGTGAGTGTCAGATCAAGTGACGGGCCCTCTGCACAGAGCTGTGCCATTTCTCCCTTTCCTCCTCCCTGGGCTCCTGTGCCTGGGCTGGTGGCAGTTCTTGGTTATCTGAAAACAGGAACTTAGGAGGGGAAGGTTGGCATTAGGGCAGAGTGTGAACTGGGAAGCAAGAGGTCTATTGAGTGGAATCGTCCCAGGTTTGAGGGAAGTGTGGTAGCGGGCAGGAGAAGGGACATTTTACCCGCCGGCTGCAATAGAGGTTTTTGCACTGTACCATCCCATCAATGATGGAGTTCAGCATGTGCAGCAGTGCAGGACCGATGTCCTGGACCAAGGTCTCCCATTCCTGGCACATCCTGCCTCAATAATAATATATTCCTGGGAAAAACGCCGGATCACTGGCCTCTGATTCTCCTGCAATCACCTCAGGCCTTCAGTAATCCGAGCACCCCTGCACAGAGCTTGCTCTCTCTAGGGGATCAGAAGCTGCTGCCAAAGGGAGGAAACACGTTGTCCCCAAGTTTAGCACCTCCTCCCTCGGGCATCTACTAGACACAGTGGAGACCCACCATGAAGTCCTCTAGCCCCACTCTGGGTGAAGACCAGCGGGCAAGGTCACCAATCCAGCATGGAAAGTGGTGACAGCAGTGGTCAGCACCAATGCCCTGCAAAACGGAACAGCCACCCAGTGCTGCAAGAGGATGAATGATCTCCTACATTCTACACAGGGTAAATCACTCTTCTCATCACTCTCAACTCACACACTCTCAAGCCCATTACACATCCACAGGGATCTCACTCACTGTCAGTTCAAGGGGCATCACCATTCACTCTCTCACACACACCTTCATCTGCCCTGCAGATCGTGTCCTCATCCTGTCCATGACACCAGTCACCACCCACACATGCCAGATATTCTTCTCATCTGGCCTGGCAGACATCCTCCATCTGTCTCCATGCAGGACAAGCTGGCTCACAACAACAGGGAGAGGTTGCAGACTGGTGGGGGAATGCCTGACATCAAGGTCCTCGCAGACTTTGAAAATAGAGTCATCCAGCTGGTTGGCGAGGAGCAAGATTATTCCTGTGCTGACGGTGAGGTCAGCAGTTCTCTACCAAGTGAGGATCCAGCATTGCAACATCCATCAGACAACCATGCTGTGAGTGAGTTCCCCTGTTCTGCAGTCTCCTGCCGTGCACTAATTATCTCTCCTTGCTTTCGCAGGCACATCTGGGAAGCAGCTGAGAGGGTCCACAAGCCAAATCCTCGACTAAAGCCCCCAAGACATCTCAGAAGAAGAATCTGATGATACCCTAACTGAAGACCTGTCACGGCACTCAGCCACACCCTCCACCAGCGCAGGGACACACACCTCGGTGGAACCTAGTTCTAGAATAGCTTTGGGATCACAATCTGGTGAGCACATCGCATTGTCAATGATCCACAGCAGCTGGATGCCAGGTGTCCGGCACTGGGAGGACTGCTGGAGGCCAGAAATCTGCTGAGCCTGAGTCAGATGAGGAGCCTCTGGACTCGGTCATACCTCAGTTGCTGGAGCTGCAAAGGCAACATTGGGAACATCAGGAAGGGATGTCCGCTCAAATTGCAAGGCACAATGGAAGAGTCTGAGGTGATAGCACCGGCATGCCAACGCACCGAGGTCAACACTGGTAGGATGGCGGCCTCCATGGAGACCTTGGTGCAGGACATCGGTCTAGCACTGCTGCACAGGCTAAACTCCATCATTGATGCTATAGTTGGCCTCCAACAGTGTCAAGAGGGGCATAGGCCAGCTTGCTAGCTTGATCTCACTCTAGCTTTCCCTACTCCTCAAGGGGTCAGCCAAGGACCCTTGGGCACTCATAGCGAAGAGGATCAGGAGGTGCACATGCCAGGGCCATCCACCCAGGTGACTCGGGAGTGTCCAGCCAATCGGAATCCCCTCTTCCTGTGACCCCAGCAGCTCCAGTTCCACAGGCCGAGGAGGGTGCCATTGCCATTGCCACACATCAGGACCCTGAAAGCAGACCAGGGCCCTCCAGATCTCAGCCCTCCAGAGAATGGCCACCAAGGTCATCACAGAGAGAATGTAGCAGTCAACAGGCTGCCTCCACCTCTGCTGTGGATGTCGGGGGAGCACCAAGCAGCAAGATTAGGAAGGTTAAGAAGATGTAGCTGCATGGGATATGAGAAGATAGCTAAACAGATGAAATGGCCACAGGAGAACTGAACATTATTGTTACAATCTAAGTTGGTGGGTAGAGCGCATGAGGTATATGCTTCACTGTCAGAAGAAAGTCAATGAATTATGATGTGATAAAAATGACTATTTTGAGTGCATATGAGTTGGTTCCTGAAGCAGAGCAACAGAAATTCAGGAATATAAGAAAATAGCCTGGGCAACCATATATTGATGTTGAAAAAGTAAAACAAAGTAATTTTGACTGATGACTACGGGCATTAAAAATAGAGATAACATATGTAGCTCTTTGAGAAGTAATTGTTTTGGATGAATTTAAGGATTCAATTCCTTGGATAGTGAAAACTCATGTGGAGGAACAAAAGGTTCAAATGGTGAGGCGAGCAACAGAGATAGCTGATGATTATGAGTTAGTTCATAGAGCTAAACCTATCTTTCATCACCCTTTTAAATCCAAGAAGGATAGAAAGTGGGAAGGTGAAAGGAAGGTGGGCAGTCAGGGAAGAGAATGAGTAGCTGGAAATTCCCAGGAATTTTTTTTCTCAGGATATAAAAGAATGGTGCAGAGGGTAGAAGTGACATTCAAAAGCTAAGGTGTTTTCATTATAATAAAGTGGGGCACACAAAGTCAGTGTGTTGGAGATCGCAGAAAAAATCTGTTGGAATTATTGGGGTGCAGAAAAGTTCTGGAAGTAAAAGTACTTTGGGTTCTGAGGTTCAGGCACAGGAAAAACCAGTGATTTGTGTACAGATAAAACAGGGAGAATCAGTGATAGGTAAAGAATTGGGAATACATTCACTGTTTACCCAAGAGAACACTGATGAGCAGGTTGTAGAAATGTTTAAAGACTTTGTGTGTGAAGGGAAAGTCTTTCCATGTGTACAGAGTGGAGTAGGTAAAGATGTTAAAATTTTAAGAGACACAGGGGCTAGTCAATCCTTAATGTTGTGGGATAGTGATATTTGTCTTTCAGAGAGAGTATTGCAAGAACAATAGATAGTAAGTGGGGTTAATGGAGATGCTAAACCTATTCCCTTGTGGAAGGTAAATTTAAAGAGTAAGTGGAAAACTGGCAAAGTAACTGCTGGGGTGGTGGAAAAGTTGCCAATTGCAGGGGTTCAGTTTATTCTGGGTAATGATATAGCTGGATCACAAATGTAGGTGATTGAGCAGCCTGTAGAAGTGTTTTCAACAGAGGTGTTATGGAAGGAGCATCCTGGATTGTTTCCAGATTGTGTGGTAGCGAGATCACAGGCACACAGGTTGAAACAAGAAAAATAAGGACAGGCAGTTCAAAGGCAGGAAGAAGGTATTGAAACCCAATCAGCAGGCACTGTGTTTGATAATATTGTTCAAAAAGAGATAGTATAGGACAATTCAGCTACACTGTTTAGCTCAAGACAGTTAATTTAGTTGCACCAGGAGGATTTGAAATTAAAACAGTTCTATCAGAAAGCTTACTTGGAAACAGAAGCAAAATGTATTACCTTAAGGATGATATTTTAATGAGAAAATGGAGGCCACATCATGTTTCAGCAGATGAAAGCTGGAGGGAGGTACATCAGATTGTTATCCCAGTTGGGATCCTGAGCATTACTCATGAAGTTCCAATGGGGGGGACAGTTCAGAATTACAAAGACACAGGCAAAAGTACAGAAGCATTTTTATTGGCCAGGATTGCATAGGAATGTCGTCAAATTCTGTGGAACACATTACACATGTCAGGTGATAGGGAAACCACAAGGAGTGATTAAGCTGGCATCTTTAATCCTAGTACCAGCATTTGAAGAACATTTCACTAGGGTCATGGTTGATTGTGTAGGGGCCCTCCCCAAGACTTAAAGTGGAAATCAGTACTTACTGACGATAATGGATGTGTCTACCACATTTCCTAAAGCGATACCTTTAAGAAATATTACAACTAAGAAGATTGTGGAAGAATTAGCTAAATGTTTTACAAGATATGGTTTACCTAAAAAAATACAATTAGATCAAGGTTCAAATTTTATGTCACAGCTGTTTAGGGAAGTAATGAACAGTTTGGGGATAAACAGTTTAAGTCAACAGCTTATCATCCGGAGTCACAAGGGGCTTTCGAAAGATGGCACCAAACTTTAAAAACTATGATGAGAGTGTACTGCCAGGATTATCTACAGGGTTGAGATAGGGGAATTCCATTCTTGCTATTTACTATTAGATACTTTCCTAATGCATCAACTGGTGTTAGCCCATTTGAACTAGTTTATGGCCATGAGGTAATGGGACCACTGAAATTGATTTATGAGAAATTATTGGGTCAAACTCCAGAAACCATTCTCCTGGATTATGTATCAAACTTCAGAGAGAGATTAGACAGAGCATGTGAGTTGGCTAGGAAACATTTAAAGATATCACACCAAGTAATGGAAGCAAAGGCAGATAAGAAAGCTAAAGCTCAGTTTTATTGCTGGAGAGAAAGTGCTGGTTCTGTTACCAGTACTGAGTAACTCATTAAAGGCAAGATTTAGTGGGCCTTACAGGTTTGAAAATAAATTGAGTGAAGTAAATTATTTAATAAATACTCCAGATAGAAGAAAGAAGCAGAGGGTGTGTCATGTAAATATGCTTAAAAAGTGCATTGACAGGGAAGAAGACCAAAAGGAGGTAATAGTGGTGGTAGATGATGAGAAAGAGATAGAAATGCAAGACCCTGAAATTGATTTTCCTCTGATCAAATTGGATTATGCGGGGGTACTTGAAATCTTAAATTTAATATTGTGTTACCTTCCAGGCAAGTGTCAAAGTGATTTGGAAAAGCTATTGCTGTAACACAAACCTATTTGTGGGAATAAATTGGGCAGGACAGATTTAGTTATACATGATGTCTCTGTAAAAGTTTCATCTTCGATAAGGCAACATCCTTATAGATTAAATCTGGCAAAGTTATCACAAGTACAGAAAGAAATTGATTTCATGCTTCAAAATGATTTAATTGAGTCTAGTTGCAGTAACTGGAGTTCGCCTATTGTACTGGTACCAAAACCGGATGGAAAACAAAGTCTGTGTGTGTGGACTATTGAAAGGTGAATGCAGTGACAAAAACGGATTCATATCCTTTACCATGGTTGGAGGATTGTATTGTGAAAATGGGACAATCAAAATTTATCACAAAAATTGGCCTGCTAAAAGAATATTGGCAAGCACCATTATCGGAGAAAGCAAAGGATCTATCAGCTGTTGTGACACCACACGGATTATATCAGTTTAAAGTTATGCCATTTGGTATGAAGAATGTGCCTGCAACATTTCAAAGACTGACAAATAAAGTAATTGTGGGTCTAAGCAATTGTGCTATTTATATTGTGCCAATTATGCCAATAGTTTTCAGTCAGATGTGGAATGAGCATTTACAACATCTGGAAAAATTATTTACTCACTTATAAGAAGCTAATTTTCTGATGAATTTGGCTAAAAGTAAATATGCAAAAGCTCAAGATACATATCTAGACCATGCCGTTGGACTTGGTAAGGTGGCTCCGAGAGTAGTGAAAGTCAAGGCTGTTGTGGATTTCCCAGTGCCTACAACAAAATGAGAAGTTTTGAGATTTCTGGGCATGATTTTACTGAAAATTTGCACAAAACTTTAGCAGTGTAGTTGCTCCACTGACTGAACTATTAAAAAAGAACAAAATGTTTCAATGGACACCAGAGTGTTTAGAAGGCATTCGATTGTTTGAAAACTGTATTAACTATGACACCAGTTTTGGCAGTACCCAATTATGCCAAACAATTTAAGTTGGCCGTGAAAGCAAGCGATATAGGCATTGAGGCCATACTGTTACAAGAAGATGACAATGGAAGTAAAAAACCGATAGGGTATTTTTCATGGGAAGTTGAATGCACAACAGAGAAGATATTCAATGATTGAAAAGGAGATGTTGGGTTTGGTGTTAGCATTGCAGCATTTTGACATCTATGTGGCAAACAATTCGTCAGAAACAATTGTTTATACAGACCACAATCCTTTAAAGTTTCTGGACAAATTTCGAAACAGAGGTGCAAGGCTATTCAGGTAGAGTTTATTACAACAACCATTTTTTAATCTACAGATAATACATGTTGCTGTTTACAGATGCGTTATCAAGAGTTTGAAGCTTAAAGGGAAAATTGGGTATTTTAAAACCTGGACACTGAACTGGAATGATTTCAGCTGATATAATGATTTGTATATATATATATATTGTCATGTTAACACATCTGGTAGTGTAATATGTATGGGAGATAGTGTAAGATGGGTTATCAAAAATGTAGCCGTTTTTAAAAATTTTAACAGTTCATTTTTCAATAAGGAGGGGGATGTCATGAAAAGATATTAATAACTATAACGTTATTGGAAATTATTTTTTAAATAGTGTTTAGTGGTGTCTGTGTCTATGTGTGTGTGTCTTAATTGGATTAAATCAGCTGGCCTAGAGGCTTTCATGTATCGAAAGAAGTAGGTTAGAAATGGTAATTAGATAAACATGGGGATGTTTAAAAAATATGTGTCAAGGGAGAAATTTGCATTTTTAAATAAACCATTCAAAAGAATGGATGAAATTTTTCACCTAGCCAGAAGACACCAAGCAATGTGTTTATTTTTTTTAGCTTATTAATAAAATTGGTGGAATCAAAGTATATTATTGTTAGAAGAGATAAAATTAAAAGTCTAGTGATACAGTAGAAAATTTAAATTCAAAGAGAAAGATATATTTAAAGGAGAAAGGAGGATGTGTGTAGGGAGATGCATTTCAAGATCCAACAAGCCTATTAAGCCTCAAGTCTGTCAGCAAGGACACAGAGCTGAAAGAAACTCAATTTTAATGCGACATGTTGCTCTGTGTTTGGGTGATGTGCCTGCCATTGGCTGGAGGTATGCAAAGTAAGTGAGAGGTTGATGTGAGGCTAGCAGCACCGCTTAGTTGGTGAAGGTGAGGTGCAGTATCTGGATGTTAGGTGAGGATCCTGTGTGGCAGCGAGTGCTGTTGGATGAGTGATGGGGATGTGGTGCATTGGGCAGCACCATAGGTTGGGGATGTGGTAAGTAGGAAATGTCAGTTGAAGCTGCATCTTACTGCACGTAATGTCACCAGACTTTTTGTGGCACTGATTCCTGGTCTTCAAGTTCAGACTCTGGGAGTTGATCTCCATGGCTTTCCTTTTGATTCTGGTCCTTGAGGACTTCCTGGACCCCTGCAGACCCATGGTGTCCTCCCTCTTGCTGACGTGCACCATTTTTGCCTCCAGTGCTGTAGCCATCAATTTAGAACATTCTCTTTGCTCCGGCTTTTGCTTTGTAATAATTTTCATGGCAGCAATATTTTAGTGCAACTTCTCTTTAAAATGCAGGCTGGCTGCACCACATGATGCGCAAACAAAGCTGCCACCTGTGCCTCTCCACCACCCCCACTCTGTACAGAGGCTGCAGGCAGAGGTACAGGCAACATGATGCAGGTGAGGTGGGCACACGGAAAGTTGCTGCTGCCCACCTCAATCAGCACAGGAGCGGGCAGGTCACAAATTTTGAGCCCTGCTCCCAAAAAGTATGGCAACCCGAATGTTAGCCCTAAGCATTTACACCTGAAGTCACAGAAAGCTGGTTTGAAAATTTGCATTGATTCAAATATTTTTGTTTTAAATTGCCCTTTGCTGTGAAATTCAAGTTTACTTGTGCGCTGTACTAAAATGGTTTTCCGTAGTGTACATATTGGTAGAGGGCAGCAAGGAGATAGAGGATAGGTAGACGGAGAAACATAACCATTCAGACAACCATGGAGGGAATTTTCCATTGTGGAGATGAAGGCCGGTAGTGGGCAGGAGAGGTGGCAGATTCATGCTGGGCATGGGGCAGGTCAACTCATGCAGTCTTTCACTTTTGAGCTCATTGATTATGTGTCTTCAACGAGCTCGGCAAATTTCATGGTGGGGTAGTCGCCCACCCTGGCGCCATATTTAAACAGCACCGGACAGACATTCACTCACCACAGGCCAAGCGTTCCGCACTACTCCGCCAGGGTCCTTGCAGCCGCAGCTCGTACTGGAGACGCTGGCAGGTGTGAGCAACCAGGTCCTGGGACATACGAGGGTGCCTCCAGCATTGCCCCTCACTCACCTCAAGATAAGAGCACTGCCGACGATACACCGATGGTCGGGCAAAGGCTCACCATTGCAGTGGTCTATGTTAGCCAGCCTTCTGTCCTTATAGAGGCTCCACTGCCTTTTGTTGCTCCTCCTGGCCCTGTGCCAGTCAGCAACGGGCCCCCCTTCTCGTCTGGATGAGAGACCCATTGCCAAGACAGGGTTGCCTGAAGCCTGCATCATCAGCACCTCAGTGGATGTGTAAATGAATTGAAGTGATAGGTTAAATGAACATGTTCTTTACAGGTTTCCCTCCATCTCAAAGCTGGAGGGCCAGTGCTAAGCCCTTCCCCTCTCTTCAGCCTAGGCATGGCATCCCCACCCCACCCCTTCCAGGTAAAGAACATCCTGAAGGACCAAAGATGGTTGTTCCTCCTGTACGTACATGAATGTGTATGGAGACATTGCTCTTTGACCTGGGTTTTGAGAGCCATGTGTAAGAAGCCTTACTTGGACACCTTTCTGCTTATCTCCACTATCCTCAAGATTCTACAGAGAGGCCAATGCCTTGGCAGCAGAGAAAGACCAACCACATGATCCCTTGTCAGCCATGACCATTCACTTGGGACGATGGAGGGTTGCGAGTTGTCTGCCCTCCAAAAGCTGTGCCACTTGGAGGCATCCACCTCCCTCCCTTCCTTCATCCCTGCCTCTGACTGCAGCCGTTGGCAAATGGCACAGAATGAATGGCAGCTCCACATCTTGCTGGGATCTCGATATTATGAGACCCATGAGTCAGGAACAAACTTGCTGTAATGACAGCTTCACCATAGAGAGAAGAACACAACTGAGAATCTTTGGCATCTAGTTGACTCATAATTAATTGGGTGTCCCTTCAGTCGGCCACTTGTGCTGACCTCGAACCCCATCTACCTGAAAAGATCCTCCTCCCACCTCCAGGGAACTCACTGACTAACTGTGTGGTCAAGCTCGTTTGGAAAAGTAGTGCACATCACCTTTCAACCTTGCTCCACCGTCTTCTACCCTCCCCCTGTCACCCACCAGCTTCCCCCCATCACCATAGACCCACCCAATATCACCATTCCTCCCCCCTCTATCAGCCTTGAATTCCTCCCGTTACCCTGGAGCCCATCACAATCCACCTCCACCTGCCTTTTCTCCTCTCAGAGCCAAGACCCATTACTGTCCCCATGCCAACACTGACCCTGCCCCCTCCCGGGATCCAAGTCACCTGTCTTTTGGATGAATTAACCGTGCAAATAGATGTAAACAGGTATGATATCATCGGGATTATGGAGACATGGCTTCAGGGTAACCAGGGGTAGGAACTGAACATCCAAGATTATTCAGTATTTAGGAAGCTCAGACAAAAAGGAAAAGGCGGTGGAGTTGCCTTGCTGGTTAAAGAGGAAGTTAACGCAATAGTGAGGAAAGATATTAGCTCCGACGACGTGGAATCTGTATGGGTAGAGCTGAGAAAAACTAAGGGGAAAAAAATGTTAGTGGGTGTTCTAAATAGACCCCCAACTGTCATGGTGGTTGGGAATAGCATTAAACAGGAAATTAGAGATGCATGTAATAAAGGAACATCTATAATTATGGGTGACTTTAATCTGCTTATAGATTGGGCAAATCAAATTAGTAGCAATACCATAGAGGAGGAGTTCCTGGAGTGTATACGAGATGTTTTTCTGGACCAATACATTGAGGAACCAACGAGAGAACAGGCCATCCTTGACTGGGTATTGTGTAATGAGAAAAGAATAATTGGCAATCTAGTTATTTGAGGCCCATTGGGGATGAGCGACCATAATATAATAGAATTCTTCATCAAGATGGAGAGTGATGTAGTTGATTCTATGACTTGGGTCCTGAATTTTAATAAAGGAAACTACAATGGTATGAGGAGCGAGTTGGCTATGATGGATTGGGAAACGTTACTTAAAGGGATGACAGTGGATAGGCAATAGCAAACATTCAAAGAGCACATGGGTGAACCGCAACAATTGTTTATTCCTGTCTGACGCCAAAGTAAAACAGGAAAGATGGCCAAACCATGGCTTACAAGGGAAATTAGAGATAGTACTAGGTGCAAGGAAGAGACATACAAATTGGCCAGAAAAAACAACAGAACTGAGGATTGGGAACAATTTAGAATTCAGCAAAAGGGGATCATGGGATGGATTAAGAAGGGGAAAATAGAGTATGAGAGTAAGCTTGCAGGGAACATAAAAACTGACTGTAAAAGTTTCTATAGGTGTGTGAAGAGAAAAAAATTGGTGAAGACAAATGTAGGTCCCTTACAGTCAGAAACAGGGGAATTTATAATGGGGAACAAAGAAATGGCTGACCAACTAAATACATACTTTGGTTCTGTCTTCACAAAGGAGGACACTAATAACAAACCAGAAATGTTGGGGAACACAAGGTTCAGTGAGAGGGAGGAACTGAAAGAAATCAGTATTAGTGGGGAAATGGTGTTGGGGGAATTGATGGGATTGAAGGCTCATAAATCCCCGAGGCCTGATAATCTACATCCCAGTACATGACCATAAATAGTGGATGCATTGGTGGTCATCTTCCGAGATTCTATAGACTCTGGAACAGTACCAACAGATTGGAGGGTAGCTAATGTAACCCCACTATTTAAAAAGGGAGGCAGAGAGAAAACAGGGAATTATAGACCAGTCAGCCTGATGTCAGTAGTGGGGAAAATTCTAGAGTCCATTATAAAAGATTTAATAGCTGAGCATATGGAAAACAGTGGCAGAATCGGACAGAGTCAGCATGGATTAATGAAATCATGCTTGACAAATCTACTGGAATTTTTTGAGGATGTAACTAGTAGAGTTGATGAGGGGGAGCCAGTTGATGTGGTTTATTTGGACTTTCAGAAGGCTTTCAACAAAGTCCCACATAAGAGATTGGCGTGTAAATTTAAAGTGCATGGGATTGGGGGTAGTGTATTGAGATGGATAGAAAACTGGCTGGCAGATAGGAAACAAAGAGTAGGAATAAACGGGTCTTTTTCTGAATGGCAGGCAGTGACTAGTGGGGTACCGTAGGGATCGGTGCTGGGACCCCAGTTATTCACAATATATATTAATGATTTAGATGAGGGAATTAAATGTAATATCTCCAAATTTGCAGGTGACACAAAGCTGGGTGGGAGGGTGAGCTGTGAGGAGGATGCAGAGATGCTTCAGTGTGATTTGGACAAGCTGAGTGAGTGTCCAAATGCATGGCAGATGCAGTTTAATGTGGATAAATGTGAGGTTATCCATTTTGGTAGCAAAAACAGGAAGGCAGATTATTATCTGAATGGCTATAAATTGAGAGAGGGGAATGTGCAATGAGACTGAGTGTCCTTGTACACCAGTCGCTGAAGGTAGGCATGCAGGTGCAGCAGGAGGTAAAGAAGGTAAATAGTATGTTGGCCTTCATAGCCAGAGGATTCGAGTACAGGAACAGGGATGTCTTGCTGCAATTGTACAGGGCCTTGGTGAGACCACACCTGGAATATTGTGTGCAGTTTTGGTCTCCTTAACTGAGGAAGGATGTACTTGCTATAGAGGGAGTACAGCGAAGGTTTACCAGACTGATTCCAGGGATGACGGGACTGACATATGAAGAGAGATTGAGTTGATTAGGATTATATTCGCTGGAGTTCAGAAGAATGAGGGGGGATCTCATAGAAACTTATAAAATTCTAACAGGACTAGACAGGGTAGATGTAGGAAGGATGTTCCTGATGATGGGGGAGTCCAGAACCAGGGGTCACAGTCTGAGGTTATGGGGTAGACCATTTAGGACTGAGATGAGGAGACATTTCTTCACCTAGAGAGTGGTGAGCCTGTGGAATTCGCTACCACAGAAAGTAGTTGAGATAAAACATTGCATGTTTTCAAGAAGTTAGATATGGCTCTTGAGGCGAAAGGGATCAAAGGATATGGTGAGAAAGCGGGAGCAGGCTATTGAGTTGGATGATCAGCCATGATCATAATGAATGGCAGAGCAGGCTCGAAGGGCCGAATGGCCTACTCCTGCTCCTAGTTTCTATGTTTCTATGTCCTCGTCTGTCCCCCAATGAGACTTTCACCTACCAGACTCTTAACTTGGACCTATCACCATACCACATCCCACTTCCCCCTCTGACTGTGACTGTTCCCTCCTATCACCAGTACACTGAATTCTCCCTCCCAGGTCCCCACCATCGACACCACCGACCCAAATCTTCTAAGACACAACCTCCCCTTCCCTGGACACTAACTCCTGCCCTCCCCAAGACAGTCTCCCGACCATCCCTCCATAAGCCTGCCTCCCTTGTCTAGCCTTCGCTCCACCCTTCTACCCTGCAGCCCTACTTCCAGCCTTCGCCTGCCTCCCCTGACTAGCCTCGGTGCAACATTTGCTGCCAGCACTCGAGTGAAGTTATGCGAGGTCCCCCAAGAAGAAACAACATCTACAGACCTCAAATACATGGAAGAGGTAAAGCTTGCAGTGTGCACGCCACTTACATTGGTAAAACAAAAGATTCTAAATTCTTGCTGGTGGAAAACCCAACTTGGAAGTCGAACCAAATTCCAGCAAGGTGGCCTTTTCATGAGCATGCATGAGATGCAAATAAATGCAAATGGGGTTGCTGACATTGCTCGCCAGGAAACTCAATCCATCTTTAACCTGGAACAAAAACAAAAGTACCTGGAAAAACTCAGCAGGTCTGACAGCATCTGCAGAGAGGGATATAGTTGACGTTTTGAGTCCATATGACTCTTCATCAGAACTAAGACATATAGAAATGAGATGAAATATAAGCTAGCAGAAGGGGGTGGGACAGGAGAGCTCGATAGAGGGCCAGTGATAGGTGGAGGCCAGGAAGAGACTGCCAAAGATGTCATAGACAAAAGGACAAAGGGGTGTTGACGGTGGTGATATTAAGTAAAGGATGTGCTAATGCGGACATTAAGGGAAGCAAGCTAGTGGCAGATGGCCCTAGTGTGGGTGGGGTGGGGGGAAGGGATCGAAATGGGCTAAAAGGTGGAGATGAAAAAATGGATCGAAATAAATTTGAAAATAGGAGGGAAAAGAAAAAAATATAGTGTAAAAAAATTATAAATTATTAGAAAAAGGAGGATCAGAAGGGGGGTGGGGATAGAGGAGAGAGTTCATGATCTGAAATTGTTGAATTCAATATTCAATCCAGAAGACTGCAAAGTGCCTAGTCGGAAGATGAGGTGCTGTTCCTCCAGTTTGCGTTGGGCTTCACTGGAACAATGCAGCAAGCCAAGGATGGACATGTGGGCATGAGAGCAGGGTGGAGTGTTGAAATGGCAAGCGACAGGGAGGTCTGGGTCATGCTTGTGGACAGACGCTTCTGCAAAGCGGTCACCCAGTCTGCATTTGGTCTCTCCAATGTAGAGGAAACCGCATTGGGAGCAACGAATGTAGTAGACTAAATTGAGGGAAGTGCAAGTGAAATGCTGCTTCACTTGAAAGGAGCATTTGGGCCCTTGGACTGTGAGGAGGGGGGGAAGTAAAGGGGCAGGTGTTGCACCTTCTGTGGTTGCCTCGGAAGGTGCCATGGGAGGGGGTTGAGGTGTAGGGGGTGATGGAGGAGTGGACCAGAGTGTCCCAGAGGGAACAATCCCTGCAGAAAGCCGCCAGGGGGATGAAGGGAAGATGTGTTTGGTGGTGGCATCATGCTGGAGTTGGCGGAAATGGAGGAGGATGATCCTTTGAATGTGGAGGCTGGTGGGGTGATAAAGTGAGGAAAAGGGGGACCCTATCATGTTTCTGGGAGGGAGAGGAAGGTGTGAGGGCGAATGCGCGGGAGATGGGCCGGACACGGTTGAGGGCCCTGTCAACCACCGTGGGTGGAAAACCTCGGTTAAGGAAGAAGGAGGATATGTCAGAGGAACTGTTTTGGAAAGTGGCATCATCAGAACAGATGCAATGGAGGTGAAGGAACTGAGAGAATGGAATGGAGTCCTTACAGGAAGCGGGGTGTGAGGAGCTGTAGTCGAGGTAGCTGTGGGAGTCGGTAGGCTTGTAATGGATATTGGTGGACAGTCTATCACCAGAAATTGAGACAGAGAGGTCAAGGAAGGGAAGGGAAGTGTCAGTGATGGACCATGTGAAAATGATGGAAGAGTGGAAATTGGAAGCAAAATTAATAAATTTTTCCAGATTCAGACGAGAGCATGAAGCAGCACCGAAGCAATCATCGATGTACCGGAGAAAGAGTTGTGGGAGGGGGCCAGAGTAGGACTGGAACGAGGAATGTTCCACATACCCCATAAAGAGACAGGCATAACTGGGGCCCATGCGGGTACCCATAGCCACACCTTTTATTTGGAGGAAGTGAGAGGAGTTTAGGGAGAAATTGTTCAGTGTGAGAACAAGTTCAGCCAGACGGAGGAGAGTAGTGATGAATGGGGTTTGTTCGGGCCTCTGTTCAAGGAAGAAGCAGAGAGCTCTCAGACCATCCCGGTGGGGGATGGAGGTGTAAAGGGATTGGACGTCCATGGTGAAGAGGAGGCGTTTGGGGCTAGGGAACTGGAAATTGGTGATATGATGTAGGGCATGAGAGGAATCGTGGATGTAGTGGGGAGAGATTGAACAAGGGGAGAGAGAATGGAGTCAAGAAAGCAAGAAATGAGTTCCATGGGGCAGGAACAGGCTGACACGATCAGTCTGCCGGGACAGTCCTGTTTGTGGATTTTGGGTAGGAGGTAGAAGCGGGCCGTCCGAGGTTGGGAGACTATCAGGTTGGGAGACTATGAGGTTGGAAGTGGTGGAGGGAAGATCTCCAGAGGAGATGAGGTCAGTAACAGTCCTGGAAACAATGGCTTGATGTTCAGTGGTGGGGTCATGGTCCAGGGGGAGGTAGGAGGAAGTGTCTGCGAGTTGACGCTCAGCCTCCGCGAGGTAGAGGTCAATGCGCCAGACAACAAGAGCACCACCCTTGCCAGCGGGTTTGATGACAACCTGCCTGCCTTGGAAGATGAGAGAACAAAATTTGCACAGTTTATCCTGCCATCAGCAAACAGATTTTCTGCCTCCCGCCAAATTCAGTGCCCCTGCCCCCTGCCCACCATGATTCCTGCTGTTGGCGGGAGTGGAAAATCCCACCCTGCATTTCCCTCATATTTGTCTGTGCAAGATTGTTTTTGGTGTTTAATGCAATCATCACTCTATTTAGGCCACATTTACCTCTGTTGAGTCAGTACCCGTTTATGTTAACTGCTTCCAAATATAGCAGGCTTTCCTGTTACCATCTTACCTGAGTGTTTGGTTGCTCAAATTGTAAAAACTTGTGGCATCCAAGATATGCATAAGGTGCAACAATTGGCAGACTTCAGAAAGAAAGCAAGCTGGAAAGGGACTTGTGACTATTACAGTCAGATTCCAGGGAAACATTTCCTGAGGTACAAATAATTGTTCCATCATATTTCAAATCCCTTTTTAGCAAATAGGGATGTGTTGACATGGAGACACCTTCTCTGAGAAGCTCTCTGGAGATCTCTTGGTTTGTTCCATGTGTTATCAGTAACAGCTTGATGCTCAGGAATTGTGACTCTTACTCTTTCAGGAGACTTAGGTACAGATGCTTCCATGGGATTCCTGTCACAATCACTCAGCCTCCATTTTTCAGTCACAGGGAAGTAAATGTCACAAGCGCTTTGAACAGTTGCAGCGGCACGCCCTGTTGGTGCTCCAAACAGGCCATAGATTGGGGAATAAAATTGCTGACGTGATTCTCCATGCTGTAACATCTCAATGTGCACTCTTACCATCAGGGAGGTTTAACTTCTTCTGGCAGGTTCACTTGTCAGTAGAAGTTTCTCTTGTGTGCCGTTATAAAGTAATCATGACCTATTTTCTTTAAAGAGATTAGCCAACTGTGTTAAAACGACACATAGAAGAGTTTTACGTGGAACATGTTAACCAATGTCAACCATGTTAATTAATCCCCAATCAAAAAGGAAAGGAGGAAAAGATTTATATTTTGGTCATGCCTTTCACAACCTTGGGACATCACAAAGCACCTTAAAGCCAATTAAATACGTTTAAAGTGTAGACGCTATTGTATTGTAGGAAGGCAGCAATCAATTGGCATGCAGCAAGGATACACAAACACCAATGCAGTAATGATCAGAACATCTGCATTTAAGTGTTGGTTGAGGATAAATATTGAGCAGGATTCCAGGATTAATTCCCCCATCCCTCTCCAAAAGAGTGCCACCGGATCTTTTATACCTCCCCGAGAAGATGGACGGGTCCTCAGTCTAACATCTCATCCGAAAGACGGTACCTCCAACAGCGCAGCACTGCCTCAATACTGCAATGATGTGGCAGTATAGGTTTTACGCTTAAGTCACCTAGGGCCAGGACTTTCAGCACCTGCCAGCGACAGGGTTTATGGCAGGCGGGGACAGAGAATATGACGGGATGAAAAAAAATATCGGGTTCCCGACAATGGGACATGACGGCAGGAACTTGCAGTCACCACCATCATGGCGAGATAACGGCAGGTCACTCTTCCTGACAAAGGCCATTGGGAACCCGTATTAGCATATCATGAACAGGATTTGAATGAGCACCTAACTGGAATTCTCCCCCTGCTCCCCGGCATATCACCTGCCCCGCCAGCGGGGTCTGAAATGCGTCCAGACCAACGTGGCATTGAGATAACCAGGGCCTTACCGGGAAGGAGCAGCCTGGACAACTCGGTGGAAGGTGTGTGGCAAAAATGGCCAGGGGTGGAGGGGTTTGCTGGAACACGAGGTGGCGGAGTGGGGAGGGGGGTGGGGGGCAAAGGCAGACAAGACAGGGGGTGCTGGAACACAATGGGTGGGGGATTGGTAGCCAGAGAGTGTGTTGGAAGGCCAGAGGTGAGGGAGGAAGATGAAACCATGGAGCCTTGCTTGGTGAGGGAGAGGGTGGCGAGGGACCGGGCAGCGGGACAGGAGCCTTGGGAAAGCAGGGGATGGTGACGGGGGGAAAGCAGGGGACAGTGAGGGGTAGGAAGGGACAGTGATGGGAGGAAGGGTTATGAATGAGGGGTCTGTGATCTCTGTGAAGGATCCTTGCAGGGCCAAACTGAGGGTACTGGTGATGGGAGGGCATGTAACTGCTAGGGAAGCAGTGGGATGCGGTAGCTTGGGAGGGTGAGATTCTATCTGTGGCGTGTGAAGGGCTGGTTTGAGTGGTTGAGGGGATACGGAGGTGTACATGGAATCCTAGAGGTGGGCAGAATCAAGGTGGGCATGGGGACCGTGACAGGCATGGGCTCATTGGGGAAGGAAGACATGTGATGGGTTAGGGTGATGGGGTGAGTTCAAGGGTGATTGATGGGAGGGTGGAGGTAACACAGCGTTGGGGAGGTCAATGGTGATGGGGGTGTTGGGGGTGGGGTAGGTGCGGGTTACAGGAGGAGGGCAGAAGGTATTGAAAGCTCACACGTAACATCCTGATGCTAAGGCCCAGCAGTGAGCCTACACCCTCGATGTCCAGCTCAAAAACGCTGGTCAGGAAGAGGGTCATCGAGTGGGCAGGGCTGCAGGTCAGCTGAACTGGACAACTGAAGGTGAACCCTGATATACTGTCCTGACAAGGGAAACGTCTTTCTAGAGACTCAGAAAGTCAGTGGAGGGAAAAGGAACAGTGTGCTTCAGAGGATCCGTGCACAAGGCTCGCAAGGGTCTTGGTAAGAGCGATATCTGCTTGTGCAAGAATGATTCAGGGGGACAGACCGAGCTTGGGTCAGCCCCTTGAAAGAGGGGGCGGGGTGCACACAGACATTAACACAAGCAGCAGCAAGAAAAACCCAGCAGACCTCCGTAAAGTGCAATGAGTCATATATTTACAAAAATGAAACAACTACTTACAAAGCTTGCATACCCATGCTGTTGGAGTGAACTTAGGGCTTCTTAATTTTCCTTACCCTCCAACTACACCTAGATGCTACCCCAACATCCGCAGCAGAGGTCGAGACAGCCTGCTCACCACTGTGCCCTCCTGTCTTCGGTGACCTTGGCGACCGTCCTCTGGAGGCCCGAGGCCTGAAGGACCCTGGCCTTATTTGGGTCTCCTGCTCTGGGAGGCCTCAGCGGTCCCAGAGGCTGGAGCTGATGGGATCACAGACAGAGGGGACTCGGAACACCTGAAAACTCTTAGAAAGTCCTGAGTGGAGGCCCCCAGGTGTCCGCCTGACACTCCTCCTCCCTTTGGGTGCCCGAGAGTCCCTCCCTGGCTTCTTCAGGAGAAAGGCCACCAAGAGGGAGGTCGAGGCACCCAGTCCCCCCCTCACGTGACATCTCACCCATGGCTACAGAAATGGAGTGCAGGTCTGTGCACATCTCTGGCAGAAACTGGACCTGGGTTGCCATGGCATCTGCCATCCTCCCCATGGAGACTTCAATGTGCTCACATGTCAGAGCCACTACATGAGAGAGTAGTGGACGGACTCTTCCGCCTCGCGTGCCACACTGTTGAGGGCTTCTGACACTTCTGCCTGATGTTCCCCTGCATCTTGCTGATAGTCCAGCATCTTCTCCATGACCACTCCCAGAGGCTTATCAGACTTGGTCTTAGCAGAGGTTTCATCGCCAGAAGTCCACTGAGCGCCAGAGACCTTGGCCGTGACTATCTCCTCCTGCTGTGGACACACGTCAGTGAGGGACCAACAGAGTGTGAGGAGCAGCCTAAACTAGATCTATACGCCACTGAGGTGAGTGTCTCTGGGCTGGTGGGGAGTGCAGGTGAAAGTTGTGAGGGCTCTACAGGTGTCAATTCATTGTCCTTGTCCTCTTCAGAGGTCCACTGAGGGCTGGGGCTCAGTTCAAGTGTGGGGTCTGGCCTCACCCTCTTCCAGCTGGCACCTATAATGGAAAGAGGAGACAATGAGTGACTGCATGGCCTGCCTCATACATAGCACCGAGCATCACCCTCGGGTTTCGATTTGCAGCGGTTAAGCATGTTTCCTCACTGGATGGCTGGGGGAGGCCAGCCTCGCTGTCACCACAGGCGCAGTCACAATCCTCCCCAGCTCACCAGCCCACTGTTCATACTGTGTGAGGGGGCAGATTTCTGGCTTGCCCCTCCTCCTCCTTCTCACACTTGTTGTGTGCTGTCAGCTCCTCCATAAAAATGGAGGATGGGTTGTGAGCACTTCTGATGCAGGCTACTGATTGTGTGTCGAACGAGTGACCTCGTGAATCCCCAGCACCTGTCCACCATGTGCAAGTCACGTGAGGAGTTTAAGGTGATACTGTCCACTTGCCTGGATAAATTAGCTCCAACAGCCCTGAGGAACCTGGAGACCATGCAGGACAACGCGGCTACTTGACTGAAACCCCATCAAACACCCCCAGCATTGAGTGCCTCCACTGCCGACCCACTGGCAAATATGTGTGCCATATGAAAGATGCACTGCTGCTAGTCCCCAATGGTATTTTGGCAGCACCTGCCAGACCCATGAACTCTAACAGCTAGAAGGGCAAGGGGAACAGAGGAATGGCATCAGCAGCAAGTTCAAGTTGCCCTCTACGTCACCCACTCCCTCCCCCACTTCTGTGCCTTCAGTGTGGCTGGATCAGCAACACCCAGTTGCCTTCCCAGCAGCAGACCACATGGGCTGCAGTGGGGCTATGAGGCAGCAGCCCAGCACCTTGGGCAGCACAGATACTGACCTTGGCATTGACGCCCAAGTCCCAGGATCCACACAGTGAGGTGAGGTGGGGTAGAGGGCTCACTTAACCTGGCGGCATGGATTAGGTCAGTTATTCTTTTCCTGCTCTACAAGGCGGTCCTCCTGTGGACAGAGGTGGCATTGACCACCCTGGCAATCTCCTCCCCGGAGGGTGTGTTGAGATGGGTGGGCCTCCTCCTCCCATTTCTGGCAAAGAGGACGTCCCTCCGGTCCTCCACAGCCTGTAGAAGAGCCTCCAGTGAGGCATCGCTGAAGCCTGCTGCTTCCTGGAGGTCATGTCAGTCTTGCAGAGTCCTTGCATGATGCATGAATGAATGTCTGGGTGCTTTTTAAATATGACGGCCGGATATGAGGGTGGGACATGCGACCTGCTGCACACCCCACACCACAATTCAGTGTCAAACCCCTGGCTGCATAGTTAATGAGCTTCATATTGTGTGACTCAGTGGGTTTACCCACGCTCTGCAGCGGGACTCCCTCCAACTTCCCACCCAAACCACAGGGGCTTCAGCTCGGAGCGGTAAATCCCAGCCTAGAATGGAACTTGGACCCACAACCTTCTGGAGTGTGTCACGGAGAGGCTGGTAAGGAGAATGTGGGAACAAGTTAAATGGGCCCTTCTCACAGTTCAATCGCGTGTTCCAGCCAAGGCTTCCCACCCGAGCCCACCCACCCTCGCCCACCCCCGCCCAACAAGGGAAAAATCCTCCCCTTAAAGTCCTTAAAGCATTTACACTACATAAAAGTACCTGAAAGGTTTTGTAGATGCAAAGCAATTATATAATCTGGTGAGGGAAGTCAGAACAGAAGCAAATAACCTTAAAACTATAGCTTGACCACTTAGGCATGAAACCAGGGAACACTTATTCACGTAAAGGTCAGTGTAAATCTGGAACCTGTGCCCCTAAAGGCTCTGGATGCTTGGTCATTTGAAATTTACAAAACTGGACCTCATGGGGAGAATTTTCTCCCCGTTGGGGAGGTGGGGGGATTGCTGCTGAGTGGGAGCGGGTGTAGGCGTGGGCATGGGTGGGCGCGCAACCGATCGCCGCCTGCGGTGAGCTGTGCGCTGCCATTTTACGCGGGTGAGCCACTTAAGACCCACCCAGCTTGACGCGCACCCAGAATCGATATGCGCGGGTGGCGGGGGAGGAGGTTGAGTCTCAGGGAGTTTAAGTACACTTTGAAAAATTTGAATAAAGAGAAAAAAAAATTTCAGACACGTCCCCTCATGTGACAGCGTCACACGAGCTGGACCATGTCAATGAATTTTAATGTAAAAGTTCATTTAAATTATAAATCTTTCATGTGACCTCATCCCGCCCGTGGACAGCTCCTTTAATTATTCTAATTAGTTTTTAATAGCCTAAATAGATCTTTGACAGTTTGGCAGCCGTGCAGTCGACTCCAGTGTGTGCCCGCCGAACTGAAGATCTGAATGATGCTCGGTAATGTTGGGACGCACGCCCGATGTCACAGCGCAACATTTTACAGCCCATCCCCGCACAACAACCCAAAGATCCTAACCCATAGATATCTTGTTGTGTAAGGTTATCAAGGGGTGTAGAGTGAAGTTGAGGTACAGGGCAGCTGTGATCTAACTGGATGGTGGAAGAGACTCATGGCACTGAATGGTCCACTCCTGTTCCTATGTACTTAATCTGTTCAATCCCTTCATCACCTTAAACAGTTCAATTCGACCACCCCTCAATTTTTTAAACTCAAGGAATATAAGCAAAATGTATGGAACCTGTCTTCATAATTTAACCCTATGGCATAATTCTGGCAAATCTGCATTGTAACCTCCTTAAAAAGTTAACATATCCTTCCTGAAGTGTGCACCCAGAGCTGAACACAGTACTCCAGCTGATGTCTGACCAAGGTCCTGAAGCATTACTTCTTCAATTTTGAATACCACCTTCCTTGAGATAAAGTCCAACATTTCATTAGCCTTCTCGATTACATTTTGTACCTAGTGCACTCAATTTTGTGTAGTCATGTAATCATGCGAGGTACATTTCATTTGTGCCTTGCCTGAAGCATTATTGAATGATAGCGATTTCAATAAGGTGAATGCTCCCTTTGGCACAGCTTGCTCATTTGACATGCATCTAACTGGCATTAAAAAATATAAACACAAATCAGCAAAACAATCTCTTCAGGAAATATGACCAGCAATCCACTTACATCATCCAGCTGTATTGAAATTCATTAATCACTAAATACATGTTGTAAATTAAATCTATGCAAGATAGATACAGGAGGAGAGAAAGGAACAGGATACGTCTGGTTATGTCATTAGCAGGAAACATTGCTTCTTTAAATGATAGTGTGTGTTAATTTATGTACCAAGCAATACAGTTCACTGCTTTTTAATTTCATGGTGCTTAATCCCATATTAGGCGTTCTATTTGTTAATTCCATAACAATGAAAGGGAGAGAGTTAGTAATCCAGCTCTGCATTTGTTACTGATGAAAATGGATATCAAGGAAATTATTGAGACTTTATTAGTTTGCAAGTGGTCATTAAAATACTAATAATATTAATTATAGACACTGACATGAAGATTTAAATAATTATGCAAACATCACACATTATTTTATAACAAAGCGTAAAGCCACCTTGAGAATTAACAGGCTTGTCAAACTTTCCACATATATTTGCATCTCATTTGATTAAATATAAATCTCATACAATAATCATGAAAGGGAACTAAGAATTCTTCAGAGGCACTTCAAAGTCCATTTTAAACAACAGAATGCTCCAGGAATACAAGATACTGCAGCTTCTTGCAAACTTCAGCACCCTTTTATTTCTTCAGCTATATTATTTTTCCTTTCCTTTCCCATTACCTTCATTCAAGGTGTTCATAAAATTTTCAATTTATATGGTGCAACCTATGGACTAGAATAACCGAGTTTCACAGTGGACAAGGCTAATCAGCCCATTATGACTGTTCCCCTTCTCTGAAACTGCTTAATCACTTTGTCCCATTTCACCATCTTTTCCCCAAAACATTTCAAACATTTACTTTCCAAAGGTTTATCTACTTCTCTCTTAAGATCCATTATGGATCCTGCTTCTGCCATCTTTTAGGGTAGGATTTTCCACATTCTAAAACCCTCTATTGTAAAGAAATGTTCTAACCGCACCCTTCACTCATTTTGTATTGCTCTTACGTTTATGCTCTTGGTTTACAGTGGCAGTAGGTTTTTCTAACATAACTTATCATTATCTCCTTAGCTTTGTTCATTCAGTCAGAACTGATCTGCGCTTGGGCTTCACATGTCCAAACCAGCTCGCACAAATAAAATTAAATTTTAGCCTCTACCTCAATAGCCACAAGTGGTCAGGTATTCCATGGGCTATTGGCCCGCAGTTCAAGAACTTTCTTCCTCCTTTATCCCTTCTCCTTCCAGTCAGAATGCTTGGTCCCTGTTCTCTAGCTCATCAAAAACGGTAACAATCTTTCACTATTTACCCACAGTATGGTCCCCAGGTTTCACTCAGTCCATTATTGGCTACTGCTCTCTCAGTGATGTTCCTATGTATTCATCACCATGCTGCTGTTGACTTTGCTCTGCGTTAAAGACTGGGATCACAATTACTCCATTTCCCCATTTCTCCCTCTCCCCTGACACCCTAGTGTTCCTCTCTACCCTGAGGCCCCAGTTTCCCTCTCTCCCCTGAGCTCTCATCTCTCTTTCTTCTCTGAGCACCCGAGTCACCCACTCTTCCCTTAGTCCCCTCATCTCCTGAGCCCTCAGTTCCCCCTTTCTTCCCTGAGCTGCAGACTCCCTCTCTCCCCTGAACTCCCATTCCCCCTCTCTTCCCTGAGTCCCCAGTCTCCCTTGCTCCCCTGAGCAACCAGCCTCCCTCACTCTCCTGAGCCCCCAGCTCCTCTCTTTCCCCTGATCCTCAAGTCCCCCCCCTCTCTCCTGAGCCCCCAGTTCCCCTCTCTCCCCTGAATCTCGAGTCCCCCTCTCCCCTGAGCCCCCAGTCTCCCTCTCTTCCCTAAGCCTCCAGTCTCCATCTCTCCCTTAAGCACCAAGCCTCCCCTCACTCTTGAGCCAGAGATTTCAAGTTCATCTTGATTTCAGTAATCCTTTAATTCAAAAAAAAGAGACCCATGATTTGAATGACTCCTTCCCCCAATTTCAGCCCCTGTGTGGCTATCTATGGTAGTGCTTGGATGATGTCACTAAACTAGAGACTTCTCTAACAGTAGCCATCGTTGTCAAGGAGTAGGGTGGGTGAGGGTCCAACGGGGTAAGAAGTTTCAATCACTGGGCTGCTCCAGGTCAAGGGAGGAATCCCCAGTGCCAGGAAAATCCTAGTCATTCCAGGAGAGGAGGGAACCTTATTCCTGGAATATTTTAGTAAATCTCTTGTGCAATTCCCCCATGGTCTTCACATCCTTCCTAAAATAGAGGGCCCAAAACTGGACATCATAATGTGATTGTGGCCTAGTCAATAATTTGTATCTTTGTTCATAGGAATATATGAACTTAAGAAATAGAAGTAGGAGTAGACTATTCAGCCCCAAAACCTGTCAGTTGATAACTTGGATAAACTAAATGGCTGAGCATCCAGCGTTTCCTGAGCAGAGAAGGTTCACAACTCTGAGTGACAAAATGTATCCTACTCTCAGTCCCAAATGGCCGGCTTGAGACACTGACCCCAGCTCTAAATTCCATAGCCAAGAAAATCATCTATACAGTCTGACAAACCCTTTCGGAACTTTTTATATTTCAATGAGGTCCACTTTCATTCCTCGAATCTCTAGGGAATATTTGCCTAATCTATTTAATCTCCTCCTTTAGGATAATCCCCTCATCCAGGAATCAGCCAAGTGCATTTTAACCCAGACAGTCAGTTGGTGAAGGATAGAACTGGAACCAATCCTTCCATACTTGCATATTTGTTTACAGAGTTGCATACATTGCACGCAGGAACCAAAGGCTGGGATTTTCCATGCCTGCCAACATCGGGAGTGTTGATGTCGTGAGCAGACAATATGGCGCAATCAGCTTCACAATGGCATGAAACCAGTTTGTGATCGTCCGCTCACTCTGCCGATGGCAGGCCACGGTGCCCCTCATCAGACGTCAGGAACCTCATTGTAATGCATCAGCGTATCACAATAAGGCCAGCCCGCTGGACCTTTCCCTCCCTGCTGGATCATCCAGCCACATCAGCGGGAAAACACGCCGACGTGTTTCACAACAGCGCATAAGCGATGTGCACTTGGCAGGCTGCACTTCGCTCAGGACTTCAAGGTTTGTTTGCCTACCTTGCTTCGGGCAGCATTCGCAGTCATCAGCGCCAGGCTTCACAGACAGTGCCACATCACTTTTAGTGGGGCTTACGGGCTGGTCTCTACCTACCAGATCAACCGTAAGGCTGGGGGGGGGGTGTGGCTTTTCACCAACTGCAGGGCTAGGGCTTGCTTAGAGAAGGGGGAGAAGTGGCCCCAGGCAAGGGAAAAGGCTGCAGGGCGAGGGCTGTACTGGGGAACACAGGTAACCCAGGGTGTTTGGGGGCACATGTTGATCTGTGCAAGTGGCCTCAAGATGGTGAGGCCTGAGGAGGCAGTCTCCAGAGGAGATGAGGCCAGATGGACATGTGAGGGTGTGTGTGTGAGAATGGGTGGTGATGTCCCTTAAGCTGGCAATGAGTGAGATGCCAGTGAATGTGTGATGGGCTCAAGTGTGTGAATTTAGGGTGATGAGATGGTTGCCATGCCCTGGCTACACAGATGAGATCATTCATCCTCTATCTGCGTTGGATGGTCAACCTCTTCTGTGCAGCATTGGCACTGATCACTACTGCCAAGCCAGAGTGGTAATGTTGCTGCCCTTTCTTCAGCCAGAGCAGGGGTAGAGGGCATCACAGTGGGCCTCTACAGCATCATAAAAGTCGCTCAAGGGCTGCAGTCTGCTTGCCTTTCAGGGCTATGTCTTCTTTGCTGCAGTCCTGGGCTGGAAGCAATAAGTGCAGCTGTATTTTAAATATGGCACCTGGTATTATGAAGCAACAAGGTGATGGCGTGGCAGGTGACTGAGACCCTGCCTGCCCACCATGGAAACGGCATATTTCCGGGGAATGCATGAGTAATGCAACGGGTTTGAGACAACACAGAGTGAAAACCCGTCAATGTGACCGGCGGGTAAAAAGTTGTTTTATAGCCCGCTACCGTACTTAGTGCAAATCTGGGACAATTCCGCCCATAGTTTCAGTCTGTGTTCATTTATAGGGATTCAAGTGAATCACTAGTTAATGCCCACTAACTGCATACAATTACACACAATTAATATACAATTAACATAGTGTATTTCCCTCTAAGGCAAGTATATCCTTTCTAAGGTGAAGGAGACCAAAACTGAAGCAGAACTGTGTATAATGCCAATTGTTGAAAACCCTTAGATCCAATTGGAAAGAGCTTGCACCTTTCATATCCTCAGGACATCCTAAGGTGCATCATGGCTAGTGAAATATTTAGCAAAGTCTTGTCACTGTTGTAATGTATGGAAATATAGGAGCCAATTTACACACAGCAAGGTCCCACAAACAGCAAGAAGATAAATATCCAGATAATATTTTTTAGTGATGGTGATTGATAGAGAAATTTTGGAATCATAGAATGATTAAAGCACAGAAGGAGGGCAATCAGCCAATCATGTCTGTGCCTGCTCTCTGTAAGAGCAACTCAGCGAGTCCCAATCCTGTACCTTTTCTCCATGGCCCTGTAAAGCCCTTTGTGCTCAGATAATTATCCAGGACAATGGGAGAAATCTCTTATTTTCCTTTGGGATTTTTCACTCGATCTCAGAGACCATTCAGGGGCTCAATTTAATGCCTCATCTACAGACCAGCACTTCTACAAGCATTGTGCTGGCCCAGCTTATCTCCCAGTCCCACAGTGTGACTGACACTCAGGTGTCATCCTAGAGTAAGGCTTTTTTTTAATTCTTTGATGAGATGTGGGTGTTACTGACAAGGCCAGGATTTGATGCCCATCTGTAATTGCCCTTGAACTGAGTGGCTTAAAGGCCATTTCAGAGCACATGTAAGAGTGAACCACACTGCTGTGGGTCTGCAGTCACATGTAGGCCAGATAAGCATGCAACTTTCTTAGCGATAAAAACAAAAAACTGAGGATGCTGGAAACCCAAAACAGAAACAGAAATACCTGGAAAAACTCAGCAGGTCTGGCAGCATCGGCGAGATGAACAAAGTTGACGTTTCGAGTCCTCATGATCCTTCAACAGAACTAAGTAGAAATAGGAAAGGGGTGAAATATAAGCTGGTTTGGGGGGGTGGTGTTGTTGGGACAAGCAAGCAGTGATAGGAGGAGATAACCAAAAGATGTCACAGACAAAAGAACAAAGAGGTGTTGAAAGTGGTGATATTATTTAAAAGAATGTGCTAATTAAGAATGGAGAGCAGGACAAGCAAGGTGTCTCTAGTGGGGATGGGGTGAAATGGTTTATCTGTCATGATTTATTTCACCCCACCCCCCACTAGAGCTACCTTGCTTGTCCTGCTCTCCATTCTTAATTAGCACATTCTTTTAGATAATATCACCACCTTCAACACCTCTTTGCTCTTTTGTCTGTGACATCTTTTGGTTATCTGCTTCTATCACTGCTTGCTTGTCCCAACAACCCACCCCACCCCCCTCTCCACCCCCCTCTTAAACCAGCTTATATTTCCCCCTTTTCCTATTTCTACTTAGTTCTGTTGAAGGGTCATGAGGACTCGAAACATCAACTTTGCTCTTCTCCGCCGATGCTGCCAGACCTGCTAAGTTTTTCCAGGTATTTCTGTTTTTGTTAAGGATGCAACTTTCCTTCCTTGGAGGACATTAGAGAACCAGATGGGTTGATAGTTGTCATGGCTTTTCAAATCCCTAATTGAGTTAGGTTCCACCAGCTGCCATTGTGGGATTTATGTCCCCAAAGAGTTATCCTGGGCCTCTGGATTATTAGTGCAGTGACATAACCACACACCACCATCTCTCATGAACCCACAACCTTCTGATTCAGGCAAGAGTGACACCACTGAGCCAAGGCTGAGACCTAAACTTTTTTCAACTTTACTGGGTCCTTTCACTTTTAATTCAAGCAGGCTGCTTGATTGGCACCCCTTCCACAAACATTCACTCCCTCCACCACCGACAAACAGTAGCAGCAGTGTGTACCATCTACAAGATGCACTGCAGAAACACACCAAGGCTCCTTAGGCAGCACCTTCCAAACCCACGGCTGTCACCATCTAGTAGGACAAGGGCAGCAGATAGATGGGAACACCACCAACTGGAGGTTCCCCTCCAAGCCACACACCGCCCTGACTTGGAAATATATCGCTGTTCCTTCACTGTCACTGGGTCAAAATCCTGGAACTCCCTTCCTAACAGCACTGTGGGTATACCTACACCACATGGACTGCAGCGGTTCAAGAAGGCAGCTCAACACCACCTTCTCAAGGGCAACTACGGATGGGCAATAAATGCTGGCCCAACCAGCAACACCCAAATCCTGTAAATGAATAAAAAAAATTCATAAGCTATTCCAGAAGGGTAAAAAATAGTAAAACTTGGAATAAAGAATACCAGTAAAACTTGTCTGAACAGGTCTTGTATACATTAAAATGGAACTCCAGTGTTCCTAGTTCGCATATTGCTGATTTTTACTGAGATTTGACAATTTTGAACTGCTTTTTCTTCATCTTTCAATTGCATTAGATTTGAAGCAATTTTATTTTATCCGACTGGAGTTCCTGCTTTTCTTCCCCAACAGAACCATATGTGATTCTTAATTTGTAGTAGAATTTTCCGGAACTCTCTGAAACACTGCCAGCTTCCTCAAAGGAATCCTCACTGATCATAAAGTGGTGTTATTGACTGAC
Organism: Carcharodon carcharias; assembly: GCF_017639515.1. Taxonomy (NCBI): domain Eukaryota; kingdom Metazoa; phylum Chordata; class Chondrichthyes; order Lamniformes; family Lamnidae; genus Carcharodon; species Carcharodon carcharias. The sequence continues at coordinate 104,108,330 of NC_054484.1, read as the reverse complement.
TGGAGTGTTTCCCGAGAGACCCATTCAGGATTGGTCAAGTCCAAAAGTGACTATTTGTTGCTACATTAATTCTTGGGGAAGGCCTGAGGTTTAACACTGCAAGAGGTGAGTTTCCCACCATGCTCACAATATCCTAAACACTGCAACATAAATTTCTCTCAAGTTATTTAAGAAGATTGTTAACAGAAACCAAAGGAATGGAGTGAAAACGGAAAGTACAGGTCAGACAGTCAGACAGGGAGAGAGAAACAGAGTTAATGTTTTATCTTTTATCAGATTGAAAGACAAAAGGTCATTGACCTGAAATGTTAACTTTCCCTCTTGGAAGATGCTGCGTGACCTGCTGAGTAGTTCCAACATTTTGATATTATTTCAGATTTCCAGCATTTATGGCATTTTGATTTTGTAACCAAAGGAATCATTTACTTTTGCCTAGATATAGCAATTGGGGAAATCTACCTGTTACAATGACATAAACAGCGATCAGAGGAAATCTTCTCCTATATCTTGCTTTAATACAAATTTTCAAAATGCCATTTTTTTAATGAATGGGTAAAATAAGCTAGTGCAATGCTGTGTCATATCACTTATATTCATCTTCCCTTTGCAAAAAGCTACCTGCATCAACTGTGATTTTCCAGTTGAAAATGAGAGGACAGACACATAAACACAAATCCCCTGCAGCTTCTGAAGTCCCCATTATTCCATAATTCAGTTAATAAGATTCAAGACAGGCAGTCTTTTCAGTTTTTTCTCTGGCAAAAGATAGAGCTCACTGCTGTGACCACGTGTGGGATGTCACATTAATATCTATGGATGCAATGCCTGACATTGGCGGAGGTATAAAGGTAGGCTTCAGAACCTAAAAAGGTGACAAATAGGACCAGGAGTGTAACTTATGGCCCCTTGAGCTTCCTCGCCCATTCAATACGATAATAGCGGATGTTCTGCCTCAATCCCACTTTCCTGCCCACTCTCCTTATAGCGGTGTTACATTCGCTAACTATCAATCTGCTGAGAGTGTTCTTGAGTTCAAGGAATTTTGGAAAATTATAACCAGGACATCCACTATCTCTGCAGTTACTCCTTGTAGAATAGACCATAAAATCTTGGGGATTTGTCAGCCTTTCATCCCTTAAGTTTCTCTAATACTATTTCTCTCTTGATATTAATTACTTTACGTTCTCGCTTTTATTAGTCCCTCAGTTACCCTGTATTTGTGTTATGTAATTTCTGTCTTTTGCTGTGAAGACAGTTACAAAATATTTATTCAACATTATATTCCTGGCTAGTTTCCTCTCATTTTTTTCCCCCCTTTTTGGTTGCCTTTTGCTGGTTTCTAAAACCATCCCAATCCTCACACTTATTACAACTCTTCACAACATTATAAGCCTCTTCTTTCAATCTAATTCTATCCTTAACTTCTGGAGTAAGCCACAGATGGATCTTCCTTGCTGAGTTTTTATTTTTAAATGGAATGGAATTTTTGTTGAAAATTTTGATTTGTTTCTTTAAATGTTTTCTACTGTTTTACCCACCGCTTTACTTTTCAGCTCATTTATCCAATTAACCATCCTTCCAACCATACCTATGTGAGGTGAGAGTGACTGCCCTTGGGTTCAAGGTAGCATTTGATCAACTGTGGCATCAAGGATCCCTAGGAAAATGGAAGTCAGTGGAAATCCTGGACAAAACTCTCCACCGGTTATTCAAACCTAGCACGAAGGAAGATGGTTGTGATTGTTGGAGGCTGATCGTCTTAGATCAAGTACATCACTGCAGGAGTTCCTCAGGGTAGTGTCCTAGGCCCAACATCTTTAGCTGCTTCATCAATGATCTTCTTTCCATGATAAGGTCAGAAGTGGGGATGTTCATTGTTGTTTCACATTGATCAATACCATTCACAACTCCTCAGATACTGAAGCAGTCTGTGTGCATATGCAGTAAGACCCAGACAATATTCAGGCTTGGCTGATAAGTGGCAAGAGACATCTGTGCCACACAGTTCCAGGCAATGACCATCTCCAACAGGAGAGAACGTAGCCCTCTCCTTTTGACATTCAATAGCATTACCATCACTAAATCTCCACTATCAACATCCTGGGAATGATTATTGAGCAGAATCTTACATGGACCAGCCATATAAATACTCTCAGAGGCTGGGAATTGTGTGGAAAGTAAATCACCTCCAGGCTTCCCAAAGTCTGGACATCATCTATAAGGCACTAGTCAGGCATGTGCCTGGATGAGTCCAGTTCCAACAACACTCAAGAGGTTTGATGCCATCCAGGAAAAAGCAACCTGCTTGACTGGCACCCCATCTACCACTCCCTTCATCACTGATGCACAATGGCAGTGGTGTGTACCATCTACAAGAAGCACTGCAGCAGCTTCCCAAGTCTCCAACACATCATAAACCTGTGACTTCTACCACCTAGAAGGAGAAAGGCAGCAGATATTCGGGAACATTACCACTTCAAGTTCCTCTCCAAATCACACACCATCCTGACTTGCAACAATAATGTCATTCGGTCACTGTCACTGGGTCAAAAACCTGGAACTCCCTCCCTAACAGTTCTGTGGGTGTGCTACATCAGATGGACTGCAGCAGTTCTCACCACCATCATGAACAATAAGGAAGTAGTATCAAATTCTCACCTTGCCAGCAAAAAAAAAATCTTGCTTTGTTTAAGTTGAAGATTCTTGTTTTGGATTCAAGTATTTTGATACCAAATTTAATATTGGGCTAGATTTAGTGGGGCACCGTAGATCCTGCACCCGTGACTAAAAGGTCAGGGTGTGTGTGGGGGGAGGGGGGGGTTCATAGGCAGCCCACCAATGATTCGCACAGCTGTGGTGGGACTTCTGCCCTCAGAAACAGGACGTCCTGACTCAGAGAACTGGTGACCAGAGACTGGCAGATCTCAAGTATCAGCAGCGTGACTGGGAGGGGTGGCTACCACCAGTACCTCAGGGGGGGCCAAGAGGAGGAGTGCAGCGCTGGCTTCAATCTGGTAGGTGAGTCTGGAGTCTAGCTGGAGTCATGTTGGCAGGCGCTGAAAAGGGAGGGGGGGTGGGGTCTGGGGTAGAAAGCCAGTGGTGGGGGTGGTGGGGGGGAAGGCAACCTTGGGAGGTGTGGTTACTCATTAGGGAACCCCCTGAAAGGCCACTTTTACTACAAGATTACTAATTTACCCTGCCTCATTGCGCAATATTAGATCCAAAATAGCTTTGTCCCTAGTTGGTTCCACAATGTATTGTTCTAGGAAGCTGTCACAAAAACATTCTACAAACCCAGCTTCCAGACTACCATTGCCAATTTGATTTGTCCTGTCTATGTAAAGATTAAAGTCCTCCATAATGATTACGTTGCCTTCGTTTAAGGTCCAATTATTTCTTGTTTAATACTTTGCCCAACAGTATACTGACTGTTAGGGGGTTTATAAACTACTCCCACCTATCTTTTCTGGCCCTCGTTATTCCTAGTCTCCATCCACTTTGATTTTACTTCCCAATTTTCTGAGCCAATTTTCCTTATGTCATCCTTCTCTACCAGGGCCACCGCTCCTCCTTTCCCATGCGTCCTGACATTTTGAAATGTTGTGTACCCTGGAATATTTATTTTCCAACCAGCTGACCCTGTACCACATCCCTGTAATGGTGACTATATTAAAGCCATTTAGCACTGAGCTGTTACATTCTGCAAGACAGCTTTAGCATTAATAAAGGCCACAATGAGCCTGGGTTTAAGGGGTTCAAAAACAAAAGAAAAGCAGCAAAGTGCAGCTTGGATTTCTCAATATAACTGTAACCAAATAAATTTCATGATTTAGTTGGAAATGTGGAAGGGAAATAATCCAGACTTTGAAAGCCTGTCCATGCCTACAAAAGAGGTACAATCTAACTGCTTGCAAAATCATGATGTTTTTTTTCCTCAGTGACAAAAGCTTAATTAAAGGTATCAGAACCAAAAAGGCATGTCATAACCCAAAGGCGTTTTTAATAAGAGTTGGCTTATACCAGAGAGCTCTGCTGTCCAAAAGCTATTTGAAAATGGTAGTGACTGATGATCATTTTCAAGGTCTGACTTCAATTTGAATCAGTTAGTTGATTGACGCAACAACTTCCACTTACATAGCACTTTTAACTTAGTGAAAACATCCCGAGGCTCTTAAGCATGATACAATTACACTCTGGTGCACAAAATACAAATTGAATTGAATAAATTGGACTTAGCCTAGTATAGTAACTAAAAAAGTTTCCTTTTTATGGTATAGTTACCAAAGATTTGTTTTTTTTAAATTCTGCTCCTTAGCCCCAAGTAATTGAGGTCAATTCTAAGACTCAATTATGAGATAGGCTTGGACCCAGCTTACTCAGCACATTCTGGCTGTCATGTGCTGTATTCTAATCTGAGCACCTTTTTGGAACAATCCCAGATCAAGAGTACTCTCAGAAAGGCCAGGGAGAGAAATCATGGTCCCTGGTGTTTCTCCTGTTTCTGGACCCTTTATTCCCACCACCTCTATCCCCCTGCCGCTTCTTTAACCCTCCCATTCAATCACGCAGGATATTTTTTTCCCCTTTCCCAGTTCACCAATCAATTCACCGAACAATCACAAAGATCCTAGTGAAATTAAAACGCCCATTGTTGGCATCTAGTTACAAATATTGACCAATATATATGTAGCATAGGTCGTTTACATGAAGAGCAGCAACGATATAATGCAGTGTTAGCTTGTATGCACTCTGTAGGTGATCCCACCACAACTATTAAACAAACCAGAGAGAAATTTTACTTTAACTGTATCATGCAATATTATTAATTTGACAGGAAAGTATCCCAGTGGTTACTTATAACACTGTGCAGATGATAACACTGATTTTGGTGACTGCTTCAGCCCTCATTAACATGTTCTGCACATTGCATCATATGGACACGGTGACCATAAATTCATATTTGGAGGGAAAATTAATACTTGCAATCCAGATAAACTGTACAAGATCTTTTCCATTCTGTAGAAGTAGGCTCTCTCCTGCCTGGGTGCATGATATCATTCAACATAATTGTTTCATACAAGGAGTGTAATTGGATTCTATTTTATCAATATTCTCACAGGGTAGAAAGATCAAATGACTCCTGAGCAACAAAGTGGAATGATTGAACAACTTAGGGCTTCATTATCAGGGAGAAGAGTTGGAGCCCTCAGGTGTCTCTGTGACGTAACTTTTAAGGGGCCAGAGCACAAAGGCTGAATGGTTCAGAATTATATCTGTTTTCTTGATCATCAAGTCTGAAGACTGCTAATTTCTTCTTCTCACAACAATATATTTTCAATATCTACTATGCAATACAACTTTATCACGATATTTCAACACCTCAAAAAACTCATTAAAGCACTAAGGCTAAGTGGGATAAGAGGCAAGTAGACAAAAGGACAAGATTGAAGTCAACGGAAAAGGCTCTTGAGAATCATGTGCAGTGTCAAACAGATTACTGATTCACTATGAGTCCATTACACACTCCTGTCCTGGCAAGCTCACCCCAAAAAGCCTGTTCAGTAAACTTCCATTAGCAACAGAATAAACAGGAGTCCAGCCATGATTGCTTCCTCTGTTTGCAAGATAATTATGAATGACAAAAGCCAGCTAACCCAGCTCAACCCATCCATCCAAATGGCACATGAACAATTGTATTATTCAGGGGAGATGGTGGCATAATGGTAATGTCACTAGACTAGTAATCCAGAGGTCCAGGCTAATGCTCTGGTCCTCAAGCACACACTTCTCGATGCTTGTTCAAATCCCGCTACAGCAGTTGGTGGAATTTAAATTCAATGAATAAAACATGGAATTGAAAGCAAACCTTAGGGCAGGATCATCCCAGATTGGCCCTAAGCGCAATAGCAGGCATGAAAAAGAAATTTTACTTGCCGGTCGCAATGTCAGGTATTCACACCGTATCATCCACTTCCCACCTCATTAGCTATGCAGCCACAGGAAACACACCATCTCGCTGGCAGGCAGCTCCCGATTGGCCCATCACGCCATTACCTCACTGCTTCCTCACGCTAGGCGCCATATTTAAACTGCAGCTGCATACAAACTTCTCAATGCTTGCAGCCCAAGACTGCTCCAGTGAAGACATGGGCCCAAAAGCCAGGAAGTGTACAGCTGCCCAATTCACCTGTGACACCTTCTGGATGCCATGGGTGCCCTCCAGTCATCTGCCACAATGCCTGCAGCCAGAGAGGATTGGAAAATGATGGTCAGGGCCTTAGCTGTTTCTTTCCCTTAGCAGCCTGGGATACATTCATCTGGGCCTTGTGATGAATCCATTTTCAAAGATGCTAAACACCTTAATATTCCTCTTGCTACCATCCAATTTTCATACTCCTCCTCCTCCTTAACCACAATATCTGCTTCATCCCTTAACTTTTGTGAAAACTGATGCAAAGTATTCATTAAGAGCCATGCCCATGCCTTCCATTTCCACACACGGTGCTTACTTCGTTATCCTCTTTCTCTTTACGTATTTATCAAACATCTTTGGGATTTCCTTGATTTTACTAAACAACACTTTTTCATGTTCTTTCTTTGCTGTCCGAATTTCCTTTTAATTTCACCCCGTGTTTTCTATACTCGTCCAGGCTTTCTGTAGTGTTTAGCTCTTGGCATCTGGCATTGGCTTCGCTTACTTTCAGCCCTCTATATGCTCTTTAACGTCCGGGAGTAGCAGTTTGGGGGTGGGGCGAGGGGGTGGTCTAGGTATGTGAGTCCCACTTTATCTTTGTGGGAACATATTTGTTCTGAACCTTCTTTAGTTCCTTCTTCAGTGCCTCCCACTGCTCTGACTCTGATATACCTTCAAGTAGCCACTTCCAGTCCATTTTTCCCCGATATAAAACTTTCACACTTGGTCCATCTTAACCTTTGCTATAACTACTCTGAATTTAACTGGATTATGATCACTACCACTAAAATGCTCTCCCATTGATACTCCTTCCACCTGCCCAGATTCATTCCCTAAAACTTAGTCCACAGCTGCCCCTTCTTTTGTCGGGCTTGCTATGTACTGGCTAAGAAGTTCTCCTGAGTACATTTTAAGAATTCTGCACCTTCCATCTTTTGCACTGAATTTAACCCTTTAAGGATAGTTTAAAATCCCCTTCTATTACTGTCCTTTTGTTTCTGCGGCTAGACCACAGATTTTCTCTTCTATCCCTCTCTGACTGTTAGGGAGTCTATAGTAAAGTCCCAACAGTATGACTGTCCTTTTTTGTTCCTCAATTCAACTCATACAGCTTCATTGGATGTTCCTTCTGGCATAATATCACTCCTCACAGCTGTGATTGATTTTTAAGCCAATATTGTGGCCCCCTCCTTCTCTATCTCCCTCTCTACCTCGTCTGAAAACTCTGTAGTCTGGAATGTTGAACTGGCTTCCTGCCCTTCTTTAGTTCATGCGTCAGTATTAGATAGAATATCATAGTTGCAAGTGGGTATCTGTGCCCCCAGCTCCTCTGCCTTATTCACTAGAAATCTTGCATTGAAGTATATACCATTAATCACAGAACAACTCATTTGTTGTTGATTTTCTAGCCTTTACAAAAATACAAACATACGAATTAGGAGCAGGAGTAGGCCACTTGGCCCCTCAAGCTTGCTCCACCATTCAATAAAATCCTGGCTAATTTTAACCTCATGATCCTGCCTATCCCCAACAACCTTTCACCCCCTTGCTTATCAAGAATATATCTACCTCTGCCTTAAAGATATTCACCTCAACCACTTTTTGAGGAACAGAATTCCAAAGTCTCACAACGTTCTGAGAGAAAACAATTTTCCTCATCTTTGGCCTAAATGGGCAACTCCTTATTTTGAAACAGTAACCCTAAATTCTAGAATAACCCTCAAGAGGAAATATCCTTTCCACATTCATCATGTCAAGTACCCTCAGGATCTTATATGCTCCAATCAAGTCACCTCTTACTCTTCTAAACTCCAGCGGATACAAGCCTAGCCTGTCCAGCCTTTACTCACAAAACAACCTGCGCATTCCAGGTAATAAATTAGTAAACCTTTTCCAAACTGCTTCTACTGCATTTACATCTTTCCTTAAATAAGGAGGCCAATGCTGTGTTCCAGATGTGGTTTCACCATGGCCTTGTATAACAGAAGCATGACCTCCCTACTCTTGTATTCAATCCCACTTGCAATAAACGATTACATTCTATTAGCTTTGGTAATTACTTGCTGTATCTGCATACTGACCTTTTGAGACTCATGCACTAGGCACCCAGATCCCTCTGCATCTCAGAGCTCTGCAATTTCTCACTGTTTAGATAATATGCTTTTTTTCATTCGTCCTGCCAAAATTTATTTCCTCAATCTTATTCACTTATTAATTTTCTGTCTTCTATCTGCAGTTTTGTTGCTCTTCCTTCTGAATCTATTGTCATGTTCCTATCCTAAAGCCAAGGTATTTTAAATCCTCCTCAACAACACTAGCAAACTTCCCTGCCAAGATATTGGTTCCAGCCCCATTGATGTGCAACCTGTATGGATTGTACAGGTCCCACCTCCCCCCAAAACTGATTCCAATGTCACACTTGCGTACATACATACACACATACAAATTAAGAGCAGGAGTAGACCATTCAGCCCCTTGAACCTGCTCTGCCATTCAATGAGGTCATAGATGATCTGATTGTGGCCTTAACTTCACTTTCCTTCCTACCTCTATATACTTTGACTCTCTTGTCACTCAAGAATCTATATAACTCAGCCTTAAAAGCATTCAATGACCATGCCTCCACTGCCCTTAGGGAAGAGAGTTCCACAGATTCAGATTCCTCTGAGAGAAGAATTGTTTTCCCATCTCTGTCTTAAATGGGAGACCCCTTATTTTTAAACTGTGCCCCCTAGTTCTAGTCTCTCCCACATCCTTTCAGCATCTACCCTGTCAAGTCCCCTCAGAATCTTATATGTTTCAATAAGATCACCTCTTATTCCTCTAAATTCCAGTGGATACAAGCCCAGCCTGTCCAACCTTTCCTCATAGGATAAACCCTTCATTCCAGGAATCAGTCGAGTGAACCTTCCCTGAACTGCTTCTAATGTAATTATGTCCTTTCCTAAATAAGGAGAGCAAAGCTGTACACAGTACTCTAGATGTGGTCTCATCAATAGCCTAGACAACAGCAGCAAAACACACCTATTTGTATACTTCATTCCCCTTGCAATAAATTACAAAGTTCCATTCGCCTTCCTAATCACTTGCTGTACCTGCATACCAACTCTTTGTGATTCATGTACCAGAAACTTAGATCCCTCTGTCCCTCAGAATTCTGCAATCATTCTCCATTTGAATAATATGCTGCTTTTTTATTCTTCCTGAAAAAGTGGACAGGGTTCACATTTTCCCACATTACACTCTTGCCAACTCGAAAATGACCCATTTATGCTTACCATCTGTTTCTTGTCAGTTAACCAGTCTTCTAATCCATGCTAATATATTACCTCCTACACCATGAGCTCTTTTTTGTGTAGCAACCTTTGATGTGGTTCCTTGTCAAATGCCTTCTGGAACTCTAAGTACACAACATCCACAGGTTCCCCTTTACCAACATTGCTTGTTACTTCCTCAAAGAAGCCTAATAAATTAGTCAAACATGATTTCCCTTTCACAAAGCCATGATGACTCTACGTGATTGCATTGACATTTTCTAAGTGCTCCACTATAACCTCTTTAGTAATAGATTCCAGCAATTTCCCTTTGACAGATGTTAAACTAACTGACCTGTAGTTTCCTGCCTTCTGTCTCCCTCCTATCTTGAATAGGGGAGTTATATTCACTATTTTCCAATCTGATGAGACATTTCCAGAATCCAGGGAATTTTGGAAAATTAAAACCAATGCATTTACTATTTCAGCAGCCACTTCTGCTAAGACCTTAGAATAAAGTCCATCAGGACCTGGGTTCTTGTCAGCTTTTAGTTCTAGTAATTTTCTCAGTACTCATTCCCTGGTGATTGTAATTATTTTAAGTTCTCTCACCCCCTTTTCACCTCTTGTTGCACACTTATTTCTGGGTTGTTGTGTGTGCGATGAAACTGATGCAAGTGTCTGTTCAATTCATATGCCATTTCCTTATTTTTCATTATCAATACCCCAGACTCACTCTGTAGAGGACCAACATTACTTTACTTACTCATGTACTTTTTAAATACCTTTGGAAACCCTTGCTATCTGTTTTTATATTTCTAGCAACCTTTTTCTCTCGTACCTTAATTTCTCCCCCATTAATTTTTTTAGCTTTTTTTTTGCTGTTTCTTATATTCTGCCCAATCGTCTAGCTTTCCACTAATCTTTGCGGAATTGTACTATCTTTACCTTCTTTATAGCCACAGATTAATTGTCCTTCCCTAGGGCCTTTCTTTCTCACCGGAATGTATCTTGGCTGAGTTTCACAAAATATCTCCTTAAATGTCTGCCACTGCATAAGACTATAAGACGTAGGAGCAGAAGTAGGCCATTCAGCCCATCGAGTCTGCTCTACCTTTCAATGAGATCATGGCTGATCTGATAATCCTCAACTCCACTTTTTTGCCTTTTCCCCATAACCCTTGATTCCCTTACTGATTAAAAATATGTCGATCTCAGCCTTGAATAAACGTGATGACCCAGCTTCTACAGCTCTCTGCAGTAAATAATTCCACAGATTGACTACCCCCAGAGAAGAAATTCCTCCTCATCTCTATTTTAAATGGGCGGCCCCTTGCTCTGAGATTATGCCCCCTGGTCCTAGACTCTCCCACAAGGGAAAAAAACCTCTCAGCACTGACCCTGTCACGTCCCCTAAGAACCTGATGGGCAGAATTTTCCCATTGGCGAGCGGGTCCTGCCCACGCCGATGTGTAACATGACGCACAGGTAAGTCGGGCATGCGTCCCAACGTCACCGCACGCCATGGTGATATTTCGGAAGGCAGGCGCGCTATGAGTTCAGGGGCACGCCCGCCATTAATTAACGGGCCAGTTAAGGCCCTGGAGACAGCAATTGAATACAAGTTTTCGCAGCCCGTGTGATTTTCAGGACGTCCCACGGGCACAACAGGCAGGCGGGTGGGAGATATTTGTATAAACCTCATCCACGGGCGGGGTAAGAGGGGTGAGTGGGGTCGCGAAGTGATCTTTTGGGTATTTAAGTATGAAAGTTCCTGATACTTGCCTGTGTGAGCGGGAAGGCTTCAAAACTCATGCCAGCTATTTGGACAGGAATGAAAGCCTTGGTCAGGACTCTACAGTAAAGGTCATTTGTGGGGCCTGCAGCTTTCAGCAAGTTATCCCTTAGCCTGGGAATAGGAGTCGTGCTTTCTCTGAGGAGGAAGGGAGGGCCAGAAGGGGGAGGAGGCCAGGAGTCCACATTCAGCCTCCTCCTTTGAGAAGAAAGGTGCAGTCACAAGGGGCACAGGGCCAGCAGGAAGTCCAAGGTGGAAGGGCCTGTAGAAGACGCCACTATCCTGCTGCCAGGGTTTACAGGCGGCGAAGCAGCTACCTCAACATGTCTAAGGTGCAGTGCCGAAGGAGGCTTCATCTCTCAAGGGAGACAGTCAACTATATCTGTCAGATGATTGGCCCTGAGATCCCCCTAACTGTGTGGGTGGGCACCCCATGCCAGTGGCTCTGAAGCTCACAGTTGCCCTCCACTTCTATGCCTCTGGCTGCTTCCAAGGCTCAGTGGGTGATTCTGCGGCATTTCCCAATCAGCTGTCCACACTTGTATCAAGCAGGTTACAGATGCTCTATTCAGACAGGCATTGACCATCATCCACTACCAGTGGGATGAGGCCAGCTAGACAGAGTGAGCCAGAGGCTTTGTGGCCATTGCTGGCTTCCTCCGTGTCCAGGGTGCTATAGACTGTACACATGTGGCCATCAAGGCACCAGCAGGTGAACCCGGTGCCTTCATCAACAGGAAGGGCTTCCACTCCATGAATGTGCAGATAGTGTGTGACCACAGGATGCTGATTCTACAAGTCTGTGCAAGGTACCCAGGCAGCTCCCACGACGCCTACATCCTCAGACACTCCCAGGTGCCGGGGCTCTTCAGTGCTCCAGCCTGGCTGGATGGATGGCTGCTGGGTGACAAGGGCTATCCCCTCAGAAGGTGGCTCATGACGTCTCTCCCCCATCCAAGAACAGAAGCTGAGCAGCGGTACAATAGGAGCCATGTCTCCACAAGGGCTGTGGTGGAGAGAACCATCGGTCTTCTCAAGATGCGCTTCCAATGCCTGAACCATTCCGGGGGCGCACTCCAGTACCCCACTGATTGTGTGTCACTGATAGTGGTTACAAGCTGCACTCTCCACAATCTAGCGCTGGAAAGGGGGGACACAGTGAACGAGGAAGATGTAGACACAATGGCTGTGGCTGCACACAATGAGTCCAGCAGTGAGTCCGAGGATGAGCACACACAGGGAAATGCTGAGCGGGTAAATACTGACCCAGGAATACTCCAGGGAGGCAGGGACACCCGGGAGGTTTTAATCCAATGAACCTTCAGCTAGCAAACCACAGATGGACCTTCAACACTCGCCAGGGTTACAGGCTCCACACTCGATACCTGAGTGCTAAATCAGCCTGGATAATAACAGTAAGTAAGGCCCTTGTCAATAAAGCTCAATGTCAAACAACTCACTCATAACATCCTGGCTTCCCGTCCACTTGCAGAAGTAAGGAATCACCCTGGGGCATGGCAACATGGCAAACGTTATTGAGGGAACAAATGTCACTTCATAAAGCAAAAAAAAAGGTGTTGGACATCACACCAAATCTTCCAGAAAGTACTATGAACTGACATAAAATCACCAGTGAGAAACCCGTGGTGTGCCTAAGGTGCCTTATGTTTTACATTTTCGGGTGCTACGTCTTGGTGCTGCCCCCTCGCTGGGAGTGGGATCTGAGACAGCTGCTGACTCTGCTGTCCTGTTGGTCTCGATGACCTTGACGGTCGTCCTCTGGCCCGTGGAGCCTGTGCTGGTCCCGCCTGGGAGGGAGTGGCCAGTTCCACAGCTGGCACCTCCCCAGTCATCGCAGCCTCATCAGCTGACACTGGCAGAGGTCGGAGGAGCTGCTGCCCTCATCTGGAGCGCCATGAGAGGTGCCCACAGAGATTCCAGGCAGCTGCTGCACCGATGCAAGACCACAGATTTTCTCTTCTATCCCTCTCTGACTGTTAGGGAGTCTATAGTAAAGTCCCAACAGTATGACTGTCCTTTTTTGTTCCTCAATTCAACTCATACATCTTTGTTGGATGTTCCTTCTGGCATAATATCACTCCTCACAGCTGTGATTGATTTTTAAGCCAATATTGTGACCCCCTCCTTCTCTATCTCCCTCTCTACCTCGTCTGAAAACTCTGTAGTCTGGAATGTTGAACTGGCTTCCTGCCCTTCATTAGTTCATGCGTCAGTAGTAGATAGAATATCATAGTTGCAAGTGGGTATCTGTGCCCCCAGCTCCTCTGCCTTATTCACTAGAAATCTTGCACTGAAGTATATACCATTAATCACAGAACAAGTCATTTGTTGTTGATTTTCTAGCCTTTACAAAAATACAAACATACGAATTAGGCCACGTGGCCCCTCAAGCTTGCTCCACCATTCAATAAGAACCTGCTTAATTTTAACCTCATGATCCTGCCTATCCCCAATAACCTTTCACCCCCTTGCTTATCAAGAATATATCTACCTCTGCCTTAAAGATATTCACCTCAACCACCTTTTGAGGAACGGAATTCCAAAGTCTCACAACGTTCTGAGAGAAAACAATTTTCCTCATCTTTGTCCTAAATGGGCAACCCCTTATTTTGAAACAGTAACCCTAAATTCTAGAATAACCCTCAAGAGGAAATATCCTTTCCACATTCATCATGTCAAGTAACCCTCAGGATCTTATATGCTCCAATCAAGTCACCTCTTACTCTTCTAAACTCCAGCAGATACAAGCCTAGCCTGTCTAGCCTTTACTCATAAAACAACCTGAGCATTCCAGGTAATAATCTAGTAAACCTTTTCCAAACTGCTTCTACTGCATTTACATCTTTTCTTAAATAAGGAGGCCAATGCTGTGTTCCATATATGGTTTCACCATGGCCTTGTATAACAGAAGCATGACCTCCCTACTCTTGTATTCAATCCCACTTGCAATAAACGATTACATTCTATTAGCTTTGGTAATTACTTGCTGTACCTGCACACTGACCTTTTGAGACTCATGCACTAGGACACCCAGATCCCACTGCATCTCAGAGTTCTGCAATTTCTCACTGTTTAGATAATATGCTTTTTTTCATTCGTCCTGCCAAAATTTATTTCCTCAACCTTATTCACTTATTAATTTTCTGTCTTCTATCTGCAGTTTTGTTGCTCTTCCTTCTGAATCTATTGTCATGTTCCTATCCTAAAGCCAAGGTATTTTAAATCCTCCTCAACAACACTAGCAAACCTCCCTGCCAAGATATTGGTTCCAGCCCCATTGAAGTGCAACCTGTATGGATTGTACAGGTCCCACCTCCCCCAAAACTGATTCCAATGTCACACTTGCGTACATACATACACACATACAAATTAAGAGCAGGAGTAGACCATTCAGCCCCTTGAACCTGCTCTGCCATTCAATGAGATCATAGCTGATCTGATTGTGGCCTTAACTTCACTTTCCTTCCTACCTCTATACACTTTGACTCTCTTGTCACTCAAGAATCTATATAACTCAGCCTTAAAAGCATTCAATGACCATGCCTCCACTGCCCTTAGGGAAGAGAGTTCCACAGATTCAGATTCCTCTGAGAGAAGAATTGTTTTCCCATCTCTGTCTTAAATGGGAGACCCCTTATTTTTAAACTGTGCCCCCTAGTTCTAGTCTCTCCCACATCCTTTCAGCATCTACCCTGTCAAGTCCCCTCAGAATCTTATATGTTTCAATAAGATCACCTCTTATTCCTCTAAATTCCAGTGGATACAAGCCCAGCCTGTCCAACCTTTCCTCATAGGATAAACCCTTCATTCCAGGAATCAGTCGAGTGAACCTTCCCTGAACTGCTTCTAATGTAATTATGTCCTTTCCTAAATAAGGAGAGCAAAGCTGTACACAGTACTCTAGATGTGGTCTCATCAATAGCCTGGACAACAGCAGCAAAACACACCTATTTGTATACTTCATTCCCCTTGCAATAAATTACAACATTCCATTTGCCTTCCTAATCACTTGCTGTACCTGCATACCAACTCTTTGTGATTCATGTACCAGAAACTTAGATCCCTCTGTCCCTCAGAATTCTGCAATCATTCTCCATTTGAATAATATGCTGCTTTTTTATTCTTCCTGCAAAAGTGGACAGGGTTCACATTTTCCCACATTACACTCCATCTGCCAGATTTTTGCCCACTCACTTAATCTATCTATATTGTTTTGAAGACTCTTTATGTCCTCTTCACAACTTACTTTCCTACCTATCTTTACATCATTAGCAAATTTAGCAAGTGTACATTTGGTCCTTTCATCCAAATCGTTGATATAAATTGTAAATAGCTGAGGCCCCAGTACTGATCCCTGTGGCATTCCAAACAATAGATCTTGCCAACTCGAAAATGACTCATTTATGCTTACCATCTGTTTCTTGTCAGTTAACCAGTCTTCTAATCCATGCTAATATATTATCTCCTACACCATGAGCTCTTTTTTGTGTAGCAACCTTTGATGTGGTGCCTTGTCAAATGCCTTCTGGAACTCTTAAGTACACCACAACCACAGGTTCCCCTTCACCAACATTGCTTGTTACTTCCTCAAAGAAGCCTAATAAATTAGTCAAACATGATTTCCCTTTCACAAAAGCATGATGACTCTACCTGATTGCATTGAGATTTTCTAAGTGCTCCACTATGACCTCCTTAGTAATAGATTCCAGCAATTTCCCTATGACAGATGTTAAACTAATTGACCTATAGTTTCCTGCCTTCTGTCTCCCTCCTATCTTGAATAGGGGAGTTATATTCACTATTTTCCAATCTGATGAGACATTTCCAGAATCTAGGGAATTTTGGAAAATTAAAACCAATGCATTTACTATTTCAGCAGCCACTTCTGCTAAGACCTTAGAATAAAGTCCATCAGGGCCTGGGTTCTTGTCAGCTTTTAGTTCTAGTAATTTTCTCAGTATTCATTCCCTGGTGATTGTAATTATTTTAAATTCTCTCCCCCCCCCCCACCTTTTCACCTCTTGGTGCACACTTATTTCTGAGTTGTTATGTGTGCAATGAAACAGATGCAAGTGTCTGTTCAATTCATATGCCATTTCCTTATTTTTCATTACTAATACCCCAGACTCACTCTGTAGAGGACCAACATTACTTTACTTACTCATGTACTTTTTAAATACCTGTGGAAACCCTTGCTATCTGTTTTTATATTTCTAGCAACCTTTTTCTCTCATACCTTAATTTCTCCCCCATTAATTTTTTTAGCTTTTATTTTGCTGTTTCTTATATTCTGCCCAATCTTCTAGCTTTCCACTAATCTTTGCGGAATTGTACTATCTTTACCTTCTTTATAGCCACAGATTAATTGTCCTTCCCTAGAGCCTTTCTTTCTCACCGGAATGTATCTTGGCTGAGTTTCACAAAATATCTCCTTAAATGTCTGCCACTGCATAAGACTATAAGATGTAGGAGCAGAAGTAGGCCATTCAGCCCATCGAGTCTGCTCTACCTTTCAATGAGATCATGGCTGATCTGATAATCCTCAACTCCACTTTTTTGCCTTTTCCCCATAACCCTTGATTCCCTTACTGATTAAAAATCTATCTCAGCCTTGAATAAACGTAACGACCCAGCCTCTACAGCTCTCTGCAGTAAATAATTCCATGGATTGACTACCCCCAGAGAAGAAATTCCTCCTCATCTCTATTTTAAATGGGCGGCCCCTTGCTCTGAGATTATGCCCCCTGGTCCTAGACTCTCCCACAAGGGAAAAAAAACCTCTCAGCACTGACTCTGTCACGCCCCCTAAGAACCTGATGGGCAGAATTTTCCCATTAGCGAGTGGGGCCCACCCACGCCGATGTGTAACATGACGCACAGGCAAGTCGGGCATGCGTCCCAACGCCATCGCACACCATGATGATATTTCGGAAGGCAGGTGCAAAATGAGTTCAGGGGCACGCCCGCCATTAATTAACGGGCCAGTTAAGGCCCTGGAGACAGCAATTGAATACAAGTTTTCGCAGCCCGTGTGATTTTCAGGACGTCCCACGGGCACAACAGGCAGGCGGGTGGGAGACGTTTGTATAAACCTCATCCACAGGCGGGGTAAGAGGGGTGAGTGGGGTTGCGAAGTGATCTTTTGGGTATTTAAGTGTGAAAGTTCCTGATTCTTGCCTGTGTGAGCGGGAAGACTTCATAACTCATACCAGCTGTTTGGACAGGAATGAAAGCCTTGGTCAGGGCTCTACAGTAAAGGTCATTTGTGGGGCCTGCAGCTTTCAGGAAGTTTTCCCTTAGCCTGGGAATAGGAGTCGTGCTCTCCACTGGAGGGACCTCCTCTGAGGCGGAAGGGAGGGCCAGAAGGGGGAGGAGGCCAGGAGTTCACATTCAGCCTCCTCCTTTGGGAGGAAAGGCGCAGTCACAAGGGGCGCAGGGCCAAGAGGTTGTCCAAGGTGGAAGGGCCCGCAGAAGAGGCCACTATCCTACTGCCAGGGTTTACAGGCAGCGAAGCAGCCAGCTCAATATGTCTGAGGTGCAGTGCCGAAGGAGGCTCCGACTGTCAAGGGAGACAGTGAACTATATCTGTCAGATTATTGGGCCTGAGATCTCCCTAACTGTGTGGGTGGGCACCCCATGCCAGTGGCTCTGAAGGTCACAGCTGCCCTCAACTTCTATGCCTCTGGCTCCTTCCAGGGCTCGGTGGGTGATCTTTGCGGTGTCTCCTAATCAGCTGTCCACACTTGTGTCAAGCAGGTTACAGATGCTCTGTTCAGACGGGCATTGACCTTCATCCATTACCAGTGGGATGAGGCCAGTCAGACAGAGCGAGCCAGAGGCTTCGTGGCCATTGCTGGCTTCCCCCGTGTCCAGGGTGCTATAGACTGTACACACGTGGCCATCAAGGTGCCAGCAGGTGAGCCCGGTGCCTTCGTCAACAGGAAGGGCTTCCACTCCATGAACGTGCAGATAGTGTGTGACCACAGGATGCTGATTCTACAAGTCTGTGCAAGGTACCCAGGCAGCTTCTACGATGCCTACATCCTCAGACACTCCCAGGTGCCGAGGCTCTTCAGTGCTCCAGCCCGGCTGGATGGATGGCTGCTGGGTGACAAGGGCTATCCCCTCAGAAGGTGGCTCATGACCCCTCTCCACCATCCAAGAACAGAAGCTGAGCAGCTGTACAATAGGAGCCACGTCACCACAAGGGCTGTGGTGGAGAGAGCTATTGGTTTTCTCAAGTTGTGCTTCTGATGCCTGGACCATTCTGGGGGCTCACTCCAGTACCCCCCTGCATTGTTGATAGTGGTTGCATGCTGTGCTCTCCTCAGTCAGGCGCTGGAAAGGGGGGACACAGTGAACGAGGAAGATGTAGACACAGTGGCTGCAGCTGCACACGATGAGTCCAGCAGTGAGTCCGAGTATGAGCACACACAGGGAAATGCTGAGGGAGTAAACGCTGACCCGGGAATACTCCAGGGAGGCAGGGACACCCGGGAGGTTTTAATCCAATAAACCTTCAGCTAGCCCACCACAGATGGACCTTCAACACTCGCCAGGGTTGCAGGCTCCACACTCGATACCTGAGTGCTAAATCAGCCTGGATAATAACAGTAAGTAAGGCCCTTGTCAATAAAGCTCAATGTCAAACAACTCACTCATAACATCCTGGCTTCCCGTCCACTTGCAGAAGTAAGGAATCACCCTGGGGCATGGCAACATGGCAAACGTTATTGAGGGAACAAATGTAACTTCATAAAGCAAAAAAAAAGGTGTTGGACATCACATCAAATCTTCCAGAAAGTACTATGAACTGACATAAAAGCACCAGTGATAAACCCGTGCTGTGCCTAAGGTGATATTAAATTTAAGCTTACGGGTGCTACGTCTTGGTGCTGTCCCCTCGCTGGGAGTGGGATCTGAGACAGCTGCTGACTCTGCTGTCCTGTTGGCCTCGATCACCTTGGCGGCCGTTCTCTGGCCCGTGGAGCCTGTGCTGGCCCCGCCTGGGAGGGAGTGGCCAGTTCCACAGCTGGCACCTCCCCAGTCATCACAGCCTCATCAGCTGACACGGACACTGGCAGAGGGCGGAGGAGCTGCTGCCCTCATCCGGAGCGCCATGAGAGGTGCCCACAGAGACAACAGGCAGCTGCTGCGTGATGTGAGGTCACTTCGGACCTCCCTGCTCACTGTAGATGGATGGGCACCGAGCTGGGATACTTGGTGCCCGAACCATCTCCCACACTGGCACTGACCAGCTGAGGTCAATGCCACTGTGAGGGCTTGCTGGTCCAAGCACAACCCCAGGAAGCCCTGATTGTTCTCCTGGAGAAGCCTCTCCACAAGAGTTGCCTCTCTCTCCATGGAGGAAGCATGGCGCTCAGCCATGAGGCTCATTGGAGGTGATGCTCCGCATGGACTCCTCAAGCACAGACACCATGCCACGCATGGCCTCATGTATCTCCGTCAGATCCTCCCACACACCCTGCTGCACTTCCAGTGATCACTGTTTCACGGTTGACTCCAGAGGCACATCATCAGCCTCCGACCGAGCATGTACCTGGTCCCCAGCAGTCCTCTGACTGCCGGTGCCCTGGGCACTCTCTGTCTCTGCCCGCACCTCACGTGAGTGTGAAGTACCCTCACCGCTGTGCCCCGGAACACCAGCCAGAGATCTAATTCCCACCGAGGCGCTAGTATCTGCGCTGGTGCCTGCCTGGCTGAGATGGTGTGACGCCGGTGAGCCAATTTCCTCTGGGCCCTCAGGGGTGAGAGGTGGGACCTCTGCCTCCTCCTCCCGGCCCTGTTCTGGTGATGCTGAAAGGAAGAAAAAGGACATTTGATTAGTTACAGTGCAGACAATGTCAATGTGCATGCCGCTCCACCGGATCAGTATGCGCTCATCCTTCCATAATTGTTGGATTGATGGCCCATCACCTGGAAGCTCCCCTCGCAGCATGTTAGCGCCCTGACTTCGACATGCTTCCCGGTCCCAGCTCTCTGCCTAGGTGCAGACCCTTCAGTTTCACCCACATTCTATACTCTGGGTGTCAGTGTCACACATGCTGCGGGTGCAGAACCCATCCTAGCTCAACCCTCTCAGGGTGAACTGGGCATGGGCAATCTCTGCTGGCACACCCAGCGAGGGATCCATGCCCTGAGGGATTCAATGTCATTACAGTACTCGGTTGTGGGGGAGGGGGTGGAGGGGTTGCTGTGGGGAAAGGATGTGTTAAGTGACCTGAGGCAACATGGTACTCACCCCCCCCGAGCACAGGAGATTGTTGAATCTTTTGAGACACTGGAGCCATGTGCGCCGCACCACATCATAGGAGCTGACACTCTCGGCCACCTCTTCCCACATACGTTTGGTCAGGTGGGGAGGCCTTCGCCTCCCGCTCCTCGGAAGAAGGACCTCCCACCGCCCTGCCACCTCCTCCAGGAGGTCAGCTAGGCATTCGTCAGAAAAACGATGGGCACACTGCCCCAGTGCCCTACCCTCCGGCCTGGCCTGCCCCGATAGCCTAGCCTCCGGCCTGACCTGCCCCCCTGCCCTACCCTCCGGCCTGGCCTGCCCCCCCTGCCCTACCCTCCGGCCTGGCCTGCCCCGATAGCCTACCTTCCAGCCTGACCTGCCCCGATAGCCTACCCTCCGGCCTGGCCTGCCCCGATGGCCTACCTCCGGCCTGGCCTGCCCCACTGCCCTACCCTCTGGCCTGGCCTGTCCCCCTGCCCTACCCTCCGGCCTGGCCTGTCCCCCTGCCCTACCCTCCGGCCTGGCCTGTCCCCCTGCCCTACCCTCCGGCCTGGCCTGTCCCCCTGCCCTACCCTCAGGCCTGGCCTGCCCCGATGCCCTACCCTCTGGCCTGGCCTGCCCCGATGCCCTACCCTCTGGCCTGGCCTGCCCCGATGCCCTACCCTCTGGCCTGGCCTGTCCCCCGCCCTACCCTCCGGCCTATCCTACCCCGATGGCCTACCCTCCGGCCTATCCTGCCCCAATGCCCTACCCTCCGGCCTATCCTGCCCCAATGCCCTAGCCTCCGGCCTATCCTGCCCTAAAGGCCTACCCTCCGGCCTATCCTGCCCCAATGGCCTACCGTCAGGCCTGGCCTGCCCTGTTGGCCTACCCTCTGGACTTGCGTCAGGCACATTGCCCCTCTGATGTGCTCTTCTCCCAGACATTGTGAGCAGCCTTGCAAAGGCTGCCAGGCCTTCAGTTAAACAGGCCGCCAGGTCACCATTGGACCCGGCGGTCTGTCCATGCCCGCCCGCTGCCCGCCCACACCCGCTGTCCACGGGAGTCGTGAACTATGTTGGGTGGGCCTTAATTGGCCTGGCCACATAAAATGGCGGCGCCGACCCGATCATGGGCGGCGATCGGGTCCACGCCCACATGGGAAAATTCTCCCCTATATGTTTCAATAAGCTCGCCTCTCATTCTTCTAAACTCCAATGAGTACTGGCCCAATCTACTCAACCTCTCCTCATAAGAAAATCCCTCCATACCTGGGATCAACCTAGTGAACCTTCTCTGGACTGCCTCCAATGTCAGTTTATCTTTCCTTAGATAAGGGGACTAAAACTGTCCACAGTGTTCTAGATGTGGTCTAACTAGTGCCTTGTATAGTTTTAGCAAGACTTTGCTATATTTATACTCTATTCCCTTTGAAATAAAGGCCAACATTTCATTTGCCTTCCCTAATACCTGCTGAACTTGTATGCTAGCTCTTTGTCATTCATGCACGAGGACTCCCAAATCCCTCTGTGCTGCAGCTTTCTGCAGTCTTTCTCCATTTATATAATATTCAGCTCCTCTATTCTTCCTGCCAAAGTGCATAACCTCACATTTTCCCACATTATATTCCATCTCCCAAGTTTTGGCCACTCATTTAACCTGTCTATATCCCTCTGTGGACTCTATGGTCATCCTCATCACTTGCCTTCCCACCTATTTTTGTGTCATCCACAAACTTGGTGATAGTACATTCGTTTTCCTCATCCAAGTCATTAATATGTATGGTAAATAGTTGTGGCCCCAGCACTGATCCCTGTGGCACTCCATTAGTCACAGGTTGCCATCCTGAAAATGTCCCCCTTATCCCAACTCTCTGTCTTCAATTAGTTAGCCAATCCTCTATCCATGTTAATATACTACCCCCAACACATGGGCTCTTATCTTATTAAGTAGCCTTATGTGTGGTACCTTATCGAATGCCTTTTGGAAATCCCCTTTATCTAAACTGTTTGTTACCTCCTCAAAGAATTCTAATAAATTTGTCAGGCATGATCCCTTTCATGAAGCCTTGCTGACTCTGTTTGATTTTATTATTCATTTCTAAATGCCCTGCTATTACATTCTTCATAATAGACTAACATTTTCCCAATGACGGATGTTAAGCTAACTGGCCTATAGTTACCTGTTTTTTGTCTCCCTCCCGTTTTGAATAAGGGTGTTACATTGGGCAGTTTTCCAATCCTTCCAGAATCTAAGGATTCTTGGAAGATTACTATCAGTGCATCCACCATCTCTACAGCTACTGCATCTTGACTGAATTATCCTTTAACCTAATTTCCCAGTTCATTTCAGCCAGCTCTGACTTCATACCCTCATAATTACCTTTATTTAAGCTCAAAACACCAGTCTTAGACTCTTCTCTCCCTTGAACTAAATGCAAAACTCAATCATGTTATGATCACAGCTACCTAGGGCACTTTTACTATGAGGTCATTAATTAATCCTGTCCCATTGCACAATCTCATGCCAGGAATCTAAAGCCCTCCCTCCTGCACCAACTCTCCAGTCAGGTATTCAGCTTCACTAACTACATATCTCTGTAGTCAAAAGTACATAGCACTAGGAATTATCTGGAGATTACAGCCTTTGAGCTGCTGCTACATTTTAAATTCATTTCCTAACTCCTTGAAATCTGCCTGTAGGACCTCATCCTATATCACTGGTAGTGATATGGACCATGACCTCTAGCTGTTCAGTAGGTCAACCCTCTCAGAATGTTCAGCAGGTGCTCAGTGACATCCTTGACCCTGACACTAGGAAGTAACATACCATATGGCCATTATGTCTGCAGCAGCAGGCGTGCCTGTCTGCTCCCCTTACTATTGAGTCACCAATCATTTTTGCTTTCCTGACCTTCCTTGTCACCCCTGCACAGCTGTGCCACCTATGGTGTCATGGACGTGGCTCTGGCTGTAGTCCCCAGGAGAACCATCACCCTCACACCCTCATCAGTTGGAGACTGAGATGCACTCAGTGGGTCTCTGCATTACCTGCTTAGTTCTGCTTGACTGTCTGGTGGTCAACGAGTTCCTTTTGATCCACACACTTTTAAGTTGTGGTATGACTACATCCAGAAATGTGCTATCCATGTAGCCCTCAGCCTTGTAAATACTATTTTTTAAAAACTCACCCAATACACACCAGTCATCACCTTCCCTTGTGCTGATGTCACTTTTAGTTTTTTTTAAACCTTTCTCCTTGATGCTCACACTCCTGGGCTCTGGCCATTCTGCTGCTCTCTCACTAAACATCTTCAAGCCCACACTCTCTAATTGAGGCCTGCATATCAGGCATTGCTTCTTATCCTTTCTGATTTCTCTGAGGTTCATCCCTGAACTCCTTTGGGTCCATGCCCTTTACCTCTGGGCTTTTCAATAAGGGAGGGCATTAGCTGGAGAGGCAAGGTTGAAAGTGCAGTGTTGGCATCAAATCAGCATTACATCCTGACTGATCTCACGATCTGCATACTTCCAGTGCAGGCTTTTAATACCTGCCCTAATACCTTTCCCAAGATGATATTTTTCACGAGCCACACTGCAAGTAAGTGCACATAATGCAGCTGCCACTTTGCTACTAAAAAAGCACCCATAGTGCTGAAACCATGGGTGCTTCAGAGCCCAATTTGGAGGCTATGATGTCTATATACACATCGGTGGCAAAGACTGCCAATGTTCCCTGCCACCAGTAGGCTTAACATCTCAGCCTAGCCACATAGACCAATGGAATAATTTTGTTGTGCTGTACGTAGCTGTAACAACCATTTGGTGAGGGCATGATGGGCAGAGGAGAAGTGGTATAATGTAATTTATACTGTGCACAAGGATTGATATTTTCAGTTGTTTCTCCTTTGCTAAACAGTTTCTACCAGAACACGGAGACATTACTGCAAGTCACTTCTTCAGTCAATTCTGAGATATAGGATGGAATCTTGTTGCAGCATCTGGGTTCTTGCCTGCCAGCTGAGGAGTTGGTGAGAGACCCATGCTGCCTCTTTTCGGGAAGGCCCACTGAACCACAAGCCAATCAGGCGGTGGTGAGGCCACTGGAGGATCTTCCCCTGGGAACAAGACCCAAGGGTGGAAATCCCACCCAGCATGAGCTGCCAGCCAATCAGAGGCCGGCAGCTCTTGTACACGGCAGCACCCCTGAGGAGGCTGTGGCTGTTGCTGGAAGGGCAGGCACCAGAGTCCCAGGGTTGCAGAGCGATCCAGCCAGAGTCATAGGTGGGGTGGGGGTGGGGGGGGCTAGTTTTTGCGGAGTGGGGATTGTGGGGAGATGGGGTCAGGAGCAAGGCTGGGGGTGGGTCTCAGCGGGACCCCACCTTCCCGATCTCCGATCTCTCGATCAGGCACTGATTGCCTTTCATCTAGGGACCCCTCCTCCAACCCCAAAGTGACAAGTGGCTCACACACCCATCACCTGTCATGCACACCACATGGGGACAGGACCACCTACAGCTGGGTTAATCCCTGTGGCAGTGGAATGAGGTCCTTAAGTCGTCATTAATTGGCCCCTCAAGGGCCTTAATGTGTGGAGGGTCGGGGTGGGCCTTCCCACCCAGAAATTAATTCTGGTGGAGAGGGAAAGGTGGCGTGATTCAGGTACTGTACCATCCTGCCTAAGTACATGCCCTTCCCACCTCCAAGCTCACTGCCAGCGAGAACAGAAGATTCCAACCAGAATCTTTCAGCTTTGCTGTTCTGAAGATATAGGAATACATGATCAGGGTCAAAGCTATGAGCCACTTCTATTAGAGGTAGCATAGTGATAATAAGTTGAGTCAAATACTGACTAATATTTCCAGTTTATGAGAATCAAGATATGTGACTAAGACCGGACAATCTATTTTTTTACTCAGATACTTACGCAGTATAAGAAGCGAAGTAAAAATACTTCATCATCCTTGTAGATAAACCTGTTTAAACATCAAGACAAGTCTTGGGGAATTCATTTAATACACATCATGCAGAACTCTTCAAAGAGACTGGACTTACTTCTGAAGTAGCATAACTGTGACAAACGTTAATCCCAGTTGCATCACAAATAACAGATAAAGGAAGATTAAAGTAATGCTAACAAAGAAAAGCGACATTCTCCAATGGAAAATAAGCATGTGGACCAGGTGCAACAGGAACATCAGTTAGATCTGCAGCATCAGCAGAAAGGGAAGAGTCCTGGCTCAGCATGGAACCAAAAGCTGACTGATCACTCTGTACCAATAGATATGGGCTACAGAATCACTTTACTAAATGCTAACTCATCAGCAAATTTTAAAAAAGTATTTAGTTGTTCTATCTGTTAACTCACAAAGTGCTATAGGGCAATAGCGAGGGCATGAGCTGTACAAATATATTTACAATTGCCGTGTTTGAGGAGGGTACCATTTACTCATATTTTAAAATAGATGATTGTATATCACCATAGTTGTACTTCTTTGACAACAAGAGTTAAAATCCGTTCATGCAATGTTAGGCTGATCCTTGTTAGCACTGCTGTAACCCTGGACTAATCATATTGAAACTGTTTTCTTACAGTAATTCATGCACCTAGCTAAATAAAGTAGCTAGTTTCATGTCAAGTCCTTGATGTTTACGAAGGGAGCTGATGGACAACTGATAAATGTGCAACTGTAACTAGGTAAGAGGTGTTCATTATTAAGAAACATCAGCATACAGCTTTTAAAAACTTAGGGCTAAAACTTTCATTAAGCCTATTAGCAGGCAAAGGGACCATGATGCATGGTCATCTTGCACTCGATCAAGCTGATGCAGACAGCCTGCAAACTTCATGGCACCTGCTCAATACTGTGATTGCAGCAGCCCAGTGTGAAACATGCGGTGAACTGGCTGCAGCAGTCAGCAGAGGCCCAGATGTGTGTATGGTTAGCATGGCTTACAGCTGGCCTACATTTCTTAAAGAAGTGCATTCACACTGCAGCTGCTGGTGGAACTGCCTGTGAAAGTCTTTCGAGGAAGGAATAGGGCTACCCAATGAGGCAACAGACCAGAAGGAGGACGCCCAGATTCACTGATTTGACACTGGAGGCTTTAGTCCAGGAGGTCAAAAAGAGGAGAAAGGTCCTGTTGCAGCAGGGGGCAAGGAGACCTTCAATGCATGTTTTCACTCTGAAGGGAATGGAAACAGGTGGCCAGGGATATGAATTTCATGAGTGTAGTCCCAAGGACCTGACTGTTATGCAACAAAACTTTAATGACTTCACACATGTGGTCAAGGTCAGTGGATGCATCTTCCAATGACATCTTGCACTGCCACATCACCGACCTTCCCTGCTCCTGCTGCTCCATCACTCACCAATCAACAGGCAGGACTCATTCAATATTAACATTCAAATATTCCACCTTATCCTCGTATACCTACCCATGCTCCAAGTCTCACACCCACATCTCGTAGCTTCTATATATTTCCAGCTATTGAGCTATGACAGGCACTTCATCCAAACACATTTCATTGCAACACACTCACTTAGACTCTTCCCTTTCTCTTGCAGGATCAAGTCACATCTAACAGGAGAGAGCAGCAGAAAACCAGCAGGGATAGGCATCTTCTCAGATCTTGGAAGACACAGTGCTTTGCATCATGGAGCTAGCAGTATCTGAAGCCACTTCATCGAGCTTCACCTCGGGCAGTATAAAGGTTTAATGTTACATATGTAGATAGGATAGTCTACATCATCAGTGATGTAAGATCACATGACAACAGGGTATGTATGTAGCCTGTACTGTACATGGTTAGGATAATATTCAATAATGGGTCAAGTTTACCAACAGCTTTGCCTTGTTGTGGGTCTTAAATGAGGTTGTCCATGAACAACATCATTTAAGACCCACAGCGATGATACAGATGGTGTCAGTGGAAAAGACAATGGAAAAAGCAAATAATCAGCCCAGAGGCTGAAAGAAACCACAAGAGAAATGATAGTGGGACAAGGACGGTTCAGAAAAATCACCAACAGAACTCAAAGAAAGGCTACAGTGAAGAGACCCATGTATAAACTCCTATCTTTACCAGTGCTTTGACCACATGGAAGGCCCAGAACATGCTGAGAAGAGACAGAACTGGCATTGTAGATTTACCAGCTACAGAAAAGCTTTGGGACCAGCAGAGAAGATGAGCAAGGAACAGGTCAGTACCCTTCTTTATACCATAAGCAGTGGTGCAGATGACATAGTGGTCAGACAGGGCATAAACAAAGAGGAGACATATGAATAGGTTATCAAAGCTTTTGCTATCTATTTCAGCCTTAGAAGGAACACCATTATAGAAAGGACAAAGTACAACAGATATATGCAAAGCCCAGGAGAGAGCATAGATCCCTTCTTAATATTGACAAACTGAGAATTAATTCAGGATCGGATTGTTGTAGGAGTCTTAGGAACATAGGAAATAGGAGGAGGATTTTAAAGTTTCCACTGGACCCAGCGCCCGACAGGCTATCACCTCCACCCGACCATTGAGAAGATGTGTTGCACGCTGGGTGGACCTTAACTGGCCATCCTGCATGAAATGGCATTTGCAATATGACCACGGCCGGGAGTAGATTCTACATCCACTTCTGCCAATTTGACACACACGCCAAACCGGAAATTCAGTCCTGTGATTTCTCTTCCTTGGTATTGAAGTTTAGCAGTCAACAGTCCCTTGACCTTCAGTTGATTGCCTCCTGGACCGTGGAGCCATATGGCCGATGGCTGGAGTAAGTCTTGCTTTAGTCATTGTTCTGCGCCTGAAAGAACTGAAACTCCTGCTTCAGTGTCCATTGAGTCTGCTCCGCCATTCAAACAGATCATGGCTGATCATTTACTTCATATGTCATTTTTGCCACTATCGCCATATCCCTTAATGTCATTAGTGTCCAAAAATCTATTGACTCCTGTCTTGAACATACCAAATGACTGCGCTTCCACAGCCCTCTTGGATAGAGAATTCCAAAGATTCACCTCCGAGTGAAGAAATTCCTCCCCACCTCAGTCCCAAATGGCCTGCCCCTTATTCTGAGACTGTGTCCCCTGGTTCTAGACTCACTAGCCAGGGGAAACATCCGATCCACATAAACCCTGTTACGCCCTGTAAGAATTTTGTAAGTTTCAATGAGATCACCTCTCATTCTTCAAAACTTTAGAGAATACAGTGAAAAGTTTTAAAGGAGACTTTATCAGATTTTCTTCAGTCAAGGGAAAGTTTGTCCTATCAATGGCTGTGCAGTTAATAAGGCAGGCAGAAGTGAGAAAACAAAATCAGATATTTATTCAAGGCGACAAAGAGATCTTGTGGAGAAAGCAGCTGATACAGTGCAGTTTGTAGGACACAGAAGTAGCAGCACACCTAATCTAAAACAGAGAAAGAGTGAAAAGGGCACGGTAGCTGCCATTACTCAGTGCTTTTGTTGTGGTGAAAAAAGACTACATCAGCACAAAGAATGCCCTGTTATTCCTGTAAGAGGAGAGGACATTTTAAATCTGCCACACCACTTCAAAAATCTCCTAACACAGAAAATAAAGGATAAACAATTAAAATCATGTGTTCACAAAGTAGAAAACAAAAAAAAATCATTGCAGGGCCATTGTTGGGAGAAATTGGTGGATCAAATGGGAACTATTGGAGCACAGACATTATGGTCAACAGAAAGAAAACAAACTTCAAATTAGACACTGAAGCAGGAGTTCCAGTTCTTTCAGGCGCAGAACAATGACTAAAGCAAGACTTACTCCAGCCATCGGCCATATGGCTCCACGGTCCAGGAGGCAATCAACTGAAGGTCAAGGGACTGTTGACTGCTAAACTTCAATACCAAGGAAGAGAAATCACAGGACTGAATTTCCGGTTTGGCGTGTGTGTCAAATTGGCAGAAGTGGATGTAGAATCTACTCCCGGCCGTGGTCACATTGCAAATGCCATTTCATGCAGGATGGCCAGTTAAGGTCCACCCAGCGTGCAACATATCTTCTCAATGGTCGGGTGGAGGTGATAGCCTGTCGGGCGCTGGGTCCAGTGGAAACTTTAAAATCGGCAGAGGTAGCACCCTGAAGGCTGCCAGGGGAAAGTCTTTGGCGTCTGCCCAGGAAGCATTTTCATTCAAACAATGGTCTCCCTAGAGGCTGAAGACGTCAGGCAGGAGGGCAACTTGGGTGGGCGCTCGGCTCCCCATTTCTCGGGCGAGCGCCTTGCGGTCCTTGTGGAGGAGGTCGGTGCCAGGCAGGACACTCTAGTGCCCAGGGATGGCAGGAGGAGGCCACGGCACCTGACCAAAAAGGCCTGGGAGGAGGTGGCAGCCAAGGTCAGCGTGCAACCATGTTGTGCAGTGCATATGGGTGCAGTACCACAAAAGGTTCAACAACCTGCTGCGCTCAGCAAGGGTGAGTACTGAGTTGGTATGGGTGGAGAAAGGTTAAGGGCTGGCCATCCCCCATGGAGCTCAGGGGTGTTAGGGTCTGAGCGCCAGCTCTCACTGACTCCAGCGCCGGCCAAGGGGGTGAGACCCGGCTGCCTGGCCTGAGCGTCTTATGGGTCGAGGGGTATGACTCAGATGTGCCCTGCAAGATGTCCCAGAGTGTGGGGGGGTTCACCAGGCTGCAATGGCGCTGTAGTTAGAGAGTAAACAAACCAATGCTCCTCTGTCATTTCAGGAGAGAAGCCATCACGCCAACGAAAGAACTAAGACAGACGGAGGGCCCCAAGCCTCCTCATTCTGATGAGGCCAAATATGGATGCCTTGGAGCTGGAGTGCCGCAGGGGTCTATGACGAAGGCAAGGTGAGAGTGTCAGAGTGTGCAAACCTTCTTGTGTAATCTTATCCTTAATGGGAGCCTCAAACCTGGAGTCTCCATTGATCATTGAAAGACGAGGGCACCATGATACAGATCTCCATTGTCTCACCAGGCATGCACAGTGACAGTGTGATGACTTAAACTAATGACAACTTGTATTTCTCCCCTAGAATTACCAGCTCAGCCTCGAATGCTGGATCCCGAAGAGCCACCTTTGAGGCCAGAGGACCACTGGGCTTTAGATGCACCTGCGTCACACCCACTCTCTGAAGCCGACACCAACGCAGATAGCAGCACCTCAATGGGCATTAGATCATCGGCTAGAATGTCAGTAAATGTCGGTGGGGGCACTTCACACTCGCTTGAGGTGCAGGAGGAGGCAGAGATTGCCCAGGGCGCTGGCAGTCAGAGGAATGCTGGAGACCAGGACGATACTCAGTCAAAGGCTGATGATGGGCCTCTGGAGTCATCCAACAGGAGGCAGATGCTGGATGTTCAGCGGGATATGTGGGGGGATCTGGTGGAGATCCATGAGGATCTGTGAGCCATGTTCTGTTGTGGAGGAGTCCATGCAGAGCATGAGCACTGCGATGAACCTCATGGCCGAGCGCACTGCCTCCTCTGTGGAGAGAATGGCGACTCTCATGGAGGGGCAGCTCCAGGAACAGAATCAGGAGTTACTGGGGTTTCGCTCGGACATGCAAGCCCTCACAAAGGCAATAGCCTCAGGTGGTCAGTGCCAGTTTGAGAGATGGATGAGGCACCCAGCATCCCAGCTTGGTGCCTGTCCATCGATGGTGAGCAGGGAGATCCAGAGCAACCTATCTTGGTGCACAAGCTGCTTGTTGTCTCTGTGGGTCCCTCTCTGGATGACAGCAGCAGCTTCTCCGCCCCTCTGCCAGTGACCGGGGCATCTGATGAGGCTGTGATGACTGGGGCGATGCCAGCTGTGGAACTGGCTGCTCCCTTCCAGGCGAGGCTTGCACAGGCTCCACTGGCCAGAGGACGACCGCCAAGGTCACCAAAGCCAACAGGACAGCAGAGTCAGTAAGCTACCTCCCTATGTCACTGCCAGTGAAGTGGTTGGGAGGTTGGGGGGTGGTGGGGGGGCGGGGGTGCAGTTGGGGAACAACATGACTCAGCACTCGCAAATGTAAGTTTAAGGCACCGTGAGCTCAAGAGGGACTATTGACAGCTGATCTTCTGTTCTGCCATGTTTTGTTAATATGTTTACTGGTGTGAGCATTAACACCATATATTGTTATGTTTATTTGATGTGAGTGCCAACATGATATAAATTTTGCTTTTGTCTTAATGGCCTGAGTATGATTCACTTGTTTTGTAGGTGCAGGGCACACCAGTATCTCATGCTGCATGTGGGTCGCTCTAAAAACTTTATTGCACAGGCACTGAGTGGATCTTGGGTTCAAAGGAAGGGGTCAGTTCAGACATCCGGGATGGAGGCGGCAGCCCTGGCATGAGGTGGAAGCAGATCTTTGCCAGCCTAGCTGAAGGAGCATTGGATCAAGGACTCCCTGGTGTCTCTGCCTCCCTGAAGGATACAGAGGTCAGCATCCACGCCCTCAGCAGTCTCCTCACTG
The DNA here is from genome assembly GCF_017639515.1 of Carcharodon carcharias. Taxonomy (NCBI): domain Eukaryota; kingdom Metazoa; phylum Chordata; class Chondrichthyes; order Lamniformes; family Lamnidae; genus Carcharodon; species Carcharodon carcharias. Next base: position 104,076,386 of record NC_054484.1, on the reverse strand, counting down.
TCTCATCTTCTGACTCAACACTGAATTCATCCTCTGTGGTCTGTGGAACTGCCTTAAAATCCTCTTGCTCCAGTGGGTGCCCCCTTGCCAGAGCCAGATACTGGAGAGCGCAGCATGCAACCACTATCAGTGACAACCCCCGCTTGGGGGGTATTGTAGTGCTCCCCCTAAATGGTCGAGGCATTGAAGGTGTATCTTCAGAAGATCTATGGTCTTCTCTATCACTGCCCTTGTGGAGGCATAACTCCTATTGTAACGCTGCTCTGCCTCTGCTCTTGGGTAGCAGAGAGGCGTCATAAGCCACTTTTTCAACAGAAAGCCCTTGTCACCCAACAGCCATCCACCCAGTCGAGCTGGAGCAGTGAACAGGGATGGCACCTGTGAGTGTCTGAAGATGTAAGCATGATGGGAGCTGCCGGGATACCTTGCACAGACTTTCAGAATCTGCGTCCTGTAGTCACAAACTATCTGGACATTCATGGAGTGGAAGCCCTTCCTGTTGACGAAGGCACCCAGCTGACCCACTGGCACCTTGATGGCCACATGAGGGCAGTCGATGGCACCCTGGACACGGGGGAACCCAGCTATCACTGCAAAGCCTCTGGCTCGCTCAGCCTGGCTGACTTCATCTGTACAGAAATGAATAAATGTCAGTACCCGCCTGAACAGAGCATCAGGAACAGTTTGACGCAACTGTGGACAGCTGACTGGGAGACTCCACACAGATCCCCCACTGAGCCCTGGAAAGAGCTGGAGGCGTAGAAGTTGAGGGCCACTGTGACCTTCAGCATCACAGGCATGGGGTGTCCACCCACACAGTCGGAGCTGATCTCAGGGACAATCATCTGACAGATGAAGGTCACAGTCTCCCTTGAGAAGTGGAGCCTCCTTCAGCATTGCACCTCACTCATATTGAGGTAGCTGCATTACCAACTGTAAACCCTGGCAGCAGGATAGTGGTGTCTTCTACAGCCCTTTCAACCTTGGACTACCTGCTGGCCCAGCGCCCTTTGTGCCTGCGTCTCTCCTCCCACAAGTCGCTACCCTGGAAGCTGCATTGGGACACCCAGCCTCCTCTCCCTTCTGCCCCTCTCTTCCTCCTCAGAGGAGGAGGTGCCACCAGCGGAGACCACAATCTCTATTACCAGGGTAACGGAAGGCTGCCTGGTGCCTGGAAGGGTCCACACGGTCTGAATCCTTCAGGGGGCTTTGGAGACGCCAAAGAGTCCTGAAATGAAGCCTGGAAGTGCTAAGACTGGAACTCAGAGCAGAGATGAAGCTGTCAAGTTTTAATAAGCACCCAGCAGCAAACTATCTCCTAAACTCCTCACTACTCACACTGGCAATGCTGCTGATCCCTTTTCATCCCGCCCTTGGGTGAGGCTTCATTAAAAGTGGGCTGCCCCGCCTGCCTGTTTTGCCCATGCAACTAGCACAAAATCACACATAGGCAACATTAAATCAAGATCAATTGCCTTTTTAATGGCCTTAACTGGCCCTTTAATTGTTGGCGGGAGCGGTTCCAACGCTCACGCGTCCCCACCAACCTGAAGATTGATCGCGTGCGGGATGCTCACCCGACGCCATCTTGGGCTCTCCCACGTCGGTTTGGGTCAGGCACACGAGGGCCCACAAGGCATAAAATCCCGGCCACAGAAGCTTTGGGTAGGATTGTCCCCTCGTCGGGCGGGCGCAGCAGTCGGAAATTAACGGCCAGTCAGCGTGAAACGTGCGCTGAGAGCCGCGGCGTTGCCGGGGTGCTGGTCAGAGGGCGAGGGTGGGGGGGTGCGCTCACTGAAAGCTCCCAGAAGGCCCAGAGCTGCTTCAGGGGGCTAAAGATTTTTAAAATGATAAGTAAAAGTTTCTACAAGTAATCTAAACATGTCCCTACATGTGACTCGGACACATGAAGAGGGACATGTTGAAAATGAGTTTTTAAAAGTGTTATTGCTTTTTTATTCACTGTTGGAAACCTCATCCCGCCCGTGTTTTGCAAAGAAATCAGACGTTGCCTGGCCTATTCCATAACGCTAGATGGGCAGCGAAATATTCTACTTAACTGCTTGCTTAAGGGCCTTAATAGGCCTCTTGAGTGTCGGCAGACGCGCTGCTGACTCACGCTCGCGCCCGCCGACCGGAATGTCGCGGGAGGATGCGATGATGTCAGGATGCTCGCCCAACGGCCTCGCGCACTGTTTTACTCCCGATTGGCTCAGGATGAAAATTTCTGCCCTCTGTATGTGATCCACAACCAAGAATGTTCACCGTTAAGTCGAAAAACCTGCATTGATCTACAACTCATCCAGAAAGTGGGCCAATTTGGAAGCCAAGATAAAACCGGCAGAATTCAGGGCAGATTTTCCAAAGTTATGTAGAGGTCTGGGAAAACTGAAGACAGCCTATCACAATACATTGAGGCCAGATCAAAACTTATGTGCTTGTTCACCCCAGTGAAGGTTCCATATCCACTTTTACAGAAAGTAAAACAACAAATTGAGTCAATGCTGCATCAGGGAGTCATCTCACCCTGTAACCAAACCTACAAGTTGGTGTTCAGGTATGGTTCCTGTACTGAAACCAAATGGCTCAATATGAATCTGTGCCGACTTCACACAGTTAAACAAGGCAGTGCAAAGGGGATCCACCCAATGGCATCTGTGAATGAGCCATCTGGCAAAGCTAACTGAAAGCATAATTTTTACAGAATTGGATGCAAACAGTAGTTTCTGGCAATTACCTTTAGACGAAGAATCCAAACTAGTGACTACATTCATCATACTGTTTGAGAGATACTGCTTCATTCAACTATCCTATGGAATTCCATTAGCACCAGAGCTTTTTCAGAGAACAATGAAATGTATTTTAGGGGTTTGGAAGGAGTCATCTGCCTCATGGATGGCATCCTGATCCATGGGTCTACCACAAGGAAGCATGATGCAAGAGTGAGAGCAGTGTTGCAATGCTTGGGAGAAGCAGGACTTACCCTCAATAGTAAATGTACTCACACCCAACCATTAAATTTCTGGGACACATCACCAGCACCCTTGTATTCAAGGACCTCATCATCGTCATCCCATCCCCTTCAACATCCTCCTCATCGGAGGATACGTGCAGCTCCTCCATCTCCTTCTCATTAGGTCCACCCCACTTTGCAGCGCAGGTTGCGGAGCACGCAGCAAACGATGATGATGCATTACACCCCCTGGGGATTGTACTGCAGTGCTCCACCGAGGCACCGGAACCTCATTTTCAATAAGCCCGTCGTTTGCTCCACCAAAGTCCGGGTCGCAGCATGAGCCTCGTTGAACCATCGCTCTGCTGCAGTCAGAGTCCACCGCACGGGTGTCATCAGCCACGTTCTCTGTCCCAGAAAAGCCAACCCTGCAGCCTCCCTGGACCCTGGAAGATGCCAGGGATTTGAGACTTGCTAAAGATGTAGGAGTTGTGGCACCCCCTGAGAATCATGCGCAGACCTGCAGGATATGTTTGTGATGGGCACAATCGAGTGGAAGTCCCTGTGGTTGACAAAGCTGACCGCTTGTTGCCACAGAGATCTAAGCGCCATGAGAGTGCAGTCGATGGCACCCTGCACCTGTGACAAACCTGAGATCTGCACAAATCCCAGTGCTCTTACTTCCTGGCTTTCCTGATCCCGGTTGAAATGCACAAAGTTCTATATTTTCACGAAACTGGCGTCCGTGACCTCCTGGATACATTTGTGGGTGGAGGCTTGTGAGATCCCACACGGGTCACTTGTGGAGCCCTGGAAGGAGTCACTTGAGTACAAATTGAGCACCGCAGTCACTTTCACAGCCAGTAACAATGGATGCCCTCCATGTCCCCGTGGCGACAAATCCTGCAGCAGGTGGCATCTGTGACCGACCCATTCCCTAGACTTGCACAGTCTTTGGCGACACTGGTTCTCAGTCATCTGCAGAAATGCCAGGCGCCGTCTATAGACCCTGGGTGTAGCGAGACACCTACGAGCAATGGCTCACTGTGGAACTTCAGCTGTGTGTGCAGCCGGCCCTGCCATCCATTCATCTTGAGGGAAGTGCTCCTCCCTCTGCCAAGCCAGGTGCCTCGGCTGCACTCTGCTTCTTCTACTCTGGTCCCTGGAAGCCATGAGGAATACCGCTCAATCAACAGGCTCCATGATCCTGACATTCCCAACGTGCGGCAGCAGGGAACATGGCCTGCCACTGATAGGTGGAGTGGACAATCGCAAACTGGTTTCACAACAGCGTAAAACCAATTTTTGGCCTTCTCACCATATTGACTACCCCCTGTCCAAATTCTGGTCATTGTGCTTTATTATTGGCTCGTTTGTTCTTGTTTTTAGTGGTATATATTTCTCCTAAACTCTGTTGATCACTTTGTTAAATATTTCCCACTGCTATTTTATCTCTTTATCATTTCCCCTCCAATGTATCTTCTCTAGTTCCATTCTCATCCCCTCAAAATTACTTTGGTCTTTGTCTTATGTATGTTTTTCCCAATATATATTTTGAACTTTATGCTATGATTGCATAACAATTGTATTATTGCAGATCAGAGGTTCTCAAACATTTCTTAATTCATACCTCCTACTCCACCAGCATACAGGCTTAATACTTCAAAGCTTTGAATGCCAAATGTGGGGAGCTGGTTAGCTTAGTTGGCTAGTGTGTGGATTAGATTACTGCCTACAGCATGGGGTTCAATTCCTGTTCCGACTGAGTTAGACCTGGGGCCTACCTCCTCACTCTGCCCTATAGAAGATTCACAGCATAAGCCATGGTTCAGAAACCCTCAAAATCATGGATTCTACAAAGAAATGCCTAATGTACAAATTATAATACACACATACAACTTAAAAAATGGTTAATGCTGTTATACTATTTGTCATTAAGTGACAGGAGGGATTGTTTGTTTGAACATAGTGATACGGGTTAGCCGGAGTCATAAGCTGCTTTTTTACACAAAGGCACTGACAATACTTTGATTTTATTCCAATGAGTGATGAAAATTCACACAGGTATGTTGTAGCAGAGTATCAAAGCCTTGAGAGAGCCCTGTCTGACAATAATTCAGTGAACTCTGCTAGTATTTGGACTCAAAACGCAGCCAAATGCTTTAGTTGGAAGTTAATTGTGAATCTGCTGTTAGTTAAGATGCCCTGGATAAGTTTGCAATATGGGTACTGCAGCAAGTTTTTGAAAGGGTAGTGGACCTTTGCATCTAGTTTGCATCTCATTGTATATAGAATGGGCCTCTCCCACCAGTCTTACCTAACTCTAGGTGCAGGCTCATCAGTTTAACCTAAATCTACTATGAATAATAAAGCACCACTCTAATTTTGATCATTCCCTCCTTTATGACATTTCCCAGGAATATTTTCAGATGCTGCAAAGTTCAGGAATAAGGAGGATTTTTCTTCCCCCACCAGAAGCAAACTTACTGTGCTCCATTTTAATAAATGCAATTCTCAGCACTGAGCATCATTGAGCATTAACCACTGCTTAAACTGCAAACTACACACACTCATTTTTAAGTGAGCTTTTGCTCAGTCTCCAGAAGCTTTATTTTTAATCCATCCTATTGTCCTTAACATCAACCACATCTAAAAATAGGATCGCTTACACAGTTGCTTTGAATATTTAGTTCCCTCTAAGTTTCAACATTCTAATTTAAAACATTTCACATTTTAATGATGCCGTTTCTTAGTCAAGTTATTCGCTTCATATTTAAAGTGAGATCAGTGAGTGCTTACAAAAAAATCAATCTTACAAAGAGACCAGATCAGTCAGCCTACAAAGTTATTAAAATTAACTTAAGAATTTCTCAATAAAATAACAGTTTTCAAACATATACTTAACAGGCAACAGTGACATCAATTATTCATTGTTATTCTATATCTTTTACTTATTTCATAGATTTGCTTATATGTTTTTTTTTGCTTCCTGTCTGTAGAATACCCCAATTAGCATGATCAATCCCTCTTCACTAAAGTTATGTATATTTGCTCCATCAATGTTACTATCCATTATATCAATTGTAAAATGCTGCTGTTTCCACACAGACAGAAGCTCAATAGTCATTCTGAGAGCGTAACAATTGGCTGCTTCATCTTTCAGTTAAACTTAAGTGTCTACTCTTAAAGTAACAAAAATTGAACCACTAAATGTAAAGCATAAATTGATTCCTTGAAGTAGAATACTTCTGGATTCATGCTGCTTTTTTTTCTATAATCAGTCAAGCATAATGGCGCACAAGTGGTTCAAATTAACTTGAAATGTGTGACATAAACGTCAGCTTTGGGACATCCACTTGCCATCTGTTGCAACCCTCTCAAAGTATAAGTGATACGTTGTATGATTGCATAGCTATTGTCAGCAAGCTCTGTTTTTCTTTTGTGAAGAACTATTTATGGAAACATTCTGCACCTTCAAATTAGATTTGCACTTCTTCAGCCATCTGACTACAAACACTCAATAAAGCTCCGATTGTCTGGAGCTTCATAGGTCTGTTTACATTTTTATAATTCTCCCTGTAATTAGCAAGATCCAATTAAGCAATTTTTATTAGGAGCTTTCAACCAAAGAGTTGGCCAAGTGTTATCTGTAATGAATGAGGGCTGGAGCTAGTTAATTCACCAACTCCAGCGAGTAAATTCAGCAGCAAAAATAAGTTCTTTCTTGCAGCTTCCTGGGGTTGAGAGCTATGTAAATACAGGTAGTCCATTTAAAAGGGAACTAGGAAAACACAAACGTATTGAAGAGTGTGAATAAGGAGTAGAGAAGGATAACAGAATATAGCTCTGACATGGTGCCACTACTGACACAACCTCAATGGGCTGAATGGTCTACACCTGTGGTGTCATTTCTAAGATTCCATGAGAAAAGACACCTCTTAAATACAGAATTATCTGGCAAGTGTTTATTTGTTTGCTGTTGGATGATGCAAGCCACATCAAATCAATATTTGTAATGAGAATGAGACATAACCACAACAATTCTCTTTCCCACAGAATATATATTTCCCACAGATTTCACATGTCTGCTAATGTCATTACTTTGTGAGTATCATAGTTTTCATCCATCTGTTTAAGCCATATAGTCACTTTGTTAAAGACAAAAATGAAATCATTAGAATTAGGACAACAGTGAACCTCTCTGCCATGTAACAGCAATCAAACATACTAACAATTACTTGGCTTAGTCTTATGCTAAAACAAGGTATAAAATGGTGAAACCTCCAGCTTGCGTGCACCATGTTATTCTCAATAATACATGGGGGAAAGGATCAAGGTTCCGCAAACATAGCAATTCATTGATATAATGGCTCAAATCGCCGGTCAGGGCTTGAAACTCTTACCCTGATCAGGCAAAGAACTTACCTTCGTCTGATTTTTCTGGCCAATCTTCTGATGGGGGATCCTGCAGAACTCCCTCAGCACAGGAGCCCTTGGAGGGAACAGCGGAGAGAATCCGCGCAGAAGCCATGCCCTCTTTTTAAGGCTCTGGCTGCTGCATTCTGTTGTAAGAGTTTAAATGAACCAAAACCTTCTCACTGTGTTAGAGTGTATGAGTGTGTATGTGTGTAAGGAGGTAGGGTGGGTGAGGTAAGTGGGTAAATGGTGTAGGGTGAATGAGGTAAGTGGGTAAGGGGGCTGGGTGGTAGGTGGCTAGGGTAGCAGGTGGGTAGGGTGATCAGGTCGGGTCGGGTGGTGGGGGCTAGTCAGGTCAGGTCGGGGGGGGCAGAATTCTAGTTGGGGGGGTTACTAGTCAGGTCGGGTTGGTGTGGGGGAGTAAGGGTATCGGGGAGGGAGCTGGGTGATGGGAGGTCGTCAAGTCAGGATGGGGGGAGTCGAGGAAGCAGTCGGGGGAATCAATTGTATAATTACCTAGGAGTTAGACCTGTTTTTTTATGTCTAACATTTACCAGGTAATTATCCAGGTAAGTAAGTCAAAACCCTCTGAAGCCTCTGACTCTAACTCAGAGTTGGAGACTTTTTTGGAGGGTTCCGAGGAGCTGGGGAATTGCCCATTGGAAGATCAAACTTCCAGGGCGATTCCCAGGCAGTCAGTGGTACACTGGGACCTCCAAGGGGTCCCGTAGCACAGCTTGGGGGTAGGTCCAGTCTCTGATGATCCGGGGACCGTAAGATCTAGGCCATTAAGTTGTTGGTGTAGGTCCAATGCTCTGGCACTAGATGTCACTGAGACAGCAAATATTCTGCTCTTTTTTGATAGACTGCTTTCTTCCTTTATCTGCTATGGTCCTTTATTTTTAGTCTGTCATCTTTCCACAGCTACAGACAGGTAAACAAAGCAACAAAAAAAACCCCAAAACACACCAGTACAATATAAGAGCACACTGATAACAAATTAAAGGGAATGTCACAGAACAACAACAACAAAGAGCATAGCAGAGAGATATGTAAAGAAAATAGCAGCAAAAATGTACTGCAAATACACATAAAACTAATGAAAGGAAAGGTAGGTAAAAACTAAATTAAGATTGCCTGACTGAAAAAGAGCAAAGGATACACAAACATATGAAAAAGGACAGGTTAAAACCAGTTGACCCATTAAACCTGTTCCATCAATATAAGCTATTAGCTGGCTGGCACCAAGTGTCATCAAAATAATCCACAAAGTATAATCAATGGGTCATAGCAAGTATCAAAAAATTCATCCAGGATGGCAACGAGGGTCAGGAAGTAAATCATATTAGATAAGCAATTGCCGGAAGCAAGTGTCAAGGAGTAACCTATATCGGAAAGTCAATGGCTGTCAGTATTGAGGAAGCGTAAATCCATCAGCCAATTCAGTTAGGCAGGAATGGATCTTTCACCTTGGATAAGCTCATTAAACATCAGATGCAGTGTTTCACTTATCGCTCCGTGGCATTGCTTGCAAGTGGTCTGAAAGCTAACAGTATTTTGATGTTTACCACACTCCATTGTAACCTAAATGCTGAAAAGGGTTGCCTGTTGTGGTGAGGTAGTAGATTTCCTGAAGCAATCTATTATCCAGCCAACTCAAAATTAAAATAGTACACATTTTACTGATACCAAAAGGAGAAGGACACATTCATGGATGTGATGTTCGTAATCTTATTCCCCTCGCCAAATGTCTCAATTATTTATATTATTTGTTTTGCTCCAACTTCCATGATGAGTTTGCAGTGTTTGCTTACAACATTGGTACCTTATCCCTCAAGAGCTTATTCTGCTCACCTCCCTGCATTCTTTTTATTTCTCTTAATTATTCACAGGATAGTATGTTTTTTTTTCCCCACAGTGGACTTCTAACTCATGCTGAAGCTGCTGTTGATGTAACCTGGGGCAGGATTGTGCCCTTGGTGGGAGTGCTCGGCGGGGGCAGTCCGGTAGCTGATTAAGACCCACACTGCGTGGATCGTGAGCAGCAGCGCTGAGCCCTGCCTGTGTGGGTGGGGGGGGGGGGAGGAGGGAGAGCCGGGCCTAGCGCCCAGTTTGCACATGCGCAGGCCAGAGCACTTCAATCTCCCTGAGGCACAAAAATTGGAGCGCTATTTAAAAACACAAATGAAGAGAATAAAAATGTAATAAAACATGTCCCCTCATGTGACTCTGCCACATGAGCTGGGACATGTTTTTAATTCAAAAATAATGTTTTTATTTAATTTGTATTAGCTTTAGGAAACCTCATCCCGCCCATGGATGAGGTTTCCTAAAAAATGTAAAGGCCGCTTGGCCTTTTTGCCTGGCTGCCAACCGTTAGGCTGGACGGACAGTGTACGTTTGAATGTGGATGAAGTTAGATGGATTCCAGTGGGAGTACAGTTGTAAATGAGAACACTGGCGTGTTTGCAATGATATCTATGTGCTTGTATGTGTCATGGAGGTTTCAAAGATCAAAACTTGTAATTAAGTTACTACAATTAATTCCCTATTGTGAAATGTGAATAGTCTAGTAAACTTGGCTTAAAGAAACAATTCTAATAGTTACTTGTACTTCAATGTGTTTGTCATCAAAAATTTAAACTATCTTACATGTGGCATGTACCTAGTTAGCCAGTAACATTATGCTGGTTATATAAGTAAAGGTTGGCTTTGTGTATATATGGCAACCTTATTCCAAAAAAAGTCAGTGTTAAAGCTATTTCTTACAGACTTAAATGTTCTAAAAATTTTCCTTTTTTGTAAGTTTTGTGTAAGACAATTTTTACCAGACTTTAATAATTAGATTGACAATGTCCCTAGTCGGCCTTTTTATTATCGGCGGGCACCCAACCGACTCCGCCGCGCGCCCACCAAACGAAATATCGCAAGACTGCGCGATGACATTGGGACGCGCACTCGAATTCATCGCGCGCCATCTTACACTTGGGCGTGTTGGGCACGCATGTGCATGCCGTGCGTAATATTCTGCCCCCGGAAGTTTTTCTTGCTTGTCAAGTCTTCAGTAACAAACAGACCCCTCTGCTCTGGCACAGACAAGATGACATCTGTGACATAAGGACAATCTCAGCCAAAGCAACATCATTACCACTGACTTTATTTTATTTTCAGGAGTTGGGGATCTTGTGTCCCTTTAAGACAGGAGCAGACTTGGCAGCAAAGCTTCGTTTTGATTTGACTTTGAGGCAAAGTCAGGACAAGTTTAGTAAGTTCTCAGATAAACTACGTCAATAAACCTGGGCGATGATTTGCAGTTTAACACGTATTATATGACCCATGTTAAGATCTGGACGGCAGAGTGCACAAATGGTTTCTCTTACTGCTTTAGTCTTTTGGTCTTCATCTCTCTCTCTCTTTCCCTTGTCCCTTGTCTCTTGTCTTGTTTGCTCTGTTTCTGGATGCTTTTTCTCCGCCACACAAATAAACAAAATCAGGGTCTCTTTTATCCTGGCTCTAATTCAATTAGCCCCTCCCTTTCCCCAATCATCTTTAGCCCCATGATTTTTTTTTCTTTTATTCTTTCATGGACTGTGGGTGTTACTGGCAAGGTCCAGCATTTATTGCCCATCCCTAATTGCCCTTGAACTCACCTTGCTAGGTCATTTCAGAAGGCAGTTGACAAGTCAACCACATTGCCCCTGTGGGCCTGGTATCACATGTAGGCCTAACAAGGTAAAGACAGCAGTCCTTTAAAGCTCACATTAGTGAACCAGATGGGTTTTTTTTAATAACTATCAATGATAGTTTCATGGTCATTATTACTGAGATTAGATTTACATTCCAGCTACCATGGTGGGATTTGAACCCATGACCCTGCAGCATTAGCCAGGGGCTCTAGATTATTAATCCTATGATATTACTACACCGTCATCTCCCAACCAGGGGAACAGTTTATGTGGCTGATGGTAACCTTGCCCATTTATGTAAGTAATGCCTTCTATATTGACGACAGTATCTCAATGCTTTTACATGCTGCAGTTTCTTATCTGGTAGAGAGAAACATCTATATTCCATTCTCACACAAACAATTTTTCACAGGCAGCGTTCAAGGACTTTCTCTTTCGCTGTGAATAAGCTCCTTATAACTTGATATAATTTTCCCAGAATCCCTCTACGTTGTCTTTTTTTTCTAAACCATATCCTACTTTTAGGTTTTCCCACTTCACTCTCTTTCCGACTCTCGTTCCCTCTCCAACTCTCGCTCTCTCTCCGTCTCGCACTCTCTCTCTCCGACTCTCGCTCTCTCTCTCTCCGACTCTCGCTCTCTCTCTCTCCGACTCTCGCTCGCTCTCTCTCCGACTCTCGCTCGCTCTCTCTCCGACTCTCGCTCGCTCTCTCTCCGACTCTCGCTCTCTCTCCGACTCTCGCTCTCTCTCCGACTCTCTCTCTCTCTCTCCGACTCTCTCTCTCTCTCTCCGACTCTCTCTCTCTCTCCATCTCTCTCTCTCTCTCCATCTCTCTCCCCGACTCTCGCTCCCTCTCTCCGACTCTCGCTCCCTCTCCCCGACTCTCGCTCCCTCTCCCCGACTCTCGCTCCCTCTCCCCGACTCTCGCTCCCTCTCCCCGACTCTCGCTCTCTCTCCGACTCTCGCTCTCTCTCCGACTCTCGCTCTCTCTCCATCTCTCGCTCTCTCCATCTCTCGCTCTCTCCATCTCTCGCTCTCTCCATCTCTCGCTCTCTCTGACTCTCGCTCTCTCTGACTCTCGCTCTCTCTGACTCTCACTCTCTCTGACTCTCACTCTCTCTGACTCTCACTCTCTCTGACTCTCACTCTCTCCGACTCTCACTCTCTCTCCGACTCTCGCTCTCCCCGACTCTCGCTCTCCCCGACTCTCGCTCTCCCCGACTCTCGCTCTCCCCGACTCTCGCTCTCCCCGACTCTCGCTCTCCCCGACTCTCGCTCCCTCTCCAACTCTCGCTCTCTCTCCATCTCTCGCTCTCTCTCCGACTCTCGCTCTCTCTCCGACTCTCGCTCTCTCTCCAACTCTCGCTCTCCCCGACTCTCGCTCTCACAATTCTAGAAAGAAGTGTCTCAAATAAAGTGTTAGAAATCTACAAAGTTAGTGTTTTTTTTACTTTTTCATGGGACCTGGGCCAGCATTTTTATTGCCCATTCCTAATTGCCCTTCAGAAGGTGGTGGTGAGCTGCATTCTTGAATCGCTGCAGTCCATGTGGTGTAGGTACAGCTACAGTGCTGTTAGGGAGGGAGTTCCAGGATTTTGACCCAATGACAATGAACGAACGGCAATATAATTCCAAGTCAGGATGGCCAGTGATTTTGAGGTGGTGGCATTCCCATGCATCTACTGCCCTTGTCCTTCTAGGTGGTAGAGGTTGCGGGTTTGGAAGGTGCTGTCGAAGGACCCTAGACCCTAGGTGAGTTGCTCCAATGCATCTTGTAGATGGTACACACTGCTGCTACTGTGCATTGGTGGTGGAGGGAGTAAATGTTGAAGGTGGTGGATGGGGTGCCAATCATGCGGGCTGCTTTGTTCTGGGTGGTGTCAAGCTTCTTGAGTGTTGATGGAGCTGCACTCATCCAGGCAAGTGGAGAGTATTCCATCACACTCCTGAGTTATGCCTTGTAGATGGTGGGCAGGCTTTGGGGAGTTAGGAAGTGAGTTATACGCTGCAGAATTCCCAGCCTCTGATCTGCTCTTGTACCCACACTATTTTTATGGCAGGCCCAATTCAGTTTCTGGTCAATGGTAACCCCTAGGATGTTGATAGTGGGGGATTCAGTGATGGTAATGCCATTGAACATTAAGCATCGATGGTTGGGTTCTCTCTTGTTGGGAATGGTCATTGCCTGGCACATGTGTGGCATCAATGTTACTTGCCAGTTATCAGCCCAAACCTGAATGTTGTCCAGGTTTTGCTGCATTTGGACATGGGCTGCTTCAGTATCTGAGGAGTCGCGAATGGTGCTGAACATTGTGCAATCATCAGTGAACATCCCCACTTCTGACCTTACGATGGAAAGAAGGTCATTGATGAAGATGGACATGGAAAGATGCATCTGCAACAGGTAGATTGGTGAGGGAGAGGTCAAGTATGCTTTCCCTCTTGTTGGTTCCCTCACCACCTGCTGCAGGCACAGTCTAGCAGTTACATCCTTTCGGACTCAACCTAGTCAATCTTGGTGATGGACATTGAAGCAGCTAACCCCGAGTATATTCTGCCCTTGCCACCCTCAGTGCTACCTCCAAGTGGTGTTCAACATGGAGGGGTACTGATTCATCAGCTTAGGAAGGGCAGTAGGTGGTAATCAGCAGGAGGTTTCCTTGCCCCTGTTTGACCTGGTGCCATGAGACTTCATTGACTTCAGAGTCAATGTTGAGGACTCCCAGGGCAACTTTGTTCCTGCCTGTATACCATTGTGCCACCACCTCTGTTGGGTCTGTCCTGTTGATAAGACAGGAAATACCCCAGGAATGGTGATGGTGATGTCTGGGACATTGTCAGGTATGATTCTGTGAGGACGACTATGTCAGGCTGTTGCTTAACTAGTCTGAGAGATAGCTCTCCCAATTTTGGCACAAGCTCCCAGATGTTGGTAAGGAGGATTTTGCAGGGTCAACAGAGCTGAGTTTGCCATTGTCATTTCCAGTGCCTAGGTTGATCCCAGTCGGTCCATCCGATATCATTCCTTTTGATAAGCTTTGTAGCAGTTTGATCCAACTGAATGACTTACTTGGCCATTTTGAAGAGCATTTAAGAGGACACATATCGCCATGTGTCTGGAGTCACATGTAGGCCAGACCAGGTTAGGATAGCAGATGATGTCCTTCCCCAAAGTCAACCAGATGGGTTTTTATGGCAATTGTTGATGGTTTCATGGTCACTATTACCAAGACTAGCTTTTTACTCCCAGATTTATGAATTGGACTTAAATTCCACAAGCTGCTATGGTGGGATTTGAACCCTGTGCCTACAGCATTAGCCTGTGTCTCTGGTTTACTAGTCCAGTGACATTACCACTGTGCCACCAACACCACCACCTTCCCTATGCTAGTTTCTAACAATATAGTTAGATTTTAATAACTAGCATTCTTGTCAATCACTTAATCTTAAAATTAGCATTTTTTAAATATTTTGAACTATGGAAAATGCTTAAAAAGTTATATTTTAATATCTCTTTCACCACCAGCCTCCATGTTCAAAGGGTTATCCTCCACCGTTTCCATCAACTCCAGCATGATTCCACAATCAAAAACATCTTCTCCACCCCTCCCCTGTCAACATTCCTAAGGGACTGTTCCCTCTGTGACAGCCTGATCCACTCCTCTATCATCGCCAACACCTCAGTACCTTCCCATGGCACCTTCCCATGCAATCGCAGGAGGCATAACACCTGCCCCTTTACCTCCTCCCTCCTCACTGTCCAAGGGCCCAAACACTCCTTCCAGATGAGGCAGCGATTTACTTAGCCTACTGTATTCACTGCTCACAATGCAGTCTCCTTTGCACCGGGGAGACCCAATGCAGACTGGGTGATCAACATCTTCGTTCAGTCCGCTAGCATGACCCTGAGTCTCCAGTCGCTTGCCATTTCAATTCACCATCTTGCTCTCATTCTCACATTTATGTCCTCGGCCTGGTACAATGTTCCAATGAAGCCCAACACAAACTGGAGGAACAGCACCTTATTTTTCGATTAGGCACTTTACAACCTTCCGGACTTAACATTGAATTCAACAACTTCAGACCATGAACTCTCTCCTCCATTTAGATTTTTTTTCTTCCAACCGCCAGTCTGTATTTTGTTTTTCATGGGGGGAATTTTTCCTATGGCTGAACTGGGTGGCAGTGGGCGGGGCTGGGTGGCAGAGGGCGGGGCTGGGCGGCAGAGGGCGGGCCTGGGCTGCAGTGGGCGGGGCTGGGCGCCAGAGGGCGGGGCTGGGCGGCAGAGGGCGGGGCTGGGCGGCAGAGGGCGGGGCTGGGCGGCAGAGGGCGGGGCTGGGCGGCAGAGGGCGGGGCTGGGTGTCAGAGGCAGGGCTGGGCGGCAGTGGGCGGGGCTGGGTGGCAGAGGGTGGGGCTGGGCGGCAGAAGGCGGGGCTGGGCGGCAGAAGGCAGGGCTGGGTGTCAGAGGCAGGGCTGGTTGGCAGTGGGCGGGGCTGGTTGGCAGTGGGCGGGGCTGGGCAGCAGAGGGCAGGGCTGGATGGCAGTGGGCGGGGCTGGGCAGCAGAGGGCGGGGCTGGATGGCAGTGGGCGGGGCTGGGCAGCAGAGGGCGGGGCTGGATGGCAGTGGGCGGGGCTGGGCAGCAGAGGGTGGGGCTGGGCAAAAGAGCGCAGCAATCTCTCCGAGGCACAGAGCTGCCTCAAGGAGATTTCAATAGATAAAGTAAAAAATATTTAAACATGTCCCCTCGTTTGACAGTGTCACATGAACTGGGGCATGTTTGTGAAGTTTGGAAATTTTATTTAATTAATTTCAAGCCCTTCAGGAAACCTCATTCCTCCCGTGGATGAAGTTTCCTGAGAAACGTGAAGGCCGCTCGGGCTCTTCACCCGCCCGACAACCTGGGGGTTGGACGGGCAAAGGTTGAACGGGCAGAGTGCTTAATAAGGTTAATTGCTTTTTTAATGGCCTTAGTAGGCTGTTGACAGGTAGGCGGGTACACAGCAGCCTCTGGCACGCGCCCGCTGAACGAAATGTCGAAATGGTGTGCGATGATGTCGGTAGGCACTGGAATAACAGGAGGGTCCTGCATCAGGGAGACCTGCCTCTGGAAAGCTCTTGAGCTTTCTATATCATCCACTGGTGAGTTATGAACAGAAGTAACACTCATGGGGACTAAGAAAGAAAAAATTCACATCAAGGGAGGCTGCTGAGGTGGTCAAGCAGCTTCCAACACTGCAAGAGCTGCAAACTGGGCAGAAAGAGATATAATGACAACACAAATTTCAACAAGTGAAGGCACTTTATTTCCTCCTCCTCATTTTTTCTGTACTGCCATTGTCAGTATTGCTTTTTCCTCCTCTGTTAGGTCCAGATGACTGTTCCTGTGGGTATTTTTAAAAAGATTTATTTCTTCCCTTTCTGTTGAATTTTACTGCGATATTTCCCATTCTGTCTTTGGAAGGATTGGTGCCAGTAAAAGTCACACCATCCTGATTTGGAAATGTATCGCTGCTCCTTTGCTGTTGCTGGGCTGCAACCTTGGCTCTCCCTACCGAGCAGCACTGTGGGTGTACCATCACCACATGGACAGCACTTTCTTAACAGCAATTAGGAATAGGCAATAAATGCAGGCCTTGTCAGTGATGTCCACATACCATTAACAAAAAAAAGGTCATATTCCTTTTATTTAGGGAAACAAAAGATGTGTCTCACCTCCATTCAGTGTACAAGTGTGACCCCAAGCCTTCAGTTGCCTATCATTTTAGTTTTCCAACTCGCTCTCACACTGACCTTGGCCTCCTGCAGTGTTCCAATGAAGCTCAACATTAGCTCAAAGAACAGCATCTCACTTTCAATTAGGCACTTTACAACCTGCCAGGGTCAACGCTGAGTTCAACAACTTTAGACTGTAACTTCTGCCCCCATTGCATTTCTTTCTCTTTGCAATTTTTGGTTCTACTCTGTTTTTGCCATTCACATCTATTCCAGGCACACCTCTTGTTTCTTTACTTGCCCCATGACCACTCCCTGTGGCCTTCCTACACCACTCTTTTGTCATTTAATCTCTCCTGCCTTCTACCCTATCACAGACCTTCTCTGTTCCTTGTCCCATGCTCACATCTAAGGAAGAACCCAATTATGATTGGTCAGTTAAATTGGTTATGCACTCAGACAAGATCGAATGCTAGATTTGAGGTACTGGAACCAAGTACTCTGATGAAGCACCCTAAAGTCAACAATATTTTAAGGAAAAATAGAACATTTTTAAAAATTAACTGTGGAGAACTGCGTGCTTGAGTTACCATCCTTTGGTGATACAATGAAGATGAAATTAGTTATTTTTAGTGATGCTTCTCATGCCAGCCTCCCTAATGGGTATTCAAGTGCAGCAGCTTTCAGAATACTTTTGGTGGGTGGAAATGGGAAATGTTGCCATTTAGCCTGGGAAGCTAAGAAATAAAGATTTGTAATGCTGCAGACACATTGTGAAAGCAGTGGGTGTGGGATTTATTTTGTCAAATGTATTAGGGGAAATTCTACACAAGGCGTGTACTGAAAACAGCTCTGCTAACAAATGTTACAGAGATAATCATTCCTTGTGGAATAACCTTCAAAAGCGTAAGTGAATAAAGGGTAAGGATGGACCTTGGTTGTGTGAAGCAAATGTTAGAAACAAGGAGCAGGTATTTGCCCTGGGAGGGGTGGGGGGGGGCTCGGCAGGGCAGTGGGGAAGCTGACCCCCACCCCCGATGGGCTCCACACCACGATTTCACTGGGGCGGGCAAATTGAGACCCAACCAGCGTAGAACGCGAGCGGCAGTGCTCAGCGCTGCTTGTGTGGGTGCGGGGTGGGGGGTGAAGGAGGAAGAGGAGGAGGGCGAGCAGGCCTAGAGCTATCTTAGCGCATGCACGCAAAAGAGCACTTCAATCTCCCTGAGGCACAGAGCTGCCTCAGAGAGATGAAGCGCTGTTTGAAAAAATTAATACAGGAAATAAGATTGTCATAAAACATGTCCCCTCATGTGGCTCTGTCACATGAGCTGGGACATGTCTTGAATTCAGAAATAAAATTTTTACTTGATGTTTATTTGCTTTAGGAAACCTCATCCCACCCGTGGATGAGGGTTTCCTAAAAAACGTAAAGGCCACTTGGCCTTTTTTGCCTGTCTGCTAACTGTTAGGTTGGACGGGCAGCGTAAATTTGAATTTAATTAGCTTGTTAATGGCCTTAATAGGCCTTTCAGTTGTCAGCGGGCACGCAGCCACTGATTGAAATATCATGAGGCTACATCGGGGGTGCTTGTCCGACATCATCGCGCGTCATTTTACACCTGGGGTCTGTCTGCAGGTCGAGCATCATATCCTGCCCAAGGAAATCTCCGAGATCAAATGGGTTGATGCAAGTCATCAATTAACGGATTGTTTTAGAGAAAGGAATGCTCGTGCCAAAACATGACTGCGGGGGCGGGGTGGGGTGGTTGTCGAAGCGGAGCATCCAGTAATGTAACAATTTATATATAGAATATAGGGAATCATTTTTTCTTCCTTCAGTTTGTTGTGAAATACTGTTGTGAGCATTAACTGTTACGTTTCATTTAGGGAATCTGTTAATTGTATAAATTAAGGATAAGCAGGTGGAGGGCATTCATCATTTGAACACATATGAGGAGACACTTATTGACACTGGGGTGGTGAGTACAGCGAGGGGCTATACACTGATAGGGCAGAAATTTTGGCTTAGCTTGCGGGTGGGTGCACGCCCGACCCCCTCGAGCGTGAAATGACGGCCAAGCACGCCAATGTCAGCGTGCAGCCGCGCTTTAGTTCAGTTGGTGAGCACGGCAGCACACCTGCCGATAGCTAAAAGGACTATTAAGGCCAATAAATAACCAATTAAATTAATTTTTTCACAGCCCATCCAACCCAACGGTTGGTGGGCAGGCGAAAAGGCCAAGCGGCCTTTGCATTTGTTTGGAAACCTCATCCACGGGCAGCCATCATCGGGAGCGCCCTGAGAGGAGCCCACAGAGACAGCGGGCAGCTCGTGCGCCAAACGCGAGGTCACTCTGGACCTCCCTGCTCGCCATTGATGAATGGGCTGGATACTGGGTGCCTCACCCATCTCTCGCACACGGGTACTGACCACCTGATGTCCCTGCCTGTGTGAGAGCTGCAGGTCAGAGCGCAGCCCCAGGATCCCCTGATTCTGTTCCTGGAGCTACCTCTCCATGAGAGTCGCCACTCCCTCAATGGAGGAGGCAGTGCGCTCGGCCATGAGGGTCAGCGCAGAGCTCACGCTCCGCATGGACTCCTCCACAGCGGGCACAATGGCACGCAGACCCTCATGGATCTCTGCCAGCTCCTCCCGCACACCCCACTAGACGTCCAGCAACTGCTGCCTAATGGACGTCTCCAGAGGCCCATCATCAGCCTTTGACTGAGCATCATCCTGTTCTTCAGCAGTCCTCCGACTGCCGGCGCCCTGGGCACTCTCTGCCTCCTCCTGCACCTCAAGCGACTGTAAAGCGCCCTCACCGACGTGCACCGAGATACTAGCCATTGAAATATTGCCCACCGAAGTGTTTGCATCTGTGCTGGTGCCTGGTTCAGAGAGCAGGTGCCATGTAGGTGCTTGGGGAGCATGGTGGTCCTCCAGGGTCAGGGGTGGCCCTTCAGGGTCTGGAGAACCTAAAAGGGAGAAGAAGGACATGTCATTAGTTAAAGTCATCACACTGTCACTGTGCAACGCCAGGCACCCTGGTGAGACAATGGAGATCTGCATCATGGTGCCATCGTCTTTCAACGATCAATGGGGATTCCAGGTTCCAAGCCAACATCAGTGAAGAGACAACACTAGAATGGGTTGCAAAACTGAAATTCTCACCTCAGTGCACTGCACTCTGACCTTCTTCTGACACCCCAGCCTCACCGCGGCCACTTGACCAAGTGTGGATGGCGCCTCTTGCGCTCCAAGGCCTCCCGCTCGTACCAGGGTAGGATGAGGTGGTGTGGGGTCCTCTGCCAGTCTGTGACCTCTCAATATTGTTATGGGATGTCTTCTCCTGAAGGGACAGAGGAATACTGATTAGCCCACTCTGTACCTGCAGCGCCATTGCAGCCTGGCCAACCCCAGCTGAGGAGCACCTTGGAGGGCACATCCAGGTCATGGCCCTCAAGCCGCAAGGCACTCAGTCCGAGCAGCCAGGACTCAGCCCCTTGGCCAGCTCCGGCGTCATTGCCAGTTGGCGCTCAGACTCTAGCACACTTGAACTCCATGGGGGATGGCCAGCCCAAACAATTCAACAAACTGACCCATGCCAACATGGTACTCATCCTTCCTGAGCACAGCAGGTCATTGAAGCACTTCCCTCACTGCACCCAAGTTCATTGCATCACATCGTGGCTGCTCACCATCGCTTGAAATACTGGCATTATTTTCACTGCAGCAAAGCAGGGCAAAAGAACATTTAATAGAGATTTCATGAAGAGATTTGATGAGGTAAATAATGAAAGATTATTTCACAAGACTCACCATGATTTTTTTTAATTCATTCACGGAACGTGGGCTTCGCTGACTAGGCCAGCATTTATTGCCCATCCCTAGTTGCCCTTGAGAAGGTGGTGGTGAGCTGCCTTCTTGAACCGCTGCAGCCCATGTGGTGTAGGTACACCCACAGTGCTGTTAGGGAGGGAGTTCCAGGATTTTGACCCAGCGACAGTGAAGGAACGGCGATATATTTCCAAGTCAGGATGGTGAGTGACTTGGAGAAAATTTTCAGGTGGTGGCGTTCCCATCCACCTGCTGCTCTTGTCCTTCTAGATGATTGTCATTAAAAGAGAAAAATGAAGAGAAATGTATTTAAGCAGAGTTTTAAGAACATGGATCGTTTTGTCACGGGGAATAGTTGAGGCAGAGACATTGTATCTTTCAAGGAAAATAAAACAGAAAAGTAAAGAATTATACATGATTGTGGAGGGAGAACATGGCAAATATTAGTTATGGATTACTCCAGCAAAAAGTAGAACCTTGAAGGAGAAAACTATGATGGAGCAGCAGAAGAGTTTATGGAGAGAACTCCAGAGCCTGAGGCCTAAGTGGCTGCCAATGATGGGATGAAGTGAAAGGGATGCATGAGGAGCAGAGTCAGAAGGATAGAGTTCAGGAGGTGAGGTTATCGTCCGAGGGGAGGTAAGACAGATAGGAAGGAGTGTGGCCACTTGAACATGAGGATGAGAATTTTAGCTAACATTAATCCCCTTTGGATTAGTTCTGCTTCTCAATCCACTACTACATTCAATTGCCCAGGAACAAAATTAAGTTTGATTCTCTCCCATATCACTGTCCTGCGTAATAAAATTATTATATATGTTCATCAAAATATCTCCAAATCAAAATATGTTAAGTTTGAAAAAGGATTTGTTAAACCAGAATATTGAAGACATTAATCCTAGTATTAAAAATCTAGCTTGTTAAATACGAGTACCTAAATGTAAAATTCAGTAAATCTTAAATCTAAAAATCTGGATTTACTAAATCTCAATATTTATATCCAACTATTCTCTGAAATATCATGGTCAAGATTTAATAAAGCTGAATATTAACATCCAGTGTCATAAATAATAAATGTATGAATTGATGAACCCCGCAATTAAGCTGAAGTTTAAATGATGCAGATTTAATATTACCAATCTGAAGCCCAACATGGATTAATAGCTTCGGCTAATGACTGCAGTATGTTAACACCTTTAACCTTCCATGCAATAGGTGGCTGTAGGAATATTGTAGTCACTTTAATTCAGAATGTCACAAATTCGCATCATTAGAATTAGAATTAACAAATTTCAACAGGAGGTGGAAGAGTTAAAACATTCAGCTGATTGCAATGCTTTCCTTGACAAGTTTGAAGGCACCTAATTGCTCTTGAACCTCGAACAAGGTCCCCAGGGAACTGGCATATCCTGAGTCCCAGCCTATTTTATGGTCTTTGTGCCATATTCCTGCCAGACTAATAATGGCAATGCATCAGAAAGGCTGCAGTGTTGCAGAACTCCAGTGATCATCTTCAGATTGTTACCAAATACTAAATCTAGTTAGCAGTTCATAAGAAATGAATTATTAAGTGTCAACAAATTGCTTAATGCTCGCCTCACTATTCACATAATTGCTCCATTCAGGACCATTTAATCAAAGGATTGTTAAAGTTTCCCATGCCCAGTACTTCATTGTTCTATTGCTCATCTTATTTGCTTACAAAGATCCCAGCCTTGGTTTACCTGTAACCTTGGAGACCCATAAATTATGTGCCAGACTTTAGTTGCACGAACAGATTCAATTCTCATCTACTGACCAATTTATTCCTTTCCAAGTGAAGTTCTATCATCTGTTATAAATTAAGATCCACACTTCCTTAGTGACCTAACCTATCCTGACAGTGTCATTTGTGGCACTTCAACTGCAATTCAAATCCATCACCATCATTTGAATTCTCAACTACAAGTAAACTCTGTATCCAAACTCATGCCTGAAATTCCAGCATTTATCCCGAATACTTAACAATCCAACATATTTACTGGGTGCCTCATGTGACCTAAATGAAGAACTTTGATCTATGAAATTGCTATCAGTTGCCCTACTCTCAATACTGATGGTCCTACACATATGGTGTCCTTGCCAGATAGATTCAGTTATTTCTACATTCTGAGCTAGCTTTTCAAATGAGCCTTGCCCTTTCTTAAAAATGAACCTTTTCCAGATAATGTCAGGTAACAGTTAACTGCAAAATCAAGCATTGCTTCCTTCCTGCTACCTCAGGAACTGATTGATCATTAACTAATAATACTATTATTCCTTTCTAATAAGCCTCTGGTGACATCAACCTAGAGACTATTAGCTTAGTTCCTTTAGCCTTAAATGCACTTGCCGTTCTCTGGTAATTTTCTTGAGTAAAAGACACTTCCTGCCTATTATATAATTTGTTCCAACAAGTAAAGCAATTATATATACCTTTCTTGCTTCATCAAATTGTATACTTTGGATGTAGTGGAACTGGTTATTTGAGGTGACTGAATTACCAGGTCTGCTTTCAACAAATAGAAAGAAAAGAGATCTCAATTTCAGCTAACTCTCAGCAATGTGTTGAACATCAGAGCACACGTCACAGAGTTAAGCTACCATATTTAACACTGAGCTAAAGCAGTCCTACTGACTTTCAGAATTTCAGTCCAATATTTCACTCAAAATGAAACTTTGAATGAATGCAGATCCTACACTTTGCACAGTAAAGTCTCTGTACCATTTCACAGGAATGCACCTGCAAAAACAATGGCAACTGTTTTGAACCTGAACTAGGCTGTTACCACAGCAACCACATCTATACGCTACCATCTACTCCATTGAAGTGGACTCTTGTTAATTATGTAGGTTTTTGGCCGAAGCAGACCGCCCATATTTTCGATGCTTTGGTGCTGTTTCAGGTCCAAAACTGAGAGTGTGTGTCAGGTTTGCAGAGTGTGATGTCAGTCAGGGTTTGATCTTGGTGGCTCCATTTTTGAACTCAAAGTTCTAGCTAATGCCCTTTCTTTTTAGCCTTGCAAAGCTAAACATCTGCTCAGCAGCAGGAAAGAACTCCCTACCTGCAGTATTTAAAGGCATCATCAGCCATATTCAGGTGAGGTGCTGACTGATGTCTATGGGCTGCTGCTGAGTTTGTAGCAGCGCTTGGAGGTTCGTAATGTTACTGAAGGTTATCAAAGTCTAAAAGGAGGTGGTGTGGCACATGGAGAAGGCCTTGGGCCTCACTTTAAGAGTTCCATTAAGACCACTCATTTCTCGTAATGGATGCTGTAGCTGGTATCCCGCTTGGCCTCCAACATGACAGGGAGAATAAGCAGCAGCAACATGGAGGAGGACAAACTCAAAGAGGGGGTGTTGGGGGAGGGGAAAGGGCTCTCAGCAGGGGGTCATAGGGGCTTCAGGGAGCAATTCCCCTCCCTCAACCTTACCCAGGGAAAGAGTGCCTGTAAAGTTTCCATTTCACTAAGGAGGTGCTCACTGAAATCTGCCACCGGTTGCAAACAGACTAGAAGCCTCAGAGCAGGGTGAGAACTAGCATTGTCAATGACTGTAAAGGCGGCTGTGACCAGAAACGTCTTCATTCTGGCTCCTTCCTGACTGGAGTAGATAAATATCCAACATCGCACAGTTTGCCATTTACTGCTCTTAAGAAAGCACCTGACGTTGCTTCAACTCTCACAACCACATCTCACAGCTTGCACACACAGTGCAACTATACAACCATGACAAGTACATCACCCAAACACCCTACACACTTCCCTCTCTCTCTCGCAGGATGAGGTGGTGCATCACCTCTTCTCCCTCACCCTCAGCTGCTTACTGTAAACCTTGTGGTAAAGGCTGTGCCCTCATGATGGTGAGATTGTGCAGCATACAATAGACCATGATGAATTGTGTCACACACTCTGGTGTACTTCAGGGCTCCTCAACAGCAATTCAGGCACAAAAAGCATCTTTTTCTAGAGAGAAGTTGGCAGAATGTGCATGTGGCTCCACCAGGATAACAGGTCTCCCTGTGGTGCAGGTACCATTGACAGCACCTATGTTGATTTGCAGATGCCGCAATGTACTGCAACTACAAAGGATTCCAATCCCTTCAGCAGGTGTGAAACCATGCTCAGCGCATCATGCATGTTAATACCAAGTATCTTGGCAGCTGTCTTGTTACTTTTATTCTGCACCAGTTTCCTGTATCATCTACAGTAAGCAGCTGATGCACCACCTTGTCCTGCAAGAGAGAGGAAAATGTGTAGGGTGTTTGGGTGATGTACCTGTCATGGTTGAATAGCTGCACTGTGTGTGTAAGCTGTGAGATGTGGTTGTGAGAGTTGAAGCATTGCTAAATGCACAAGGGTGAGGTAAAGCTATGAATGTAAAGTATGAGTCGTTGATAGAGTATAACAGTAGGGTGATTGAAGGGGGTCTGGTGAATTGAGCAGTGTGTTAGTCTACAGGTTGCATTACAAGGATAATGCGTTGAAAGGTACTTTCACTGACCTTGAATAATGCTTTGAGACACTGTATCTGGATGTTGCGAAATAGAGAGAGTTTAAGTAAATTATATTGGGTATGTTAAGAATAAAGTATATCTTTAAGTTTAAGTTCAAAAGAACAAAGAACAAAGAACAAAGAAAAGTACAGCACAGGAACAGGCCCTTCGGCCCTCCAAGCCTGCCCGTCAACTAAAACATTTTGCACTTCCGGTGTCTGTATCCCTCTATTCCCATCCTATTCATGTATTTGTCAAGCTGCCTCTTAAACACCACTATCGTACCTGCTTCCACCACCTCCTCTGGAAGCGAATTCCAGACACTCACTACCCTCTGCGTAAAAAACTTGCCCCGTACATCTCCTCTAAAGTTTTCTCCTCTCATCTTAAATCTATGTCCCCTAGTAATTGACTCTTCCACCCTGGGAAAAAGCCTCTGACTATCTACTCTATCCATGCCTCTCATAATTTTGTAAACTTCTATCAAGTTGTCCCTCAATCTCCATCGCTCTAGTGAGAACAATCCAAGTTTCTCCAACCTCTCCTCATAGCTAATAACCTCCAGACCAGGCAGCATCCTGGTAAACCTCCTCTGCACCCTCTCCAACACCTCCCTATCCTTCTGGTAATGTGGTGACCAGAATTGCACGCAATATTCCAAGTGTGGCCTAACCAAGGTTCTATACAGCTGCAGCATGACTTCCCAGCTTTTATACTCAATACCCCTGCCAATGAAGGCAAGCATGCTATATGCCTTCCTGACTACCTTATCCACCTGCGTTGCCACTTTCAGTGACCTGTGGATCTCTATACCCAGATCCCTCTGCCCGTCGATGCACTTAAGGGTTCTGCCATTTACTGTATAATTTATATTTTTTCTATTTGCAGGTTAAAAGGTGAAACCTGGGATCTAGTTTCATTTTTGAGTGATGACAGCAGGTCTAAAGCTCAGTTTGTACACCTGCATTTCTAATGAGATTTTTACGAAGGAGAGTTAAAGCCAACAGAGTAGAGAAAATACAGTACACACACACACACACACACACACACACACACAAACTGAAGTTGAAGCCAGCTGCCAGGGAGGGAACTGCAGATGAAACAGGTTTTCCCAAAGAAAATAAGGAAGAAAGTCCCCAGATCCAGGGGAGTGGAACAGGAAAGGTCCACAGAGGACAGTCTAGTCAAAGGACATGAATCTGTAAAAGGTCCTGGTCTGTGGAAATGAAAGTAAGAAGAAGCTGGAAGGTCCAAAGAGACAGCTGAAGGTCTGTAACTCTTTACTACGGGCATGTGAAGCAGGGGTGTTCTGTTGGCATAGCTGAGTCGGTGAGACAGAGTGCGTGGAAGGAAGCTTGAATGCATGTGGTGATCCAGGGGGAGGAATATCGGAAGGAGAGTTCAAAACCCTGGAGGTGAATCCTTGTGGAAGGCGTCTGAGAGAAAGTGTCAGTTTGGGAGAACCCAAAGCAAATTCTTGGAGAGTGGAGATTAGAAACCCTGTGTGTGAAAGGCAGAGTTCAGTGAGACCAGTTGACTCATAATGTGACAAGCGTCTGGGGGCCATTGATGAGAGATCCACAGCATCTGTTTGGGTGGTATCTGTCACTTTGTTTCAGAGTGTGGTTTACTTGACCACAGGTTGCCTATTGGTTTACATGGAACTGTATACTTTCTAAGAACATTAGAGTATAAAATAGCTTTTGTAACTTGTGTTATCCTTAAAAATCTATACGTATCTGTAAAGGTATAGTTGTGGGTGAAGGAGTATTGTAATATAGTTCATCTTTTCTCGTTGAATAAGTATTTTATTCTTTTGTTAAAAGTTCATCAGCTGACTCCTGTGGCTCTGTTCAGTAGCAACTCTCCACATATCTAAACAAAAAATGAAAGTTAGGATCTATCAAGCTGGGTTCCACCCTGAGATCTGGCTTGTCCAGTATTAACATCAGCTGGGACCGTAACACCGGGTCCTAGAATCATAGAGGCCACTTGACCATCATGTCTGCACCAGCCTGATCCCGTTTTCCTGCATTTCCTGCGGGTTACAGCACTTGAGGTGCATATCCAGGCACCTTTCAAAAGAGTTGGGGGCTTCTGCCTCACTACTCTTTCAGGCAGTGAGTTCCAGACTCCTGCAACCTTTGGTGAAAAAAGTTTTTCTTCACCTCCCTTCTAATCTTTCTACCAATCACTTTAAACCTCTGCCCCCTAATCACTGACCTCTCTGCTAAAGTGAATAGGGCCTTCCCATCCCTCTATCCATGTCCCTCTCAATTTTGTACATCGCAATCAAATCTCATCTCAGTCTCCTCTGTTCCAAGGAGAACAACCTCACCCTATCCAATCTTTTGTCACAGCTGCAATTTTCCAGTCCTGGAAACATTCTCGTCAATTTTCTCTGTACCCTCCCCAATACAATTCCACAGGGTGGGATATTCCAGCCACGGCTGCTGCCAGGGTCACCTAGTCCTGACCAAAAGTCAGTGGACATTTGGCTAGGCCACTGAGTCTCCCACAGCAGATTTTTAAGGACTTCTCATAAATTGCTTTTATTTTCTTGCATGTTTCAATTGTTTTAACTATGTGGCTATTAAATGTTGTTTTAGGTAATAAAGTTTGTATTTTAGGGTGATATAATTTCAGCAATTGGTCTCAGGGTAAAGCTAGCCTGTCAAGTGAATTGGTCTAAGCCCTTGTTTTATGGAGGATATTGGGCATTATTCCTAAATTTTTGGGTGGTCATTCTTTCCCCGACCCTAATTTTTCTGATTTGACACCATTACCCAGACATGGAAATGTGGATAAGCCATGGAAAAACTCGAAATTCACACTATTTACTCCACATTATTGGTGCATCGCTTTCTTTTTAAGCAGGTCAACAATCTTGTTGAGTTGATGTATTCTGGGATCTTTTACCCACCTACACTTTCCAAGTATATGTGGAAGTGTTTCTTGTCCAGAGCCACATCTTCTGCAGGTGGTGTTATCGACACCCAACCGACAAGGAATAATTCGTAGGGAAGGAGTTGTAGCAGCTCGTTAAAAGTAGACTGCTTAAGCATGTTGAACTGCAACCATTTATTTGATATGGGATCGTCATGAAAATAAGCTGTTCCTACGCCTCAGCCAGAACTATCAGCTCGGTGGGTGAGTGTGATCGGGGAGTCCGGGAACAGTCAGGAAAAGGACCACCAACCTCAATCAGCCCCCGACCGCGATTTCATGCTGGCTGGTCAGTTAATGGCAAGCCAGTGCGAAGTACATGCTGAAACGCTCAGCGCTACCGGGTTGGGAGAAGGAGGACATGCGCTGACAGAAATCTCCCTGAAGGCAGAGAGCTGCCTCAGGGAGCTGAAGGCCTGAAACAGCAACAATAAAGACTTCAAAAGCTGAAAAAAAGTGTCCATGCAGCATAATCAGCAACCTGAAAATTTACCTCATGAAAATGCGGTCCACAGAAATTCATTTATATTTTATTTCATCACGGAAATCTCATTCCCGCCCGTGGATGAGGTTCGATGAAAGATGCAAAGGCTGCCTGGCCAATTCGCCCATCCGTCAACTATAAGGTTGGATGGGGTTACGTAAAATGACAGACAATTGCGCTGTTAATGGGCTTATGCGCCCCCTTAATTGTCAGCGGGCACATTTCTGATTTTTGCGCACGCCCACCAACTGAACTATCATGTGAGCTTCCACCCGATCAGCGTAAAATTCAGCCCCTTGAAACTTCAACATGGGCCATTTTCTAAACTCCACATCTCTCCAGCCTTAAAATGGATCTTTAGATGTCTCTCTCATCTATTTCCTCCACATCTTGTATTGACCTTTCAAATTGCTCTATAATTACCCGCAAAATTTTCAGACCTACTATTTGTTCAATTTTTTCTCCAATACTCATTCCACTATATACAAAGAAGGCCTAAATTAATGAGTCTGTTGATTTTTCCATATGATGCAATTTCTTGATAACTGCTGCAGGGATTTGTACCTCAAATCTGGGGAGTCCCAATTCTCCATTTCTATTTCCCGAATACAGTAAGCCATCTGTAGTTTCAAACGGAACATGTAACATATTTTTAACTTCTTTTTTATTATATTATCCAATTTAATTAATGTATTTTGCAACATTTCATTGAGAATCAGGTAGAAATAAAACTTAGGGATCATATATCTTTATATATTTCTTTATATGTCTTTAACATTTCCAATCTCTGGATCGGTATCAAATTATCAATCCACTGCTGTAGTTTTGTACTCCAACTGTCTTCCCTTACACTTGCCTAAGGATCAATATGGGCATCAATATATTTTTCAAATTCTCCCGGTTTTATAAATTCCAATTCTGACCCATTAATGTTCCATTCCTTTTCATTATTGTATTGGAACATTTTATTCTTACTAATCACATAAAATCCTGCGGTGTTTTTGGTATTAATTTCCAGAGCCTTTTTTTACAAAAGTTTGAAAGGATATCTAAGTTTTTACACATTCCTGTGTACGAACAGTGAAACAATGTGATGTCATCAGCAAATGCCAATGCTGTACACATAACCAGCCTAACCTCACTACCCAGCACGACCCCCACACCTCTCTCCTCCAGAGTACATAATAAATCGTCCATCACATTATTAAATAATATCGGTGATAACGGATCTCCCTGTTTTACACCCCTTTTAATTTATATTGGTTCTGTTTTGACCCCCTTATTTTCAATAATGGTTGTGGCATCCATATACAAATGCTCAATTATTTTAATGAATCTGGGGTAAATACCCAATCTTTGCAAACTTTTTGACTATTAATTTGTGTCCCACGGAGTCAAAAACATTTGCCAAGTCCACAAAGACCACTGCAAGCTGTTTTTTGAACCTTATAACACCATTGAGACAATTTTGCAAAATTGTCATATTTTCATTACATCCCAATGTTCCGGATGTAAACCCTTTCTACCTGGGATTAATATCAATAGCCTTTGCCATCCTTTCTGTAATGAGATCACCAGAACTGCACACAATACTCAAGTTGTGGTCTAACTAATGTTTTATATAGTTCCAGCATAACTTTGCTCTTATATTTTGTGCCTCAGCTAATAAATGAAAGGATTCATTATGCTTTCTTAACTGCCTTATCAGCCTGTCCTGCTACCTTCAGGGATCTGTGAACATTCACTCCAAGGCCCTCACTTCCTCTACACCCTTTGCTTACTGTCACTGAGTCAACTTGTACCCAGCTTGCTACATTCCCCTGGATCCTGTGGACTTTTATTTTTTAACCAGTCTACCATGTGGGACCTTGTCAAAAACCTTGCTAAAATCCATGTAGGCTACATCAACTACACTACCCTCATTAATCCTCCTTGTTGTTTCCTCAAAAAAATTCAATCAAATTAGTCAGATACGCCCTTCCCTTAACAAATCCATGCTGACTGTCTGTGATTAATCCATGCCTTTCTAAGTAACAGTTTATTCTGTCCCTCAGGATTGATTCCAATAACTTGCCCACTACCGAGGTCAGACTGACTGGCCTGTAATTATTCAGTCTATCCCTCACTCCCTTTTTATACAAAGGCGCAACACTGGTAGACTTCCAATCCTTCCTCACCTCACCTGTATCAAGCGACGATTGAAAAATGATGGTCAGACCTCCGCAGTTTGCTCCCTGGTTTCTTTTAACAGCCTGTGGTGCATTTCATCCACTCCTGGTGATTTATCTGCTTTCAAGGATGGTACTCCCCTTAGTACTTCCTCTCGCCCTATGTTTATCACATCCAATGCTCCACACTCCTCCTCCTTAACTACAATGTCTGCACTGTCCCCCTCTTTTGTGAAAACAGAGGCAAAGTATTCATTAAGAACCATCTTCTGCCTCCACACATAGGTTATCATTTTGGTCTTTTATAGGCCCTGCTCTTTCCTCAGTTATCATCTCACTCTTAATGTTTGGATAAAACATCCTTGGATTCTCTTTGACTTTACTTTCCAATCTTCTTTCATGCCCTCTCTTTGCTTTCCTAATTTCGTTTTTGATTTCACCCCTGCACTTTCCATACCCCTCTCGGCTTTCTGTAGTATTGGGTTCTCAGTGTCTAACATAAACATTTCACTTCTGCCTTATCTTATCCTGTAACCTGCTTGACATCCAGGGGACTCTAGATTTGGCCATCCCAGCCTTTTCCTTTGTGGGAACATATTTACTTTGAATCCTTGAATCTCCCCTTTGAATGCCTCCCACTGCTCTGACACTGGTTTACCTTCAAGTAAATGTTTTGACAAATCACTGCTCAACTTAGTAAAATTGACCTTGGCCTAATTCAGAACTTTAACTCCTCTTTTCGCTTTGTCCTTTTCCATAGTGATTTTAAAACCAACCGAAATATGATCAGTACCAACAAAACACTTTCCCACTGTCACTCCTTCCACCTGCCCAGTTTCATTTCCTAAGAAAAGGTGCTCGGGACTGGAGTGCTGTCATTGACCATGACAGCTATGCCACTGCCTTTGCAGTGTTTGTCTGCAGGGCGTCCTGGTCCCCTATGGATAGAAGACCTCTCCTGACCACTTCCTGCATCTAGGCCTCTAATGCTACTTTGGAGGCCCTTGGAACCCACTCTTTGCCATGCTGCACCATTCTTCTGTCTTTCCCAGGTCAAACTCAATTCCAGAATCATTTCCAGCACCTGTTCCTTTTGAGAGGTGGAGCTTGGCTTTAAATAGTGTAGGCTATAGCTTGACCTCATGCTAGCCACTAACTCCCCCTGCTCAGGCATGCAGTCTCTTTACAGCACAGCATGAGGTGTGCATGTTGCCTGCATGGGAACAAACGGCCACTGTTTAATATGTGTATTTTGATTCCCTCACCTAATTTAGTGGACTATCCAGTTTTGCCCTCATAAAAAAATCTAGAGATTTCTTGCAAAGACTTTTCTGCTTCCTATGTTATAGAGTGTTTACAATATAGCTTCCTTTGTGCACCTCCCTTTCAATATTGCACCTTACTTTCAATATTGCAAAGGCTGCCCTATTAACTACTCTTCATGTGCTAGTAGCCGATGTAGCACTCAAACAGGTTAAACAAGCATTAATGTGAAACCACTGATTTATTAACCTGCTCCATGAGACAGCAGGGCTTGGACTGCACATAGTAGGTGGAACAGTTTGTCCTTGCAAGAGTTTGCAGAGAGCTGAATCCCTGCCCGCAGTGTGTAGGGTACTTGGCTCCACATGGCTCTTTACAATTGTGGGCCAGGTCTCCAGATGGCTGACCATCTGCGTCATACATTGCTTGCCTCTTGTCTTGTTGCCTAGGAGACAGGAGATTCTGCACATCTGCAGAATTCTTGCCCAAGTTAAAAACATGCAAGTGTTTACAGAGTAATGAGTGGAGAATCCCCATGTTCAAAATCCTTGTGTCAGGTAGGGATAGAGCAATTTGCTTCGAGCACTTTGCGTGGCACATTTTGATACTGCACTGGATTAACACTCCATATGATACCAAAGCCCAAGTACTCCAATCACATTAGATCACTGCTCCAGGTTTAAGCTACAAATTTTGCATTGGCCAGAAGCAATAAAAAAAGGTAGGTACTCAGAGTTCCTCGTTTTTAAGCAACAGTATTGATCTATTTTGTTTGTGGGATACAGAGGTGATATTTCAAGGGTGTCTAACAGGGTTGATCATAAAGTTGTGGTTATGAAGCTGATAAAGTTAAATGTATGTGAGATTATTGTCCAATAGATTGCTGACCTCCTCGCTGACCACACTCAGTTTGTCAGATACCTTGGCTGTCTACCCAAAAGTACTCAATTAAGGGGTGTGCCTTAGGGCACTCAGCTAAGGCTAATTACTTCCCTAATGCTTATTAATGCGGCTCTCTCTACCTCTGGCCTCAAATATTGAAAATACGTGGATGATATTACAACCGTGGAGTCTAGGCCATGGGTGTGGTCAATGAAATTCTGGAAACTCTCAATGATCTCAATGAATTGTGTGGAGAAAACAGTATGCAGTTAAATGCAAGCCATGCAGTACACTTCAGTAAACATGAGCATGTGCCCCTTTAAAAGGTTAGGCATCCTGACAGGTGAAAACCTTGAAAATCCTGGGTATATATTCAAGACAACTTAAACTGAAATGGCCAACTGGACAGTATGCTAAAAAGAAATAAATAAATGGATATTCATTCTCAGATCCCTCATCCCTTTCAGACTCCCTCTCCGCGACCTGTTGTTGACTACGCTGGCTTCATTCATCCCTTGAGTCAAATATGCTGTGCCTGTGTGGCACCCTGACCTCTCACACATGTAAACTGCCCAGATCCAAGAATACAGAAGCATGCACTGAGATTGATCGTAGGCCCTCAGTACCAGTCATATGACAACCCCCTTCATGTCATAAAGCTCGAAGATCTACAAATGAAAAGGGTTAATATTTGTACTAAGTTCAGAAAATCCTTTATGCAGCCTGCCCAATTTCAGAACTGGTTATAATCACCATGCCCAGAGCAAGCAAAGCAATTCAAAAATTCAACTAAGCCCAACCCCATAAACTGCAGTATGGAAAAGTAGCGATGCAGCCCTATTTCCTTATATGGTTTGGGACCTCGGTGAAGTACTTAAATTATTAAATTTATATATACTTCAGGGCCTGTGATTTTGGAATGGTGTAATTGCAATATTAATGTAATTTTAATTCAACATCATCCTTCTTTTAATATCCCATCCACCACTTCCCTCTTACCTGCTGAATTTGTTTATCTGTTTTTGTTACTATTTGGTCGTTACATGTTTCCATGTTTTTAACCTGATTACTTAGTCTATATTCGAATGTTTCAATGTAAGTTACACTAGGCAGAGAACGTGTTCCTTGAATAAAAAAATTATTATTATGTGCTCTATTAACATCATAGAAGGAATTACTTCTGTAGAATCATTACAGAATCTACTCACTGCAGTGTTTAGAAATGTGAGAGAAGCCCAATTGTGACACAATTGCAAGTGTAATAGTGCAATACACGGAGACCTATGTCCCATAAAGACACTGAGATTATCTGATTATACAAAAAGTGATATTTGCCAGAGAAAGAGAGGAGATGAAAATATTTATATCCAGCAGTGTGCATTATCGTCATAGTGTGGTCCCTAAAATTCCGCCCTGGAGAACTAACTTAAGGTGTCAGGCTAGGTCCCCTTTGACTATGTATGAGGCAATGTGATAATATTTCTAACAAGTTCTAAAAACTTATGATTGTCCCAGCAATTAATCCCTACTAGGCAGCCAATCGGATGTTTAAATTCTGCTGAATTACCTTGTTAACTTTATTTTTTTTAATAGGTGTTCATGTAGCCAGTTACACAGTGGCAAAACTGTTCTGAAGATTTTTGCTCAGATATCCACTTCTAAAAAAAAGTACAATATGGAAATGGGAACACAGGAACAGGAGTAGGCCATTCAACCCCTCAAGCCTATTCTGCCATTCAGTTAGATCATTGGCGATCTGTATCTCATATCCTTTGCTACTTAGACCTGTCAAAACATCTATCAAACTCAGTTGACGTTTCGAGTCCTCATGACCCTTCCACAGAACTGAGCGAATGTAAGGAGAAGGGTGAAATATAAGCCGGTTTAAGGTGGGGGTGGGGGGGGGTGGGAGGAGAGAAGTGGGGTGGGGGGGTGGTGGGGGGTAGTGTAGTTGTAGAGAAAAGCAAGCAGCAATAGAAGCAGATAATCAAATGATGTCACAGACAAAAGAATAAAGGAACACAGAGGTGTTGAAGGTAGTGATATTATCTAAATGAATGTGCTAATTAAGAATGGATGGTAGGGCACTCAAGGTACAGTTCTGTTGGGGGTGGGGTGGAAAGACTAGTGGGGCGTAAAAGATTTAAAAATAATGGAAATAGGTGGGAAAAGAGAAATCTATATAAATTATTGGAAAAAACAAAAAGGGGGAAGAAACAGAAAGGGGGTAGGGATGGAGGAGGGAGTTCAAGACCTAAAGTTGTTAGATTCAATATTCAGTCTGGAAGGCTGTAAAGTGCCTAGTCAGAAGATGAGGTGTTGTTCCTCCAGTTTGCGTTGAGCTTCACTGAAACAATGCGGCAAGCCAAGGACAGACATGTGGGCAAGAGAGCAGGGTGGAGTGTTAAAATGGCAAGCGACAGGGAGGTTTGGGTCATTCTTGTGGACAGAGTGCAGGTGTTCTGCAAAGCGGTCGCCCAGTTTACGTTTGGACTCTCCAATGTAGAGGAGACTGCATTGGGAGCAACGAATGCAGTAGACTAAGTGAAGCAGCATTTCAAGTGAAGCAGCATTTCACTTGCATTTCCCCCAACTTAGTCTACTGCATTCGTTGCTCCCAATGCGGTCTCCTCTACATTGGAGAGTCCAAACGTAAACTGGGCGACCGCTTTGCAGAACACCTGCGGTCTGTCCGCAAGAATGATCCAAACCTCCCTGTCACTTGCCATTTTAACACTCCACCCTGCTCTCTTGCCCACATGTCTGTCCTTGGCTTGCTGCATTGTTCCAGTGAAGCCCAATGCAAACTGGAGGAACAGCACCTCATCTTCCGACTAGGCACTTTACAGCCTTCCGGACTGAATATTGAATTCAACAACTTTAGATCTTGAACTCCCTCCTCCATCCCTACCCCCTTTCTGTTCCTTCCCCCTTCCTTTTGTTTTTTCCAATAATTTATATAGATTTCTCTTTTCCCACCTATTTCCATTATTTTTAAATCTCTTATGCCCCACTAGTCTTTCCACCCCACCCCCACTAGAGCTGTACCTTGAGTGCCCTACCATCCATTCTTAATTAGCACATTCGTTTAGATAATATCACTACTTTCAAACCTCTGTGTTCTTTTGTTCTTTTGTCTGTGACATCTTTTGATTATCTGTTCCTATCACTGCTTGCTTGTCCCTACAACCACACCACCACCCTCTACTTCTCTCCCCCCACCCAACCGCACACCCCCCCCACCTTAAACCAGCTTATATTTCACCCCTCTCCTTATATTCGCTCAGTTCTGTGGAAGGGTCATGAGGACTCGAAACGTCAATTATTTTCTTCTCCGCTGATGTTGCCAGACCTGCTGAGTTTTTCCAGGTAATTCTGTTTTTGTTTTGGATTTCCAGCATCCGCAGTTTTTTGTTTTTATCAAATTCAGCCTTGAAAATTTATATTGTCAAAGCATCCAAAGCCTTTGAAGGAGAGAATTAGATATTTCCATGAACCTTTTGCGTGAAAAACTGTTTCCTTACTTCACCCCTGAATAACCCAACTCAAATTTTAAGATTGTGTCCTCTTGTTGTTGATTTCTCACCAGAGGAAATAGCTTCGCTGTCTATACTTTATCAAATCCTTTTATCATTTTAAACACCCCCATTAGATCACCCCTCAAACATTTAAACTCAAAGGAATACACTCCTAAGAAATCTGCAATGTCCACACATGTTCTTTTTGAGAAAGCATCCATTCACTGTGTAAGAATAACACGTAATGATTTGTTAAACTAATCAAATCTCACTTTGTTCTAGATGGGAAGACAAGAAAGGGGAAGGGGGTTGAGGTGAACATTACCATTGATGGTTGAATAGTGTGAAAATCAGGCCTCTCAGGTAAACACTGGGCTTAACATGCTGCACATCAGAGAATGATAGTTACTCGAAAGTAAGAAGGTTACTTAATCTAGTTCCAAAAATGCATCTGTTCAAGCTGAAAGAACATGACTTCGATCTAGCCCTACTCAGATTTCTAACAGTGTTGCTAATAAATGAGCAAAACACAACAGCTAATGCCATTTCATTTACTTTCTATACCTTCTTAAGATATTTTGATGACGCAATAAGGCAGTGCATTAATGCAAATGTGTTCTTTGAACATTTCATAATACTATAGTTTGCCTTAAATAGACATGGGCAATTGCCAAATCAGGTCAGTTGTATTTGCCTAGGTTAAACAAATCCTTTCTTTCATGAATACAGAATATATTACAGATGCTGTAAATTTGAAACAGAAAGTTGACATTTCAGTCATCGTTCTGAGGAAATATTGCCACAGACACCATTTCATCCCATTAAGCATTTCCGGTCTTTTCTACTTTTCTTCTTACATTCTTCTGGCTCAGTTCAGATTTGGCAAGTGTTTATTTTCTGAATATTTCAGTTATAAAGTCAGTTTACTGTGAATATTTTGATTACACCATCTAACAGCCTTGAGATAACGCAACACAAATTCTGTGCAATGTCTTGTACTTTCCCAATTTTTAAAAAATATTCATTCATGGGATGTGGGTGTCGCTAGCTAGGCCAACATTTATTGCCCATCTCTAATTGCCTTTGGTCAGAGGACAGTTAAGAGTCAACCACATTGCTGTGGGTCTGGAGTCACATGTAGGCCAGTCCATGTAAAGGTAGCTAGGTCTGGACATTAGTGAACCAGATGGGTTTTTACAACAATCTGCAATGGATTCATGGTCATCATCAGAATTTTAATTCCAGATTTTTATTGGATTCAAATTTCATCATCTACAGCGGTGAGATTTGAACCCAGGTCCCAAGAGCATTACCCTGGGTCTCTGGAATACTAGCCAGCAACAGTACCACTATACCACCACCTACTTTAATCCTGGCATTTCTTATTCTAACTTTCGTTGTTTTTATTATTTGTTCATTCACGGCATGTGGGTGTCACTGGCAAGGACAGTATTTATTGCCCATCTCCAGCTACCCTGGAGAGGATGATTTTGAGCCACCATTTTCAACCATTACAGTCCATGTGGTATAAATACATCCACAGTGCTGTTCAGGAAGAAATTCCAGGATATTGGCTCAGCGACAGTGATGGAACAGTGATATAGTTTCAAGTCAGAAAGGTAAGTAACTTTTAAGGGCATTTGCTGATGATGACTTTCACATGTGTCTGCTGCTCTCATTCTTTTAGATGGCCGAGGTCACAGGTTTGGTAATTGATGTGGAAGGAGCGTTGGTAAGTTGGTGCAGTGCATCTTATAGTTGGAACACATTACTGCCACTATGTGCTGGTGGTGGTGGGAGTGAACGTTGAAGGTAAATGCACAATATTGCAGATGATGGAAATCTGAAACAAAAACAAAAACTGCTGGAAAAACTCAGCAGGTCTGATGGCATTTGTGGAGACAAAGAGTTAATGTTTCGAGTCCAGATGACTCTTCTTCAGAACTAAAGAGAAGTAGAAATGTGGTGAACTATATACTGCTTAAGGGGGGGTGGGACAGATGAAGCTGGATAGAAGGCCAGTGATAGGTGGAGGCAAAGGAGAGATTGCAAAAGATGTCATGAACAAAAGGTCGAAGGGGTGTTGATGGGGGTGATACTGGCTAAAGGAGGTGCTAATGGTGACATTAAGAGTAGAGAGCAGGATGAGCCGGTGACTGATGACCCTAGTGGGGGTGGGGTGGGGGAAGGGGACGGTGTGGGAGCAAGGATCAAAATAGGCTTAAAAGTGGGGATAAAACAATAAATGGAAATAAATTTTAAAAATAATAATTGAAATAGGTGGGAAAAAAATGTATATATAAATATTTTTCAAAAATTGAAATAAGGGGGTCAAAAAGGGGTGAGGATGGAAGAGAGAGTTCATGATCTAAAATCAATATTCAGTCCGGAAGGCTGTAAAGTGCCTAGTTGGAAGATGAGGTGCTGTTCCTCCAGTTTGCGTTGAGCTTCACTGGAACAATGCAGCAGGCCAAGGATGGACATGTGGGCATGAGAGCAGGGTGGAGTGTTGAAATGGGAAGCGACAGGGAGGTGTGGGTCATGCAGACAGACCGAAGGTGTTCCGCAAAGTGGTCACCCAGTCTGCGTTTGGTCTCTCCAATAGACAGGAAACCGCATTGGGAGCAGCGAATGCAGTAGACCAAATTGAGGAAGGTGCAAGTGAAATGCTGCTTCACTTAAAAGGAGTGCTCGGGCCCTTGGACAGTGAGGAGGGGGGAAGTAAAGAGGCAGGTGTTGCATCTTCTTTGATTGCATGGGAAGGTGCCATGCAAGGGGGTTGAGGTGTAGGGGGTGATGGAGTTGTGGACCTGGGTGTCCCAGAGGGAACCGTCCCTACGGAATGCTGACGGGGTTGGGGGGGGGGGGGTGGGTGCGGTAGGTGAAGGGAAGATGTGTTTGGTGGTGGCATCATGTTGGAGTTGACGGAAATGGGGAAGGATGATCCTTTGAATACAGAGGCTGGTGGGGTGAAAAATGAGGTCAAGGGGGACCCTACCATGGTTTTGGGAGGGAGAGGATGGAGTGAGGGCGGATGCACGGGAGATGGGCCGGACACGGTTGAGGGCCCTGTCCACTACTGTGGGTGGAAAACCTTGATTAAGGAAGAAGGAGGACATGTCAGAAGCACTGTTTAAGAAAGTGGCATCATCGGAACAGATGCAACGGAGGCAAAGGAATTGAGAGAATGGATGGAGTCCTTACAGAAAGCATGATGTGAGAAGCTGTAGTCGAGGTAGTTGTGGCAGTCGGTGGGCTTGTAATGAATGTTGAAGGTAGTGGCTCGGATATGAATAAAGCTTTGTCCTGGATGGTGTCAAGCTTCTTGAGTGTTGTTGGAGATCAACCAGACAAGTGTAGAGTATTCCATCACGCTCCTGCCCTGCACCTTGTAAATAATGGATAGCTTTGGGGAGTCAGCAGGGAAGTTGATTGGCACAAACGATCAGCCTCTGACCCATCTTGTAGCCACAGTTTTTATGTGCATAGTCCAGTTAAGCTCCTGATTAATGGTGATGAATGGTTTCAGTGGTTGTAATGCTGCTGAATATCAAGGGGAGGTGGTTAGATTCTCTGTTGTTGGAAATGGTTATTGCCCAGCGCTTATAACTTTCCTGCTAAGTACACCCATCAGATATTCAATGCAAGAGTTTTTACTTTAATTATTATACCATTGGTTCTTCATGCAACTATAAAGATGTCTTTACAGCCTGGAGTTTGTGGTATTAATGCCAGTATTCACCATCACTACTTTGCTCCATATGGTGACCCATAACTGATGGGAACAGTATATAACCAGTGGGACACAGGCAGACCCTGATGGAGGAAGGTAGTGTCACTATCATTGGAGTGGCCATGACTGAGGTCATGTCCAACAGCAAGGCTGAAACCATCAAAGATGACAGTATCTTTTTTAAATTATTCTTTCATAGAATGTGTGCATTTTTGGCAAAACC
This sequence comes from Carcharodon carcharias, assembly GCF_017639515.1. NCBI lineage: Eukaryota > Metazoa > Chordata > Chondrichthyes > Lamniformes > Lamnidae > Carcharodon > Carcharodon carcharias. The sequence goes on along the minus strand of NC_054484.1, from coordinate 104,036,050 downwards.
AGTATTTGTTATCCATCCCTAATTGGCCATGAGATTCCTACTGTTGATTAATTCTACCATGATATGTTCTACTGTTGCTATTTTTGAAGGATACTGCTTGGACACTATGAAGCAGTCTTGTATAATTTACAAGGAAGTATTTATTAACAATACTTATTTATGTACATATTTACAGTAAGTTTAGAGAGGACTCCATACCAGGCCCTGACACATTGCTATTCATCTCTGTCCTGCCCCTAGTTCTAGGTCATGTATCTTCTTACATCACCATGTGGGCAGTACTGTACGCAGTCTCATGTTAACCCTTTAGATACTATATCCTTCTACTATAGTGAGCAGCAGAGGTCCATCTGTTTTAGGCACAGCCATTGTGCTGTTGGGATGGGCGCTCTAGGTTTTTGATCCAGCAACAATGAAGGAATGATGATATAGTTCCAAGTCAGGATGGTGCATGGCTTTAAGGGAAACTTGCTGATGGTGGCATTCCCATGTGTCTACTACCCTTATTCTTTTTGAGGTCATGGGTTAGGTAGGAGCTGTTGCAGGAGTCTTGGCCAGTTGCTGCAGTATGCACTCTTGTCACTATGCATCGGTGGTGGAAGGACTGAATGTTTAAGTTGGTGGATGGGGTGCTGATCAAGCGGGCTGCTTTGTCCTGGATGGTGTTGAGCTTCCTGAGTTGAGCAGCCTCACTCATCCAGGCAAGTGGGGAATATACCACCACACAAAAATGGTTAAACCTTAATTGCCCTTTGATGTGACTTTTTGAGCTAATCAGTTATGTCAAAACCATTACAAATTTCAGCAGTTCAAGAGTGCCTACCACCACCTTCCCAGACAGAGAGGAGTGGGCAACAAATGTTGGGTCTTGCCAATGTTCACAGCCTGAGAATCAATATTTAAAAATGTAACATTTCAGTCTCTCCACCTGCATCTACAATGACTTATTTATAAAAGAAGTTTCAAGAGCTTTCACAGCAAACCTGATTAAAATTTTAATAACAAATCTCACGATGTACACAGGAAAACAGTTACTCTGGTCTGCGGCAACAATATGTTTTATAACTAATATTTGTGATCTATGATTGCAGTTTTCCTTTATGCATCTAATGTTTGTCATTCTAATAATCAGAAATGGGATTGCCAATACACACAAGCTATTTTGGTAAGAACACCAAACATTTATCAAATCAAAACATTAATTGCTATAGAAACAACAACGTCAAGGAAAAAATAAGCACTTAACTCCACAGCTCCAAGGATTACATTTTTAAAAAGATTACCAAATAAATCTTCAGGCATAACAGCATCAATTAGATTCTACCTTTGTGTTTTACTAATGGCAAGTTCTCTGCTACTCATGGACCACAAATTAAATTGGCATAATCTTAATAGAAAGTTTCCGTACAGGCTCAGAACAGAGTAAAACAACTTCTTTCATAACATTTCCCAATGTTGCACAACACTGGAGGCTACATCCGCTACACAACACTTATAAAACATGTAATGTATTGTTCTAAAAAGTGTAAACCTTAGCTGGAACCCTACTGTTGTATTAACTTGATTTCAAAATTTATTATGCTTGTATCTGATTTGATGTAATATGTTGCGAAATCTAAGTTTTAGTTGTTTTTTTTAGTTTTAGGAATTCAAGTGTGAAATGTAAGAAAAATGGAAACACTTGGGTAAGAAATTGCTATGCATCGAATGTATCTGCAAATCCACCAAGCTTGAGTTAATTATATATAAACCTATGTTTAATTTGAAAGGCCAGGTGGAAGAGGTGTGAAGGCGTTGAACAATGGATGACCCATCATTAAGCTTGTAGTGGAGCCGGAAGGTCTACCCTTATTTCAATAAAAGATTTTGTTTAAGTATTTCCCAAATTAAATTAAGATAAAAGCCAGTTGTAAACAAGAGAGTCCCTTAACAGGGCCACCAATCCCGGAAAAAGGGGTCATAAAACTCCATTAGAGATATAAATTATTCATATGGGTTGCACAATGAAAGAGTTGTGCTGAAGGTGAAATAATTAGCTTGCAGTTCAGCTCAAAGCATGTCATGTTGTCAAGGAGAGAGGCTGTGGGCATTAGAAAATTCTTTTCTTTAATTTAGCTGGGTGTTTCTCACAAAAGGCAGTTGCAGTTTTGGTTTGGCGTCCATTGCGGCTTATTGCATTGGGAGACCCAATGGAGATGACTATTCATCAGGCCACACTTCAAGCAGAGAAAGTGCCAACTTTATCATTAGCTGTGTGGAATGCAGTTGGGGGCTGAAGCTCAATTTGGTATTCATGAGGAGGAAAGAAGCTGGAAGATATGTTGAGTTTGAAGCTGGAGGAAGAAATCTACAGTGGTCCTCTCAGAGTCTTGTGGCAGAAAACAATCAGCAGCATTAGCTTAGAAAGCTACGAGAAGGCAGTGGTGTGCCTGCTGGCAGTTAGAACGAGGAGGTAATTTTGAGGTCTTAAAGAAAAGTTGGAAGTCACTTAGACAAAATTCCAATGGAAGGACCCCCATAAAATCTTACCTTGGAGAATAGCTGGAACACCGAGGACAATTAAAGTGAATTCCAGATGGCTGTGACGTATCTTTGAGTTGATCCCTAAAGAAGTGAATGAACCTTCAAGATTCTTGTAATATATGAGGAAACTCTTGGGGGGAAATAAAAAGTAGAACTGAGTTCATAGCATAAATCATTAAAAACTAAAAGTTAATAGTGTTTGCTTTGTTTAATTCTTTCTATATACTGTAGAGCTTGTTTTTGTTTAAAAACTTGGAACCTTGTGGTGTAGCTCCTCCAGTTAATCACTGGATGTTCAGATTTCTCCTTAAACGTTAACAGCTCCTACCAGGGTCATAACAAACATTTAATTTAAGTTTGCATTTATTGTAAGAACGTAAGACTTGTTGACTTGAACAAAAGGTTGAGAGACAGATACTACTGACAATATTATAAAATCTCTTTGCCATTTGAATCCACAATTGCTAATATTAACAATCACACAGTGTGCCCAATGTTTTAATCAATTCAATACCTATATCAATTCCATTTTACAAATTTACAATTAAATTAAGGCCAAAAATACTAATTGTCCAACAGTGAAGAAAGAGTGCCTCAAGATTTCCAGATGCAGTATTGGAAGCCTTGATGTGGGAAGTGAAGAGAAGAAAACATTCCCTCTATCCACAGAAATTCAGGAAGACCTCCAGACAGACAATGAGAAAGCAATGACAGCAGATAGCCACTGTAATCAATGCCAGTATTGTAGCCCAAAGACCTTAACCTCCAAAGAAATTTAATGACCTCACAGGAGTGGTCAAGGACAGTGAATTCACATCCCAATGCTATTTCATTGCAGCTGAACTACTAGCCTCACACACTGCTCAATTCACCACTCATACATCATTCACCTCCCACTAGTACTCAGCACTACTGCAAGCCTCAAATCCACATCTCATAGCTTTCACACACTAACAGCTATTCAACCGTGACAGGCACATCACCCAAAAATATTACACCACACTCACTGATATACTTCCTTCTCTCTTGCAGGACAAGGTATCAGGTAACTGGAGACAGAAGCACCCAGTTGGCAGGGATAGACATGGCTGCATGTCCTTACCCCCATGGAAGAAATGGTACTCATTTCATTAAGTGGCCATAACTGAGACTGTGACCTGCGGTGAGGCTGAGAACATTGAAGATGACACTATCCTCATACCTAATCCTCCTTCCCACATCCCACTTCCCCCTCAATGCACAATTTCTTTTGCAGAATGGTACAAGAATGTACCTCTTGCTTTCCCCTCTCCCCTCATTCCAACAAGATTCTTTTGCCTCTCTCCATTCAGGTACCCAAGCACTATTACCTGGCCAAGCTGTGGTGCATGTGAAAGACATGAAGAAGCAACAAGACGCTAATAATGAAAAAGCACTGCCACTTGCTCTCATACTCGTATTCACCAACTCAGATGTTAACACCATACAGACTTTTGATGGTGGCTCAGAAGCAGGATCTGCATGTGGTGTGACCCCTGAAATTTGTAGCCTATAGCCAGGGCAGGGACCAACGGTGGCACAGCTGCCAACTCACTAGGTCAGCCATGATCTTATTGAAAGGCAGAGCAGATCTGAAGGGCTGAATGGCCTACTCCTGCTCCTAAATCCTAGTAGGCTCTGCTGCAGAGGACTCAAGTGAAGCTACAGCAGAGGACCTCATGCATGCTAAGCAATGTATGCAGCATGCTATAGACATATCTAAGTGATCCCACAACCAATAGGTCAGATCAAAGTTCCAGAGTCCTGCCACACGCAGTGTTGAATGATAGTGGGCATGTAAACAACTAATCAGAGGAAGAGGCTCCATGAATATTCCCATCCAGAATGATGGTAGAGGCCAACAGGTGAGTGCAAAAGACAAGACTAATGCACCTTTAGTCAGAAGTGCCAAGGGATTTTGGCCTTCTTCTGAGGACATCACCATCACAGATGTCAGTCTTTAGCCAAATCTATTCATTCCACTTGGTAACAAGAAATGGCTGAGTGCATGGGATACAGCAAAACTATGAGCTCCAACCACTTCCTACCAATAGTACTGAAGACTTGTGCTCCAGAATTAGCCATGCCTCTACTCCAGGTGTTCCAGTACTGCTACAACATCCACCCAACAAAATGGAGAATTGTATGATGGAGTCAGGTACGTCCTGTCCACAAAAAACAAGAGAAAACCAATCAAGTCAATTACCACCCCATCTACTCTCGGTCAGCAAAGACATGTAAGGTATCATCGACAGCGCTGTAAGCGGCACTTTTATCCATAACCTGCTCGCTGATGCTCAGTTTTCCAAGATCATTTAGCTCCACACATTAAAGCCTAGGTTCAAACATGGGCAAAAGAGTTGAATTCCATAGGAAAGGTGAGGGCGACTGTCCTTAACATCAAGGCAGCATTTGACCAAGTGTAGCATGAGGTGTTCCAATAAATTGAAGTCAATGCGAGTCAGCAGGAATAACTCCCATTGGAATCATATCTAGTACAAAGGAAGATGTTTGTGATTGCTGGAGGCCAATCATTTCATCCCCAGAACATTACTCCACGAGTTCCTCAGGACCATGTCCTAAACCCAACCACCCTCCATTGCTTCATCAATGATCCAACTGCCATCATAAGGTCAGAGATGGGAATGTTCAGTGCCTGATGTCATGATCAGCCTACTCAGCTTACTTACAACACAAGCTCACCAGAGCAGCATTAACCAAAAAGGCTTTTGCTGTGGCCAACACAGGATGTGTGTATGCAGTGCAGACATATTTTGGACCCAATATGGTATCCATAGTGCCAAAAGTTCCAGTGAATCTTGCAGCTGCTAAAGTATATTTGGTAGGTGAGAAGAGATTGGAAGCACTGAAAGTGAATATGTTAAAAGGCCGACTGATGACAAGGTAACAAAAAGACCCTTTGCAAACACACAAAATGTGAAAGAGTAGTTAAAGGGACTGTAGAAAACACTCAAGAGCAAAGATAAAAATTTAGTTGTGAAAGAGGAAGATATAAAAGTAAAGAAGGGGCTTGTATTTATATAAAACCTTCACATCCTCTGAATGTGCATCATGGTCATTGGAGTACCCTTGAACCATTGTCACTGCTGTGCTGGAGAAAATGGGGCAACCACTGTACAAGAAACAAGTTCACACTAACTGCAATGTTATAATGAGCAGATAATGTTTATTTTTGATGACAGATAAACACTGGCCAGGGCAACAAGAAGAAATTCCTGATGAATCTCTTCATTTCCAGGCGTTCTCGCAGGGGAGTCAGAACTGTTTTACTTCTCTGTCAGGGCCAGGCAAGCCCAACGATCAGCGGGGAAACCATTCAGCGACAGCTTCGGAGCAGCCTTTGCCACCGGGCCCCTCTCTTTGGACCAGGGAGCCTCTGGCTCTGACAGCCTCCACGGGAAGCTACAGGGAGGCCGCCTCTTTGCAATTGGCAACTGCCCCCCTTATGGCAGGTGACCACTCCTAGCCCACCACCCAGGAGGTAGTAAACTTCTGTCCAGTGTGTTTTCATAATTTCAAATGAGCGGTTCGCATATGCAAATGAACAACCCGCATCTCCCAAGGGGGGTTTTATGTAGGAAGCCTAACACACTGAGGTCAAACACAGAAGTCAGTGAGCTGCAGTCCGCTTCCCAAGTTGCTGAAAGTATTGCCTGTTTTAACCCCCCCCCAACACCCAAACACACACACTCAACCATGTTAAAATTCAGCCCTTTCTGTCAAAAACATAGTGCATCAATCATAAATTCGCCTACTTTGAAGTTGTGCCCTTTAACATATCCAGTAAATAAGGGTTGAGCCATCAGAGGAACTTACACACTGATTTCTGATTTTGAAAAATATTGTCAAATCCTGAGGGGATTCCGAAAACATCTTATACAGAGCAGTTTACCATAATCCTATGGCCTTATTGGGAAGGCAGTAAAATGCACATTATAATGTCATAATTTGTCACTGAGGAGATACTAGAATCAATCGACATCGTCTAATATGTGATGGAAAAGACCTGCAATCATCCACGTTGTTAAATTAAACACTCCTCTAAATGTTGTAGTCAGCCCATTTCCGGCATTTAAATGGCTTCAATGCATCTCAGATAGTTTCAAATTGTTAGTTCTGCCATTTGTAAATTTAGCACGGAAATATCGGTAAAATTATTTCAATCAATGAGCAACAGTTAATCTTAAAACACTGCATTTTGTAGATGGACATGTAATTTTTTTTTAATGAAATCTCTATATTTCTTGGAATATAGAATAATGTTTCTACTTTTTCAAAAATAACTGTTGGAATACTTTAGATAAAAGGATTTTCTCTACATGGTATAAGATGTCATTGCCATGCACACGCCCCATCAGAACCTTGTAATAGTTATCGAACAGGACCACACCAGGCCACCCATTCTTTGTGGAAAGGTTAGTACAGAGAAACAGCTTTGATCACAAGTCGATCAGGCAGTGGTCCGAACATAACATCTTGGAGGCCCTGCAGGGAAAGGAGGTGGTGGACCCGGTCAGATGGTTCAGTGAGAAGCTCAGACCCATTTGGCAGAATGCCTCATTGCCGGAATTTTTAAGCAAGTGGCAAGATGTAGCTTGGTTGGCGGTGAGAAGCCCCCTCGCCTTCAGATCCTTCTCACATGCCCTGAGTCTCACTGCCTTCACAAGCTGCCCTTGAGGTGGCTGCGGTGAGGAATAGACCATCACCCACCTCCTTCTGTAATGTGCCTTTGCAAAGAAGGTCTGGAAAAAGAAGCGGTGATTTATGTTGAGTTTCACCCTGAGCAGCACCATAACAACAGGACTCTGTGCTCCACAAGCTGTTTCCACCTGGATAAACATCAGCTGCTGCTGGAGATTCATCAACTCAGTGAAAGGAGCTTTTTGGCTGCCAGAAAATTGCAGGTCTTCCAGTGCAAAGAGCTGTCCAAAGTCAAGTGCTGCCAACTGGCACATTCCAAGGTCTCAGATGACATGAACCAAAGCTTGGGGGAGCTGCCACAAAGGCTCAAGTGGGGAAGGTCACTATCTAAGGGTCCTCCTGTCATAGTACATAGAATGGCTGGAAACCATGTAAAAGCCCTCAGCGTGTATGCATCAAAGAATGTTTGACATGAAGTGTAAATGTACATTGTAAATATAACCGGTAATGGCAAGTGTAGTGAGGCACCTCATATAATTTACTGAAAGAAACTGATCTGTATTGCACTTTATGTAATGTCAAATTTGAACTGTTATACAATGTACTTCTACAAATGTTATGAATAAAGTATGTTTTTGGAAAAAAAAAACCTCCGTCAACATGAAAATTGGTTTGTGACCACAACCAGTACATCATGCAAGTCTCTGTCCGTTATTCCCTCAGCAGTTATGACTCTTCCATTCAGCGTCAGTGCGCTGTGGTGTCTTAAATCCAAGCAGGCCTCTGAGTTAAAGGCTGGGTATGAGGCAATAGGGGCTACCCCTCCAGATATGGCTCATGACTCCAGTTAAAAACCTGTGCACAGCTGTACAGCAGGACTACAACAAAACCCATGCTGCCACAATGAACATCATGGAGTAGACAAGCGGTCTCTTCAAACAATACTTCCTCTACCTGGACCACTCTTGAGAAGCCCTGCAGTACATCCCTGAGCCTATATCCAGACTTGTGGTCATCTGCTGCCATTCGACAACTTTGGCATCACCTTTACTACCTGCTGCACACCAACAAATTGAGAAGGAGAAGGAAGAGAAGTGGGAGAAACTGCAACCAAGCACTTTCTGCCCAAGCTCTAAGGTTGAATAGTGGTTCCACTCACCACAACTCCAACTCCACATTCACCAGCCAGCCCAGGTGCCTTTTATCTTTCTGCTTACAACCACCATTTCATTGTCCACTTTCACTCAATAGTTGTTGTTTTTGCTACAAGAAGTATTCTCACATTTTTCATATCATCAACAAGGGTATGACTTTTGGACTTTTACCTGAAAGCAGACAACGAGAGGAGACAGAATACACATTCTTCCCTTTAAAACAATCAACACAAAACTAAAGCCCATCAAAATCTTGCATAAGTAATCACTACTAACTACTAAGGCAGGAAGACCACAATCAATGCAATTATGCGAACCCATCAATACTCCACACATTCAATGGCTTTCAGTTCAAGCCTAGTTACAGGGGCAGGAAGACAATGATAAACATCATGTGAGCCCATTAAAAACAACGAGACAACAATCACCTGGGGAAGCCCACCAAAATCAAACAAAGAACTAACCTCGATTTGGATTGAGGTAAGAAATTTGAAAAAAAACAGTATAACTGGGCCAGCAGATCTGAGTGTGAGGAGGTCTTGAAAGCAGTTTTGGGCAGGGACACAGAAGGGTGAGCAGTTTTGAAAGCTGACTCAGGGCAGTGAGCAGTTGGGAGTGGTTGAAGCAGAGTTTGAGCAGGGAGCTGAGCCAAGCGGAGGAAGGGGATCTGGATGTTTGCAGGCCCACAGGCAACATCACAGCGAGGGGCACGGGGTGGCAGGCTCAACCGAAGACAACAAGGCCGCAACCACAGTCCTCCACGAAGATCGAACACCCACAACGGCGCCCTCCACCCAACTGAAGAACCTCCACAGATTCCACATACCAGGACCACATGGGGATGGCAGGCACCAGAGGACACAAAGAGCGTACCCCAAAACTGCAACCGGCTTACCTGGTCCCTCGTTCTGTCTCCTCATTCAATTTAGTTAGGTTTTGGGGGGTGGGACAAGGGTAAGGGGATTAGTAGCGTGATTTTTCCCTCGTTATGCCGTGTGTTCCCCATTCTTAACTAAGTATACTTTGTAAGTCTGTATAATCTCAGTGTGATCCTAATGTTATAAGTTCATTTGTGACTCCAATAAACTCAGTTTTTTTTCTTGCACCAAAACCAGTTGTCTGCTGCACTTTGTCATAACCCCCAAATAAGTCCAAGGTCTAGAACCCAGGGAGTGGGAGTGATTGGAACCGCTCAGAGGTCAGAGGTGAAGCTGACACACACACTACCACCTACAACAGTTGGCTGTAAATATTTTTAAAAAAGCAAAATTCAAAACCAGATTAATCGAGTCAATAATGTCATACATTGTAGGAAATTAAACTATTATCCCCAATGCTTGGTCTGTGCCTTTTGTGTTCCTTGGTCTCTCCTAGTGTTGCTTTGAGCTGCCTCTCCAGCAGCTGCTGTTTGAAACATGGAAGCTGCTGATCTTCCATCGATTGAGCTTCCATAATGCTTTTTACCACGGAAGCTTCACTTCCTTCTACTCAAATCCCTCCATCGGCCGGAATTTTCTGGCCATTTTGGTGTTGGGCATCATGGCAGGCAGGTAGGGACAATATGGCGAAAAGGCCAAAAATCAGTTTCACCCTGGTGTGAAAGCACAGCGGGATCATCCAATGGTGTCTCCATGGCAAAACAAGAACCCACAGGAGTCCAGTGATGGGTTGCAAAGTAAGGCCCGACCAGAATCGTACCCCCCATGCCAGATTTACCGTAACCCTGGCAGGGAAACATACCAGCCCAGAACACGCCTGGACATATGTGATGTGCAGAATTTGGGACTTACCTTTAGGGCCTTATTCAGATCGCGGACATCCAAGGAGAAGAAGATGTTGGAGCCCTACAGCTATCGGGCCCTGGAGGAACAAGTGCATCACATGCTGGGTGGATTATCATGGACATGGCTCCACCACAAAGCAGCTCATAGAAGATGGGAGGTCTCCGCTGATGTCTCAGGTCTGCTTTGGAACATCACGGTCTTGGTCATGGATGATCCGAGGAGGGGGGTGTGGTTGGAGAGGAAAGTCCAGTTGTAAGTGGGTGAGGAAAGTGTACTGGGGGGATTTGGGGGGGGGATGGGGGGGGGATGGGGGCGCGGGGGGTGTGGTGGGTGAGGTTGGGAGGGAGGGGACGAAGGTGTCAGGGGAGTTGAGGTTGTGGAGGTAGGAGGGAATACAGGGAGACAATGTGGCAAGTGGGGAGGTAGGTATAACGTGTAAGGGAGGGAGGTCACGGGGGGAGGGAAGGAGTTTGGAGGGGGGAATGTGTCCACCTCCCTGGTCTAGGACCTCTCCCTGCTGATGTGAGCCAACCTCTCCTGCACGAAAATAGATGGAGAGAGTGTGAGCAGGACACATGACACTGCGGGGAATGTTCGTGTGGTGAGCGGAGCCATGGACAGGATGAGGCCATTAGCTCCAGAGGGTATGAGCCTGATGGAGATGTGAGGGTGTGTGTGAGAGTTAGTGGTGTTGTCCCTTGAAGTGTGAGATGTGATGGGTTTGTGAGTGTGTGAGTTGAGAGTGATGAGGTGGTTGACTTACCCTGGCGGAATGGATGAGAGTATTCATCCTCTCCCTGCACTGGATGGCTGACCTCCTCTGTGCTCTAGTGGTGCTGACCACTGCCTCCCAGGCCAGATTGGTGACTCTGGTGGGCCTCCTGCAGTCAGAGCTGGGGTAGAGGACATCACGTTGGCCTTCCGCTGTGCTGAGCAAGCATCCCAGAGGGGTGTCACTAAATTTGGGGGCTGGTGTCTTCCTGGCTTTCAGGGCCATCTGGCACCTGGAGAAGTCCTGGCCTGTAAACGTGAAGCATGGGCTCTGGTGCGCTTTAAATATGACGCCCGGTGCAAGGAAGTGCTGAGGTAATGGCGTGGCGGGCAAATCCGAGCCCACACACCAGCGATCCGGAGTCTTTCCTGGGAATGCACTATTAATGAGGCAGGACATGCCAGGAATGGGATGATATGGCGTGAAAACCCACCACTGCAGCCGACGGGTAAAATGGCTTTTTTCATGCCTGCTACCACACTTAGCACAAATCTGCAATGATTCCAAACGTATTCCAGCCCTTCACTGTTGCTGTATCCTCCTCAAACCCTAACATGCTCCAACGTCCCTGCACCCCTCCAATTCTGGCTTGGTGGACATCCCCGATTTCCTTTGTTTCATCGTTGGCAGCCACGCCTTCATCTGCCTAGGTGCCAAATCCTCTCCACTTCACTACCTCCCTTCCGTTAATTTGCTCCTTAAACCTTTCTCTTTGATCAAGCATTTGGTCACCTGTTTAATATCTTCATAGGTGGCTCATTGTCAAATTTTGTCTGATAACACTCCTGTGAGACGCCTTGGCATTTTTACATTAAATACAATGTATAAATGCATGTTGGTCTCCCCGTTATATTCCAACTTCCTATAACAGTGATCTGCTTAGGCATTTCAGAAAGAAAAAAGTATTTTTCTCCATGAGGGAAACGTCATCCACATTAGAGTGAAATGCTGGGCCTGAATTTCATGGTGCCCTTGTGGGTGCCCGGCACTCCTGGCACCTGGTGAGGTAAAGCGTGATGGAATATATGTTTCTATACATTTCACCTCTCTTCTATTTTTCCTCAGTTCTGTTGAATGGAAAATAATATAACTCACATGAATATTCGGTACCTTGCACAAACCTGGAGGATCTGCTGCTGGTGATCGCACACTAGCTGGATGTTGAGGGAGTGGAAGCCTTTATGATTCACAAACACCATTGCCCTGCTGGAAGAGGTACAGAGTTAGATCCAGCTGTCTGGACAAGACCAAGGGGCAGTGCAGAAGAAGGATCCATCTCTCAAGGTGGACAGTGACTTCCATCTGTGAAATGATAGGCCCGAGATCGCATTCAACTGCGTCGGAGGGCACCCCATGCTTGTGACGCTGGAAGTGACTGTCGCTCTCAGTTTTTAAGCCTCAGGTTCCTTCCAGGGTTTTGTTGGAGATCTTTGTGGCGTGTCACAGTCCACAGCACACAGCTGCATAAAGTCAGTCATGGATACACTGTTCAGGAGGGTCGACCCCTTTATACATTTCCAAACAAACGAGGATAGCCAGGCAGAGTGTGCAAGAGGATTTGCAGCTATTGCTGGCTTCCCAAAGATTCAGGGTGCAATTGATTGCACCCGCGTGGTGATCGAGGCACCTGCTGGAGAGCTGGGGGTGCTTGTGAATCATTCCACTCGCTCAATGTCCAGCTAGTGTGCGATCACCAGCAGCAGATCCTCCAGGTTTGTGCTAGGTACAGAATATACACACGATTTGTATTACTTTCCATGCTCTGACAAAAAGACACAATAATCTGTTTTTAGTGCCAGCTACACTTGTAATGCACCAGTTATGGTTCTGTGGAGAATTCACAGGCTTGCTGTAACGGATTACTAAGAAGTTGGACTGTGACATTAAGCAAGCCTTCCTTCTCTGTCCAATGATTCATTACCAACGAACTACAGAAAATCTCTTTTAAAATGAACAGCATGTTATGAAAGACAGTATAAAAGTTCAAGCCTCATTGAAAGCAGATTGAATCAGAAATGACCTAATTCCAAACTGACTTGAAGGATTGGGTTTTTGCGACCAAGGTGGATATCTCGAGTCAGGAAATTTCCTGACTCGCTGGGCCTGCCTTGGTAGAAAGGCCCCCAAATGCTGCAACCTTCACTCTGAGCAGTGGGTGCAGGATAGAGTTGGGCCCGCTGACCCAGAAGCAGAGAAAAGGTGGCCACAGGGGCAGCCGAGTGCCCAGGTGGGCTGGTTAGAAGACCCATCTTGATTCTCAGGCAATTTCTGCCAATTAAAGGCTGCTAGGTCCTCCAGCCCTCAGCCACCCACCCACCACCCCCACCCCCCACCCCCCACCCCCACCCCCAATCACTCCCCATGTCACCTCCATGCCTTTCATGCCAACACATGCTTCTCCCAATGATCCCATGGTCCTTTATGGCCCCAATGGGCCCTTCTATGGTCATTCACCCAATGCACACTATGTACAGAACCAGTGAGCCATATAATAACAATTCATAATGAGGCTTAACTGAGAGCCCAGATCCTCATGAAATGATCATGTGAGTGAGTTTATTTATAAGGGTGCGGAGAAATGTTGACTTTTCTTGAGTGACATCTCAATTATTTTTGCACAAGATCAAGAGGTGTTAAAATTATGAATGGTGTTTTTTTTTAAAGCAGTTTCACGCATGGCATTGTTGCTATAGGGTTCATTGGTTCTGCATATAGTGTCTACCGGGTGAATGGGCATGGAGGGTATGAGGAGCCATTGGCATGGGGGGAAGGCATGAGTTGGCATCAAGTTGACATGGGTGCATCGATGTGGCATGCAGAGTGGGTGGGAGTGATGGTGTGTAGCCAAACAACAGTGACAAAGTCCCAGAGAACTGAGGTGTGCCTTTTAACCAGCCTGCCTTGGCACTCAGCTGCCTCTGCATCCAGGAGCAATGGGCCTGACTCCATCCCTGGACTAAAAGTAGTTGATAAAGGGGCACATCATACTGAGGTGGGTCTGTCAAGTCGGGAAATTTTACTTCTGAAACTACCTGCCTCGCCAGCGAAAATCCAGCCCAGTGTTTCAGGTCAATGACCTTTTAACAGAACTTTGATCCCAGTTCTGATGAAAGGTCATCAACCTGAAACATTAACTCTGGCTGGAATTTTCCAGTCCCATTGGCGGCTGTCGTCATGGCCAGCATGAGCAGACAATTTAATGAGAAGGCCAAAAAAGCCAGTCATACACCTTCGTGAAGCCAGTTTGCAATTGTCCGCTCCATCCATTAATGGTGGGCCACATTTCCCACTGCCACACATCGGGAACCTAATTTCAATATTTTAGCATCTCATTATAAACCCTGCTCCCTGGAATCATCCCCACACACTGGATCATCCGAGCTCACACCGACATGCGCCTGCCAAGCTGTGCTTTCACTCGGGACCTCGGGGTATGTTTGCCTACCTTGTTTCAGGCAGCAAACACGATCATCAGCGCCCGGCTTCACAGGCAGCACCACATCACTTTTAGGGGGCTCACGGACAGGTCTCTACCTACCAGACCAGTTGTAAGGTGGCTTTTCAATGGCTTCAGGGCTAGGCCTTGCTTGGGGAAGGGGGAGAAGTGGCCACAGGCAGGGGAAGAGGCTGCAGGGTGAGGGCTATACTGGGGAAGGGGAGCATCCCAGGGTGTGGGTGTGTGGGGGCACATGTTGAGCTGTGCAAGTGGCATCAAGAGGGTGAGGGCTGAGGAGGCAGTCTCCAGAGGAGATGAGGCCAGATGGAGAGGTGAGGGTGTGTGTGAGAGGGTGAGTGGTGGGCCAGGATTTTAGGGCCCTTCCCACCAAACTGAGTGGATATTTAAATGGCTTGCTGCATCCGCTGGAGGGAGACATGTCATGGTAGGGCTGTAAAATCCTGGCTGTGATGTCCTTGAGCTGGCAGTAAGCGAGATGCCAGTGAATGAGTGATGGGCTTGTGAGTGTGTGAGGTTAGAGTAATGAGGTGGTTGCCTTACCCTGGCGGCACGGATGAGATCATTCATCCTCTTTCTGCACTGGATGGCCAACCTCTTCTGTCCAGCTTTGGCACTGACCACCACAACCACCACCTCCCAAGCCGGAGTGGTGAGATTGCTGGACCTCCTGAGGCCAGAGCAGGCATGGAGGACATCACAGCGGGTCTCCAAAAGGCTTTCCAGTGACAGGTCACTGAACTCTTCTTGGTTTTCAGAGCCAGGTCTTCACTGGAGCAGTCCTGAGCTGCAAGTGTTGAGAACTGTGTGGGCGGCTGCAGTTTAGATATGGCACCCGGAGTGAGGTAACAGTGAGGTAACGGCGTCGTGGGCCATTCAGAGACCGCCCGCCAGTGAGACGGCGTGTTTCCTGTGGCTGCATAATTAATGAGGCGGGAAGCGGACGATACATCATGAAAACCCACCATTGCGGCCGGGCCACTCACTACCGCACTTAGTGCGAATCTGGGACAATTCCATCCTCTGTTTCTCCTGTCACAGACCCTGCCTGACCTGAGTATTTTCCGCATTTTCCAGTTTCATTGTATTATTTATTATATAAAAACCTCTATGTTCCACACTAGATAGACCTGGCCTTTTGTAAAAGGCTTCCAAATTAGGGACAGTTTTCTCATCCACAAGTTATTCTCCATATTATTCCGTATGAACTAAAAAGCATTGACTTCTTATAATGGTTTTTATTTTGAAACGACTTAGGTACTGCTCATTGCCCCCCTGCCCTTCTAACCACTGGCACTCTCAATGCAAGATTGTGTCTTATGAAAAGAAAAATTCAGCTGGCAGGGCAGCAAGTCCGATCTTATGTTGCTTCTAATACATACACAGTTCTTCAACTGTCACACATGTTGCACTAAGACAAGACATTATTCTACTTTATTCTAAATATATATTGCAGGCCTGAGCCAGGATAGGTGCAAACCTGGGTCGGAGATACAGGAGCACATTGTGTTCCTGGTTCTGCAGCTTGTGTACATGTTTAGCAAGGATCCCTGACTCTGGCCTTTCATGTCTGATAGGAGAAAAGACTGTAGTAACATTGCAGAAATTGTAAGGCCTTGTGGTGTATGATAAAGTAAACCATCGGTGTATTAGGCACACATAATTCACTCACTCTTCAAAGCTTCCGAGCTTTGCATTGGTTGTTGCTTCTCCTTTGTCCTTTTAATCAGTAAAACACTTAAGTTGCGTTATTTATCCTTTGCTTAGAGCTTGTCACTCAACCTTATTAAATTGTAAAGTCAGAGTGTTTGCGGAGTCTACAAAGTGTTATGACACAGCAGTTAGTAAAGGATGAGTTGTTAAATCCCAGAGGGAAACTTGAACAACTGTCATTACCTATATTTTCAATTGGTATGTTTGAGATGCAGCTCTGAATTCAGAAATGAAACCACCAAGCCTCAAGGGGTTTATTATATAAACTAAATTAAACATTTATTAAGTTAACAAGAAATTAAACACATACACATGTCTACAAATTGCTACCATAATAACTTTTAAACAAATCCCCAAATTAATCACTCCCAGATAAATCTTCTCCAAGGCAACAATAACCCATAAACTTTAAACAGACACCAGGCAAAGCACAGTTGACCTTACAGATTCAAAATGAGGTCCTTTGCAATTTGATTTATTTGCAGACACAGTTGTAGGGTTTTTACAGGCTGCTTAGATCTTACATGCCTCTGCCCTGCTCACACAAAACTCTGTTTCTCTGTTTCTGTTTATACCTTGCTTTCTCTTTCAATGTAAGTTTTCCATTGTATTATTAGGTTTTTTTTTTAATTTTACTTCTCCTAACAGTAATCCTTTCATTCCATCAATTTTACTAGTAACATAAACACATTGCTTGGCAACTCCCAACTAGGTACAAGATTTTACTCCCACTCTTGAACGGTTTATTCAACAAATGCAGATGTGCACTTTACCTTTTCCTCCTTACATTTATATAATTGACATCGCAAAGCTATCATACATTAAAGCACCCAGACTAGCTGGTTTTAATCCAATTAAGCCACACACAGACACAGACCCTACTACAAGTCCAATTTAAAAATAATTTCCAATAACATTATACACATTAATACCGCTTCATGACAAAAGGCAATAAACAACCGGTGTTTGTGCATCAATGTCAATGGTATACCCAATTATAATTATGATGCTTATCAAGTATAAATACAGTACCTGTATTTTGAGTGAATATTTTGGTTCACTAATAACATGTAATGGCCTAGAGATCTGATTGAATGAGAGGGGCTCGAGAGGTGTTATCCCAGGCTCTTGCTGTCTTTTTGCCATAAAACATAGATCAAAGGCTGCTCTGTGTTGCTCTCACACTGTTCACACATCAGTCTGCAGCTTCATTATGCATAATACATCACATCCCAAAATCCTTCACTCTCCAACCATCAACTACTTAAGAAAGAAAGACTTGTACTTAAACAGCAGCTTTCCTGACCTCAGGACATCCCAAAGTGCATTACAGTCATTTAACTACTTTTGAAGTGTAGTGTTGTATAGTAGGAAATGGGGCAGCCAATTTGTGCACAGCAAAGTCCCACAAACAGCAACGTGATAATCATCAGGTAATCTGTTTTTGTGATGCTGGTTAAGCGATTAGCCAGCATAGCAGAGAGAATTCCACTACGCTTCTTCAAAATGGTGTCATGGGATATTATATGTCCATCTAAAAGGGCAGATGGAGCCTCAGTTTAAATCTCAACTGAAGAACAGCACCTCCAGCTATTCAGCACTCCCTCAGTACTGCACTTAGAGCGTCAGCTTAGGTTTTGGGCTCAAGTCTCTGCAGTGGAACTTGAGCTCAAACCTTC
This sequence comes from Carcharodon carcharias, assembly GCF_017639515.1. Lineage (NCBI taxonomy): Eukaryota > Metazoa > Chordata > Chondrichthyes > Lamniformes > Lamnidae > Carcharodon > Carcharodon carcharias. The sequence continues at coordinate 104,018,291 of NC_054484.1, read as the reverse complement.
TGATTCAGAAGGAACAGTTTAACCAACTGAGCAACAACAATTAGGGCATGGATGTCGGGGGAGAAAGGAGAGAGGGAGAAGGAACCAGGGCAGGGGAGGAATAAAGTTCCCTTATGAGGACTGGAGGAACACTACTGCTCCATTTGGCCCATAACAAACCACGTTTGTTTTCTTTTTTAATTTCTTAATTTTATAAGATCATAAGAAATAGGAGCAGGAGTAGGCCATTGGCCTATCACACCTGCTCCGTCATTCAATAAGATCATGGCTGATCTGATTGTGGCTTTAACTCCATTTTCCTGCCTGTTCCCCATAACCATTGAATCCCTTGTAGATCAAAAATCTGTCTAACTCAGCCTTGGATATATTCAATGACACAGTCTCTGATGCTGTCTGTGGAAGAATCATCCCAAGAATCAACCTATTGAACTTTGTCTGAACTGCTTCCAATGCAAGTATATCGCTCCTTAAGAAAGGAGACCCAAAACTGTACACAATACTCTAGGTTCCATCTCAATAGGGCCCTGTACTGTTGTAGCAAGTCTTCCCTACTTTCAGCCTCCATCCCTTTTTCAATACCTGCATGCTATTTTTTTGTGATTTGTGTACAAGGACACACAGACATCTCAGTGCTGCAGCATTCTGCAGTCTCTCTCCATTTCAATATTTTCTATTCTGCCTGCCAAAGTGAACAATTTTTCCACGTTATTCCCCATCTGCCAAATTTTTGCCCACCCACTTAATCTATCTATAATCTCTCTCCCTCACAATTTGGTTTCCTATCTATCTTTGTATCACCAGCAAATTTGGTTACAATATAGTCGGTGCCTTTATCCAAGTCATTAATATCAACTGTTAATAGTTAAATCCCAGCACTGATCCCTGCGGCACTCCACTTGTTATAGTTTGCCAACCTGAAAATGGTCCCTTTATCCCACGGTGTTTACTGGGAGTTAGCCAATTCCCTATCCACGCTAATATATCCGCCCCAACACCATGAACTCTTATCTTGTGCAGTAATGTTTTATGTGGCACCTTATTGAACATCTTTTGGAAATACAAGGACATTACATCCACTAGTTCCCCTTATCCACTCACCTTTACATCCTCAAAGAACTTTAATAAATTTGTCAAACACAATTTCCTTTTCACAAAACCATTTTGACTCTGCCCAATTGTGTTATGATTTTCTAAATGCCCTACTACTACCTCCTTAATAATGGAATCTAGCATTTTCCCAATGACAAATGCTAGACTGACTAACTATAATTTACTGCTTTCTGTCTCCCTCCTTTCTTGATTGGTGCTGTTACATTTGCTGTTTTCCAGCTCTGGAATCTTTGCAGGATCTAGGGAACTTTGGAAAGTTACAACCAATGAGTCCACTATTTCTCCTGTCTCTTATTTTAAGACTCTAGGATGCAGGCCATTAGGCCCAGGGGACTTGTCAACCTTTAATTCCATTAGTTTTCCCAATACCTGTTCTAGTTTTTTTTAAATTCATTCACAGGATGTGGGCTTCACTGGCTGGGCCAGGATTTATTGCCCGTCCCTAGTTGCCCTTGAGAAGGTGGTGGTGAGCTGCCTTCTTGAACCGCTGTGGTCCACATGGTGTAGGTACACCCACAGTGCTATTAGGAAAGGAGTTCCAGGATTCTGATCCAGCGACAGTGCAGGAACGGCGATATGTTTCCAAGTCAGGATGGTGAGTGACTTGGACGGGAACTTCCAGGTGGTGGTGTTCCCAACTATTTGCTGCCTTGTCTATCTAGATGGAAGTGCTTGTGGGTTTGGAAGGTGCTGTCGAAGGAGCCTTGGTAAATTCCTGCAGTGCATTTTGTAGATGGTACACACTGCTGATACTGTGCATTGTTGATGGAGGGAGTGAATGTTTGTGGATGTGGCACCAATCAAGTGGGCTGCTTTGTACTGGAAGGTGTCAAGCTTCTTGAGTGTTGTTGGATCTGCACTATCCATGCAAGTGGGGAATATTCCATCACACTCCTACTTTGTGCCTTGTAGTTGGTGGACATGCTACTTGCTGGATCTTGCTGGACAAATTTATTTTCTCTTCTATCCCCTCTCATGAGCTCATGAGCTGAATGGTCTTCCCTCGTTCGTGTATTCCTTTATCACTAATTATCATCAAGAACTATCCCACGCCCCTCCAAAACCATTCTCATCATCCCTTCCTCAAAAAATCCACTGTCCCTTATTGCTTTGCAAACTAGCGCCCCATCTCAGATGGTTCTTTTCCCTTCTGGAACAGGTAGTTGCCTCACAAGTCCATGAATATTCTTCCTCCTATTGTGTGCTCAAATCTATTTTCAACTCTTGCTACTACCAAGGCACCAAAACGACTCAAACATCCTCTGTCACTGTAACCGTGATGCATTAGTTTATGCCCCTTGGCGACATTACCTCACTCAAAGCCTATTTACTTGCACAGAGTCAAAATTGGGCCCATAGAGTCAGCTTCCATTTAGTATGCTAATAACACCCACCTCTACCTCTCCACACCCTTCCTTTGCCCTTGTGTACCCAACATCAAACTTTGGATCCGTTGTAACTTCCTCCATTGGGAAAATTATGCCATGGCCATTGTGCATCCCCACCACAATTCCCAGCCACAACCATCACCCTTTCAGTCATAAACTATGCTTAAAACAATATGATGGTGCAGCATATAAACACATGGTGCCATGAATATCATGGGTTTTGCCCTTGATTTCTCAAGCAATGGAGGTGTTCTTGGAGGGATGGATAAGAAACTGGCCAATTCCACACTTGGGCCAAATAAGCGGGAAATTTATTAGGTGCCACTTAATAGCTGCAAACATATGGGTAATAGTTAGAAGCCAAGGAGCAGATTATTTGCTCCATCTTTCTACAGGCACAGCCTTGCCCAGAAAATCAGCAGGAGAGAAAAAGGATGCACTTATTTCTATAATTAAACAACTAATGCACAGTGCATCAAAACTATCTGGAAAATAGCATGGATCCTTGTGACTGCCTCAAAAAGAAATTGATATTACTGATTTGTTAAAACATGGATTAGGGATAAACTCACAGAAAAACTTTTGCAAGTACTGCAACCTGATCTGTCACGTTGTTCAGTTGGTGTTTTAAAAGCAGTTCCAGCCATCATTTTGACTTTGAACCCAACTGAATATATAACCAGATAAATAGCATAAGAAATACATCAAAATAATTTGTGTTAATACCATGAAATAATCCATGGGCTCAATTATTTAATATTAGAAATGTTTAACAGATTTCCCCACAGAGAATGCACAGGGCATTTGTGTGGTTCTCAGTGGTCTTAACATTCCAATGATCTTTATAAAAAGAGGGAATAAACTTGCATTTATTCACAACCTCAGGATTCTCAAAGTGCTTTACACCCAATTAAATACTTTTGAATAGTAGTTGCTGTTGTAATGTGGAAAGTGTGGCAGCCAATTTACTCTGATGTGATAATAAAATAAAAACAGAAAAAGCTGGTATAATTCAGCAGGTCTGGCAGCATCTGTGGAAAGAGAAACAGAATTAATGTTTCAAGTCCATATAACTCTTCTTCAGAGCTAAAGAGAATAATCTGGTCTGTTTTAGTGATATTGGTTGAGTAACAACTATTGGCTAGGATACTGGAAGAATCTTCCCTACTCTTCTTCAAAATGGTGCTATAGGATCTTTCATGCCCACCTCAGAGGGCAGAGGGGGCCTTGGTTTAACAGCTCAACTCAGAGACAGCACCTCCAACAGCCTCCATACTGAACTGGAGTGTCAGCCTCAGTGATATGTTCAAGTCCCTGGAGACCTGAATCCACAACCTTCTGAGCAAGGAACAAAAGTGCTACCAACTGAACTGCAGCTGAAAGTCACAACCAGCAAGGGTTTGTTGTTAATTATTTTTGAGTTGTGACCGCAGAAGCATCATCATGCACGGCAGTAGTCACTATTCACAAAGCAGCCAAGGTGCCTTCAATAATGCCTGAATCATTTGAAAGAGAAGAAAAGGGTGGATAGCTATAGAACAAAAAGCTTCCCTCTGCAAATCTGAACACTGACTACACTGAGAAGGCTCCCAACAGCAGAGAAACACCCGAATTGGAATCCTCAGCATATGCTTTCTGTACCTGGTTGCCACCTTTACCTTCAAACTTTAGCAGAGTTAAATAATACATTAAAAGGGCAATGGCTGTAGACAATGCTTCAAATAGTATCTCTCAGAGTGCAGCATTTCATAACACAGGTTTTGCCATGGTTGATAGACCCCTGTAAGAAATATGAGCACAAATGTCAAGTACAATTACATTCAACTTCCTCCTGATGCCAGGAGATGTCTTAATTTGCAGCCTGTTACAATGACTTGAGTAACTGCATGCTCCCAATCAGTGGACTCCTTCCATGCAACTTTCTCCATTGATGTAACTGAAGAGCCTTCAGCCCAAATAAAACCATGTTCCTTCGATGCATCTCCTGCACTAGAACATTCCAACCCTGCATCATTGAAAGGGAAAGAGCTGCACACATTTCCGCTGTATATTTGCTAACAGTCAGCTTTTCTAATGCATCCACAGTACGCCCTTTATTGCAAGCTGTAGCCTATGAACAATTGTTGCCTCACTGGACTCTGTCCACTCCTTTTTTATTTGTTCTTTCCCGGGATGTGGGCATTGCTGGCTAAGCCAGCATTAGTTACGCATCCCTGATTTCCCTTGAGAAGATGATGGTGAGCCGCCTCCTTGAACTGGGGCAGTCGACATTCCCCAAACAGCCAAGTGAGACCCAATGTCCCCTGGGCAAGTTTTTCATGTGTTCTTGCCAATTAAAATTAAAGGATCAGACTTGTCAGAAAATGTGACACAGCCTGCTCTCTGAATTGACAAGGTAAGAGCACCTGCACAGTCTGAGCACAGTCTTTGCCTTAGTGAAACTCAGGATTTCAACATAATATCATGGGGATAATTTGCCTTTTTAGGCAACCACACTATACACTCCTAAACAGGTTCCTTCACCCAAACAAACATGGCTCTATTCCTCTATGTGGGAAAGTGAAAACAAAGATCGAGGCGCCCTGATTTCAACTCTTGCTCCTAAGTAACAAGGGGAGGAATCTTCTGCTCTTGCCTGCCATTGGCCTCGCCTCTGCCTGATTGGCTCGTGGTTTGGTGGGCCCTGTGGAAAAGAGGCAGCGTGGGTCTCTCACTGTGGCTCTCCAGCCGGCAGATGAGACGCCCGACAGCTCAACAAGATTCCACCTGAGGTCAAGATTATTGTGATGGTTTCTCAGCTGCCACCCTGAAAGCCAAGGCACGGTTGTACAATACAAGAACAGCTAATTAAAAACAAGGAGAAAATAAACCAGATGAGTAAATCATACAGTGGAGAAGGCCATTCTGCCTAAGATGCCTATGTTGGCCCCGTGAATCATCCAACCAATTAGTCCCACTCTCCTGCTCTCTTTCCACAGCCCTGTAAATGTTTCCTTTTTCAAGTATTTATCCAATTCCCTTTTGAAAGTTACTATCAACTCTGTTCCCACTAAACTTTCAGATTATAAAATAAAAAACAACTGGGAAAATCGTGAATGTGCTGCACCCGGCCAAGGGTACAGCAGCTGTACATCAGTAAACTTAACAAACGCATTTTACATAGGCTGGGCCAAATAATTATAAAACTCAGACCTGTAAGTCAACCCCAATTTAAGGAATGCAAAGTGACTGTGAAAATTGCGAATGTGCCAGTTTGCTTGAATTCTTGTTAATAATTCATGTCACCGTGTGCACCAAGGTCCAGAAAGTGAAAGTGAGGAAGGAGTTCACAATGTTCTGCAGCTTTATTACAACCTGTTTTCATGCACAACTGTAGCATTTCCAATGACAGAGCAAATTGTACAACGTCGGCTGGCAGGATGAGTGGCTAATGTTTTAGAAATTAGTATGAGAATTATACCGTGCCATATGTACGGTGTACAGCCTGTCCAGGTTTATCATAAAGGTTTTGGGAATTACAGAGAAAATCAGACAGCAACAGTTGCACACCACACCGGTGACAGCCTTACACATGAATATTTTGGAAATTCAATTCAAATCAAAACCTGATCATTATATCAAAGCAAAATACCACAGATGCTGGAAATCTGAAACAAAGGGCGGTATCGTCCCAGGTTTGCGGTAAGACCGGTAAGGGGCGTGATAAAAGACATTTTACCTCACCGGCAGCAACAGGGGGTTTTCTCACTGTATTGTCCCTTCCCGCCCCCATTAATTATGCAGTCATGGGTAACACGCCCGATCGCTGGCAGCCAGCCTCCGATGTGCTCGCCATGCTGTTGTCTCGCTGCTTCCTCACGCCAGGCACCATATTTAAACTGCAGCTACGCGCACAGTTCTCGATGCTTGCAGCCCAGGACAGCTCTGGTGAAGACTTGACCCCTAAAGCCATGGAGTATGCAGCCCCCCCCGATTCAGTGAGGCATCCCTGGGACACCTTCTGGATGCCATGGAGGCCCACCGCAATATCCTCTACCTCCACTCTAGCCATAGGAGGTCTATCAGTGCCACCACTCCGGCTTACAAAACAATGGCAGTGGTGGTCAGTGCCAATGCTGCACACAAGAGTTCAGCCATCCAGTGCAGAAAACGGATGAATGATCTCATCTGTGAGCCAGGGTAAGTCAACCATCTCCTCACTCTAAACTCCCACACCCACAAGGCCATCACACATTTACTGGTATCTCACTCACTGACAACTCAAGGGACATCACCACTCTCTCTCCCACACACACCCTCACATATCCATCTGGCTGCATCTCCTCTGGAGGCTGCCTCCTCAACCCGCCCATGTCTCCATTCAGCACGCACACACGCCTGGCAACCTTCTCACTGGCCTGGCATGCACCTTGCTCACACTCTTTCCTTCTGGCTTAATGTAGAACAAGATCATGCACAATTACTGGGAGAGGTCCCAGACCGGGGGTGGGGGGGGGGGCGTTGCCAGACATCAAGGTCCTCACTCCTTTCGAGAGTCACATATTGGAACTAACCAGCGAGGACATGGACGGTTCCTGTGGCAAAGGTGAGGTTGGCTGCAAATGCTCAGGTCAGGATTCTGTACCACATCATCCCTGTCTCTACACTACCCTAAGTCCACTGTTCTGTGTTCAATGCAGCTACCAAGCACTGATAATCTCTACTTTCTGGCCTAGGCACATCTGACACGTCTCCCTCAGGCAACCTTGACCCTGACCCCAGCGCCGAGACCAGCTCTGATGAGGACCCTGAAGGCAGCCCCGTTGAAGATCTGTCATGGTGCTGACCCACACCCTCCACCAGCACAGAGACACACACCTCGGTGGGACCTAGATGTAGAGCAGCCTCGGGATCACAATCTGGTGAGAACAGCACACAATCTGTTGCACAGCAGGCGGAGAAAGGGATACCTTTGTTCGCCGGCACTCGGAGGACTGCGGGAGGCAAGGGGTATTCTGAGTCCAAGACAGATGATGAGCCTCTGAACTCAGTCCTCAGTCAGTTAGTGGAGCTGCAAAGACATTCACGGGAACATCAGGAAGGGATGTCTGGCGTGCTCCTCAGATTGCAAGAGACGATGGAGGAGTCTGTCTGCCTTCAGTCCGAGGTGATAGTGCCTGCACGCCGACACACTGGCAGGATAGCGGCTGCAGTGCAGACATTGGTCCTGGACATCAGTTCTGCACTGCTGAGTTAGATAAACATAGAGAGGGGAGAATGTGAGAGATGAAAAAAGAGAGGAGAGAGTGTGAGAGATAAACTCAGAGAGGAGAGTGTGTGGGAGATAAACACAGTTAGGAGAGAGTGTGAGAGTTAAACACAGAGAGGAGAGAGTGTGATAGATAAGCACAGAGAGGAGAGAGTGTGAGTGATAAACACAGAGAGTATAGTGTAAGAGAGATAAATACAGAGAGGAGAGAGAGTGTGAGAGATAAACAGAGAGAGGAGAGAGTGTGAGATAAACACTGAGAGGAGAGAGTTTGAGAGATAATCACAGAGAGGAGAGTGTAAACTTGGTTCCTGCACAAGATAAAGGCAGGTGTGTCAGTCCAGGGCTTCCTCCCTGTGTAGGGTGTAACATTCAGACCAAAGAGATGGTCCAACTTCACATTCACTGGACACATCAGTGATGCCTGCACCTAAGTGGTGCTTGTCATTGATGCCAGAATGTCATGTGCAGGTGGTACAGAATTCCTTCATTCTCTCTGTGTGCTCTCAGCACCTCTGAGGTGAGACTGGCCCCTATCTCTTCAGCATCTGTGTCCGGTAATGCTGTGCTCCTGAAGGGGACAGGTGCCGAGGCTGACAAAGGATCAGGTGCATTTAAAGTTTCACGGCTGCGTCTCTATGATATGACCCTGATCACAGAGCGCAGCGAGCTGTCCTCAGTCAGACAGGAGTCAGACATTCACAGAAGAAATGTGAAGATCTATGAAGTGTCCTCACTGCATCTTGTCATCATCCTCCATGATATTCATGGCACCATGTGTTTGTAAGCTGCACCTTCATATTGTTTTAAGCATAGTTTATGACTGGAAGGGCGATGGTTGTGGGTGGGAGATGTGGTGGGGATGCACAATGGACATGGAATAATTTTCCCAATGGAGGAAGTTACAGCTGATCCAAAGTTTGATGTTGGATACACAAGGGCAAAGGAAGGGTGTGGAGAGGTAGAGGTGGGCGTTATTAGCATACTAACTGGAAGCTGACTCTGTGGGCCCAATTACAGCGATGGGGGCCTCACTTTGGACAAGCTTTTCTAAGTGCATGGCCGCTTCCCTCCCCCCACTGCCGTCACCCCCCGCCTTCTCCCAGGCACGTGCTTGTGTACTTCCTTCAGCCTGTGCTACCTTGTCCCCCAACCCCCAGCCTCACCCGCGCTGGAGGCCTTACCCCGGCACCACACTGAAAGCCAGCTGGAAAAAGTGACTTGCCTGTGCCGCCCACGAATGTGCAGCGTCACCTCCTGGAAGTCCTACGAACGATGCTTGCGAGCGCTCCGCAATGCTGTGTGCATTCACTTCCAATTCCCCCTCGAAGTTCAGGTCACCAGGAGCACACCTTTCAAAGGCAGTCTTGAAGTCATGCCGACATGGACGGTAAGTTTGATGTGGGGGGTGATTCCAGCATGCGGCCACAGTGATGAGATACAAATGCATTAAAATTAAGCTCCTGACGTTGGAAGGCAGGAAACACAGCCCACCCTTGATGAGAGGAGCGGATGATCGCAAACTGGTTTTTGGCCTTCTGGCCATATTGTCCGCTCACACTCGCCATGATGCCAGCTGCCAAAGGGACCAAACAATTCCAACCAAAGACAGAAACTGTTGGAAAAACTTAGCAGATCCGGCAGCATCTGCGGAGACAGAAACAAAGTTAACATTCCAAGTCCGAAGAATAGTCTTTTGGACTCAAAAGGTTGACTCTGATCACTAAATAATTTGTCACTGTTACTGAAGGTGGGAAAGCCATTTACACAATTTTGCGTTTTGCTTCAGTTAGATTGGGGACCAAATGTTGATTGTAATTCATACAATAAATAAATGATAGGGAAATGGTGCAGATTGTGTAGGAAATACCAATAAATGCAGCTTGTAAGTTTTCATCCCTACACAATACAATTTATACTGACCAGTTTTACCATCCGTTGGAGACTTTAAGAGGAGAATTTCCAGAAAATCCATCAAAAGGAAGTTTGACAAACAACAAGAACTGTTAAAAAAAAAGCGCAGACATATTAGTGGAGAGGGAAGACACAGGACAGTTACAACTTGATATGGAAACATGTGAGAAAGTACATTTTGGAAGAACAAGTAATGAGAGGGGGTATACATTCAATTGAAAGATGCTGAAGAGTGTAGGTGAATAGAAGTGAACAGAGGCCCAAAGGTTCAAGTATGAAGTTCATTAAAAATCCAAGGGCAGGTGGATAAACTCAAAGTAAGATAAGAGGTGATTTAACAGGGCTTTTAGAGTGTGAATAGGGAAAGGTGGTTTTCTCCATTATATAAAACAGTGTTGCGGGTCATTAATTTAAAGGTGCAACTAAAAGACGGAGAAATGAGGTCAGGAGCAATTTCTATGCAGACAGTTGTTGGAGCATGGAATATTGACTTAGAAACCACTGCAATCTTTAATGGAACTTGGATAAGTTTGTAGAGGGAAGGCTCTGGGGGTGATCAGATCAATGGTTTTAGTTGCAGATTGCTTTGGGTATGATCCGACACAGGAACAATGGACCAAATGGCCTCCTTGTGTGCTGTAAACATCTATGGTATTGTGGTTCTACGCCTGTTTATACCTGACCCAGGTGTCACAAACCCACTATTGCCTTGCATAGTCTTCTTGGTATGCACAGAAGCCTTCACTAGAATGGTGACTCCCCAATTTGTGATTGAGATAACTCAATAGAAAATTGATTTCCAGAGGCTGGAAATTAGAGGAGAATATATGCAGGGGGTGCTTGTGCATCATTTAGATAGATCTGCTTTCACCCAGCAGACTAGCTCGAATACAAAGCAGGCCATCTCATCACTAAATGGAGAATTTCCAAATTAACCACAACCTGCACTTTCATAATGTAATCATGGGCTGATAAACTAATACTCGGGTCTGGTGAATAAGATTGGCAGGAGAATTGCCCTGCTTTCATTTTAAAATTGTTACAGCCTTAATCTTGGTTAGGGGAGGGAAGCGAATGCAGTTTTTGAAGTCACTACAGCTTGGAAATACTCAATAGGTTAAATCTACCAACAACACTGTTTGTCCTCTGGTGAGAAAATGGAGGGTTTTACAGTTGCTTGTTACAATTTTCAAGTATTAATGCTTTAGGTGTCTACCCATTATTGCCTGGGTACAGAAAGCCTGAAGTGGAATTTAGTCTTTTTCCCTGAAGGATAGTTACAATCTATTCCACCTGCCATGTTTAGTTGCTCAAAAGGATTTCATTGTTTTGAATTGAAACAATGGCTACAGATTAAACACCACGGCTGAATTTTGCGTTTGACAGGCGGGCGGGCCTGACCGAATTGACGGCGGGTAGGGAGCCGATCCTAGCCACCGAAAGGGGTCGCGCCGCCATTTTGCGCGGGTGGGCCAATTAAAGCCCACCCAGCGGGTTTGCGACTCCCATGTACAATGGGAAAATTGAATTGGCGGCGGGCGTGTTCAGACCACAGGTTCCAATGGGGAACCGACAGTCTGTATAAAGAGCAGCCAGACAGCCTCCTTGAGGCTGTTGACCATGGCCAGTCACCGGGCAGCACAAGAGGTAAAGGGCAGAGGAGGAGGAGGGGGGCAGGCTGCAGGGTAGGCCAGTGGGGGGCCAATGTGCCCCTCGGTTCTCAGATGCCTGCCTTGCTGTCCTCCTCGGAGAGGTGTCCAACCATCAGGAGGTCTTGTTTCCGGAGGATGGGAGGAGGAGGGCCCCCACGTGACCAGGCAGGTGTGGGAGGAGGTGGCGGTGGCTGTTAGCTCCCATGATGCTGTGCAGCGCACCGGAACACAGTGCCACAAGCGCTTCAATGATTTGCTGCGCTCTGGAAGGGTGAGCACCATGTCAGCCTTGGCCATTTGACCCAGCAGGTAGCCTTAGCCTTTGAGCCCCACCCTCCACATCTTAGTGTTGTTACTGCATTGGGCATTTGGCGCACGCTGGGTGGGCAAACAGATAGTGACCATGCTTACATCAGCCTTAGTGGGTGAGGAGAAGATGGGTTCTCCCCGCAGCATATGTTGGTGTTTGTCTGGGGGTAACCTGCAGGGGAGGCAGCTAGACACATACTCAGAACTCCAACACATGTCTTATTGATGGTGATGAGCTGGTGGAAGGGGAGCCTCAAGGTGTCGTGGCCAAGAGCCATCTGCTGGCCTCAGCGCCACACCTAGTTGTGCCTCCTTGTCATGAGCGCTAAGACCCGTGTGTTATTCAAAGTGATGGACGCCGAATGTGTCCAAGGTGTCCGTTGGGGGAGGGGTTTGGGACCAGCTGTACTATCTTCTGGGGACTGATCACCAGTCGTGTGGACAGGAGCCGCTGGAGGCCTCAGATGGGCCACTGTGGTTGGGGTGCGGTGTGCGCGTGCAGAGTACATGAGCGATCAGCCCCAATAAATCCTCTTCTCTGTTCTGTAGGCAAAAACAGAGAACAATATGAGGGAGTGCCAGCGGACTGGTGGTAGGCACACTGTGCTCCAGTGCCTCACCACCTACGAGGAGCAGGCCATGGAGCTGGGGAGGAGGCAGCCAGGTCAGCAGGTGTGGGTGAAGCTGGGGGGCAGTGACCAGGTATTTGAGGTCCACAGTCCCATCCACTCTGTCTCCCCACCATCCAAAGCGCTGATGGTTGCTGCAATCGTTAATGCAGCAACACTGTTCATTCACAGACTGATACAGTCAGACGTGTGGGTCATACACAAAGGTCCCTCGGCCCCTTGAGGATGCTCGTCTCTAGCAACTTCCAAAGTCACCTTATCCCATTTGTGACCACTATCCCCATGGTCTAACATGCCATGGCATCGCTGCTGCACATCCAAAGACTTATTGCATCTTAGGGGGTTTGTACTTCCACCACCCTTTCAGCCAGTGCGTCCCACATTACTCTGTCCAAAAGGTCTTCAGTACCTCACCTGTCAACCTCATGGCACTCAACTTAAATAAATACGACCACATTACTCATCCCTGTGCCAAGGGGAAATGTTGACCTCTGTCCACCCAGTCTATGCCCCTCAAAATGGTATGAAGGTCAATAACGTGACCTGTCAATCTCCTGTGCTCCACGGCAAATGTCACAAGTGTTTGCAATGTTATCTCATCACTCCAACTCTCCAGACCAGCATGCATCCAGGTCAGGAACCTCTGCACTCTCCCCACTCCAGTGTCATCCCTCCCATGAAGTGCAGGTCACAACTGAACGCAGAAGTGTATCTATGGCCTCGACAGCATTTTCTGCAATTGCAACATGACCTCCCTTTTCCTACTTTCTATTCCTCGGCTAATAAAGGCAGGTCTGGCTTCGACCTTGTTAAACACTTTATGTCCCTGTTCTGCAAACCTAACGGTCTGCCCAGCGTGTCATCGTGACTTCCCACGGTCCTACCATTTCTCCTGTAATCCTGTACCTTGCTTGTCTTGCCCAAGTGCTTAACCGCACACTTATCCACATAACATTCCATGTGGCAGTCCTTAGGCCATCTGACCAGCCTGTCTGTATGCGCGTGTAATGTTTGGGCCTCCTCTTGACTATTTACCACCCCACCAATGTTCATCTCCTTAGGTTCTTGAAGGCTGAATGCATTATGATGTTGGGGGGGAAAGGGATGAAAGGTGTTACTGACTGAACGCTAACTGATGCACTGTCCTTGTTGTTAATTTCAGCATCACCACCGCATGGCCGCCACCAGGAACAAGTCCAGAGCCCCCTCTCCACACCTGAGGGCCAAGACATGCAACTTGCGTCACATCCTTTCAGCCAGCCAGGCACCAGCACAGCGACGACCACATCAGTGGGGAATTTAACGTTAGCTAGTGTCCCGGGGCACAGTGGAGAGGGCACTTCACAATCGCTGGAGGAGATGGCACAGACAGAGAGTGCCAATGGTGCCAGCAGCCGGAGGACTGCAGGGGACCAGGCACATGCTGAGTCGGGCAGTGATGATGTGTCTCTGGAGATGTCAGCCATTCAGCAGCTGCAGGGCAAGCGCCAGGGTGCACGGGAGCATCTGGCAGGGTTGCATGAGGGTGTGCTTCAGTTGGTCTCTGTGGTGGAGGAGTCCAGGCAGAGTGTCAGTGATGGCATGAACCTCAGGACAGAGCTTCAGGCTTCCTCCATTGAGAGGTTGGCGACTCTCATGGAGAGGGGATTCAATCACAATGAGAATTTTCTGATCAGATTACGCTCGGACCTGCAAACCCTCACAGCACTAATGACCACGGGTGGTTATTGGCAATATGGGAGATGTTTTGGGCACCAAGTGTCGCCACTTGGTGCCCATCCATCTGCGGTGAGCAGGGAGGTCCAATGTGACCTCACATCGGCACAGCAGCTGCCTGTCGTCGCTGTGAGCTCCTCTCAGGGTGTCATGAGCCACCTTCTGAGGGGATAGCCCTTGTCACCCAGCAGCCATCCATCCAGCCGGGCTGGAGCACTGAAGAGCCCCTGTACCTGGGAGTGTCTGAGGATGTAGGCGCCGTGGGAGCTGCCTGGGTACCTTGCACAGACTTGTAGAATCAGCAACCTGTGGTCACACACTATCTGCACGTTCATGGAGTGGAAGCCCTTCCTGTTGACGAAGGCACTGGGCTCACCTGCTGGCGCCTTGATGGCCACATGTGTACAGTCTATAGCACCCTCGACACGGGGGATGACAGCAATGGTCGCGAAGCCTCTGGCTCGCTGTGTCTGGATTGCCTGGTCGCAGCGGAAGTGGATGAAGATCAATACCCATCTGAACAGAGCGTCTGTAACCTGCTTGACACAAATGTGGACAGCTGTTTGGGAGACACCGCAAAGATCACCCACCGAGCCCTGGAAGGAGCCAGAGGTATAGAAGTTGAGGGCAACTGTGAGCTTCAGAGCCGCTGGCATGGGGTGTCCACCCTCACAGTTAGGGAAGATCTCAGGGCCAATCATCTGACAGATATAGTTGACTGTCTCCCTTGAGAGTCGGATCCTCCTTCGACACTGCACCTCAGTCATATTGAGGTAGCTGCTTCGCCGCCTGTAAACCCTGGCAGCAGGATAGTGGCATCTTCTGTGGCCCCTTTCACCTAGAACAACCTCTTGGCCCTGTGTCCCTTGTGTCTGCACTTGGCCTCCCAAAGGTGGCTCCCCTGGAGGCTGATTGTCCACTCCTGGCTTCCTCCTTATTCTATCCCTCCCTTCCTCCTCAGAGGAGCTGCCTCCAGTGGAGAGTTCAGAACCCATACCCAGGCTAAATGGAGGCCTCTGGAAAGCTGCAGGCCCGATAAAGATTCCTGTCTGCAGACTGGTGAGCTGAAGCTTCAAAGTACAGAGAAAGCTATTGGAAATTGTTCTGAACTGCTGCAGATCACACAGGCAAGTTTAAAACACTTTCTGTATTAAATACTTCATGAAAAACATTATCAACCCCTCTGAGCCCACATATCCTGCCCGTGGATGAGGTTTGTTAAAAAATCACCTACCCACCTGCCTGTTGGGCCCACGCGCTGAGGTGAAGTTCGCACGGACCCCTCAAAATCGGCTTCAATTGCCGAGTTAAGGGCCTTAATAAGGCCTTTAATTAATGGCAGGCGCGCATCACACTTCATAGTGCGCCCACCCACCTCAATATCGCGATGCCGCGTGCTGACATCGGGACACTCACGCAATATGTTAAGCGCTGATGTGCAGGCTCCACCACCCTCACGTCAGCCAGAAAATCCTGCCCCTTGTGTTTAATGTCCCTTGTGGATAGTTTATACCTTGCAAATCTTTTAGTTTCTGGTCTTGGGAGAAGGACAACAACGTTAGGTGACTCTCCCCAAATTATATTTGTCACGTGGAACCATTCTCCACAAAGTCCACCTGAAGCCAGTGCGGAACACATCATTTAGTAAAGAGGACAGATGCCCAGAACAAGGCCCATACTTGCAACAGTACAATTCAGGAGATCTCTAATTCAGTGGCAGCATACAGCAACACTCAATGATAAGAGTGTGTTTCCTATGCTACTGGAAAGCCAGGTGTCACCTTTTACACTTAAGATTGCCATTGACTGCAAAAAAAAATGTGCATCTGTTTAAAGGAACGCAAACCAAACCATTCTGAATTTTCATTTAAATTAATGCACTATATTCTGGAAATTAAAATGTATAAAAAATAATATAAGGGTTTTCCATTTTGCGAAAGAGAAACTCATGTCAGAAAAGGAAGCAGATGACAAAAAGTTGCACCTTTTCTATTCTTTCCGACTGTAGTTTTGATCCATACCTTCAACTCCTCTGTTTTCACTTCTGTCTAAACTGCTCAGTTTCCAGTACTTTTCTCCCACGCGCTAATGAAAAACTCCGTTGAAGCGGTTAATAAAAGGTATGTTTTATTTAAATTATTATTGTAATCTAATCGAAAGTAACATTTCTTGAATGTTGGAAGTGTCATTATCTATTGTATTTCCTCTGGGACTATACCATGAACATCTCAAACCAAAGGGACAATTGTGATTTGACAGCTCTAGTGTATGGTAGTATGAGTTTTAACGGCATAAACCTGCTTGAGTGCCGAGTGATAACACTAAAAATTAGATTGAGATCTGATTTATTAATTTTAGCATGTAATATTAGTGTGCACTTAATCACTTTGGCAGTCAGGCCAATGATTTGTTACAATAATTTGTTATAGAGTGCACCCTAGCGTGAAGTGAATACATCAATCAGCTTGTGAAGAGTTAGTAGTTTCAGCATGTCTCTTTTCCAAACAGGAGTGATTCTACAGAGATGAATCATTGACAGACCAGTTAGGTTAAAATAACAGAGATAAAAACAAAAAAACTGCGGATGCAGGAAATCCAAAACAAAAATAAAAAATACCTGGAAAAACTCAACAGGTCTGGCAGCATCGGCGGAGAAGGGTACAGTTGACGTTTCGAGTCCTCATGTCCCTTCAACACTCGAAACATCAACTGTGCTCTTCTCC
The DNA here is from genome assembly GCF_017639515.1 of Carcharodon carcharias. Lineage (NCBI taxonomy): Eukaryota > Metazoa > Chordata > Chondrichthyes > Lamniformes > Lamnidae > Carcharodon > Carcharodon carcharias. Next base: position 104,001,602 of record NC_054484.1, on the reverse strand, counting down.
GCCGACGCTGCCAGACCTGCTGAGTTTTTCCAGGTATTTTTTTATTTTTTGTTTAGGTTAAAATAATACTCGTCACTGATCTGAAAAGGCAAGGGTATGTAAGCCTAAGAGGAAGGAAAACTGCTGCTCCTAGAGTTTTCGTTGAGTTTCATTGGAACAGTGTAAAACAGAGGTCATCAGGAAACCTGGGAGGGGGAATTAAAAGGGAAGGTCATGAGCACATTTGTTCACAGAATAGGGCAAAGTATTTCATCTGCAAATGGTCTCCCCGCGTTGAGGAGACTACACCTTGAGCAGCAAAGACAGTAAATTATTTTAGAGTTGGTGCACATAAATTGATGTCTTACATCCAAGGAGTATTTGAGGCCCTGGAAATGGTATGGTAAGAGGTGAATAGGCAAGTGTTGTTTTGTTCCTGCAGTTGTACGGAAAGATAAAATGGGAAGGTTAATTCAGGCACAAGATACGCCTTAGAGTTGTCAGTGACAGTGCTTTTCAGTGCAGAACTGAGGGAGTGCCATATTGCCTTGGCTGCCATCTTTCAGATAAGATGTTTAACTGAGACTCTACGTGAATATTCAGGGAGTCATCAAAATATCCATTGTCCTATTTGAAAAAGAGCAGAAGGGCTCTTCTTGCATTCTTCCTAACATTTAATCCGTCAATCAACACTGCCAAAGACAGCTCTCATTTGTGGGATCTTGCTGTGTGCAAATTGGCTCTGCATGCCTATATGATAACAATGTCTGCGCTTCAAAAATAACCCAGTAGCAGTGAAACACTTTGAAACATTCTGAGGAAAAGTGAAAGACGCTGTATAAATACAAGAGAGGTACAATTCAATAGCTCCCAAAAACAGCCGCTGGTATCAGAATGGGGGATTAACCCATGCCTATTCCTCCCAGTGCAGGCAGCACGTAAACATTGTGCTACCTATTCATTTACATGATAGATGCATCCCAGCACTGAATGTGCTGTTGAATGGCTGCATTTCTCAGTCACGGAGTCCCCTGTCTATGCTAGGCTATCACCAATTAAAGCTGGACACCACCACTTAAAGCCAGCCTGCCCCTCTGAAAAGGAAGGTCCATCCTAGCTGTGGTAGGCGTTCGACGTCACTGAAGAGTGTCTAACTTGCAACAAGAGTGAGTACAGAGCATCCTCCAAGGTGCCCTGACACAGCACAGGAGGCCCTCTGGTATTCGATGGACTGAAGGAGAAAGATCTCGCATCTACAGGTGTTGGGAAACTTTTCAGACAAATTTTGCAAAGACAGCAGGACCCAGATAGTCATAAAAACAAAAAACTGCGGATGCTGGAAATCCAAAACAAAAACAGAATTACCTGGAAAAACTCAGCAGGTCTGGCAGCATCGGCGGAGAAGGAAAGAGTTGACGTTTCAAGTCCTCATGACCCTTCGACAGAACTAGATAGTCATCGCTGTCAATGCAAGTAGTGTAGCCTGGAGGACCTGATGTGCAGAAAGAGATATAATGAACTCAAGAGTAATCATGCACGATGAATTTATCCTCAAATGCCACATTCATAAAACTGAACGAGTACCTCACTACCCTACTCAATTCACCACACCCTTTCACTCAGCTACCAACAACTACTGTAAAATGCAATTTATACCTCACATTCAAAGCTTCTCCTCACCCTCACAAACCCAGCACGGCTGCAAGCCTCATATCCACATCTTGGACCTTGCACACACTGCCAACTATGACAGTCACACCAAACAAACCCTTTGCCCCATGAAAAGGCAGCAGGTAACTAGCAGTGGGAAGCACAGCTTCACCTCCTCACCCCAGCTGAGGAGACAGTGCAAAGGCAAATGGAAGACAGGCACTAAGTGGGTGCACAAGGGTCAACAGTTGGCATATGTATGGAACTTTGGATGGCTTTTTTTGATAAAATTGGTTCAGAAAGTTTGCTTTGAGGCAGCTTTTACTTCAACAATTGCAGCCAAGAGAACGCTGTGATGGTCAGTGACAGAGGGATGGTGAGGAGTAGGAACATCGATGAATGGGGAACTCGTGTTGTGTTCAGAGATGCAGCTGTCAGAAGAGCTGGTCGCCTCCTCTGCTTTTTCCTCCTCATCTGCTCACAGTATACCTGGTGGAAAGATATGTGCTCTCATAATGGTGAGGCTGTACAGGATGCAGCAAATCATGATGAATCATAACATGCTCTCTGGAAAATACTGCAGGGCTCCTCCACAGTGGTCCAGGCAGCAGAAGCATCGCTTAAACAACCCCAAGGATTTTCTTGATGACATTCCATGTGGCAGAGGCTCTCATTCAATGCATGCTGCCCAAGTGTGCTTGGGTTATGTAGCAAAGTCGTGAACCAGGTGGTCAGCCCTTGTCACCCAGTAATTACCCTCTGATCTTTTCTGATGGCAGAAATGCTGATGGTACAGCCAAGTGGCACAGAACATAGGCAGCCTGACTGATATGTGGATATCAGATATTGACCTGATACTGAACGATGCCCTGAGCATGGTTGTATACCAGTTGCACCACAGGGGAATGGAAATATGTATGATTTATGTGGTGCAACAAAACAACGTGTGTGAAATCAATAGTACCCTATATCATAGGGAAGCCCCACTATCCCGGCAAAGCTGTGTGCTTATGTAAGCCATCTGCTTACTTGTCTCTGGAAAGAGAGAATGAAATGGCTTCCCTTCTCTTTGCACATCGGTCATCTCCCTTATATAAGTGGGCAGCAAACTGCAAGATGTTAGAAGTTACCCCTGCTCTAGCTTGGAAGAAGCCAGACACATAAACGTTCATGGCTGTGGTCACCGACACAGCCACTGGCAGTGCCGTCCTCCCCCTGCTCTGTGATTGGAGGCCTACCAGCAGCAAGTAGTGGATTTCACTGAGCCCCTCCTTAGCATAGTGAAAACATCTAGCGTACAGTTCCCCTCTGAAGTTGAGGTAGCAGAATTTCTCAATGAAAACCTTGGGCAGTTTTGGCCTCCTGCTGAGACATCTTCTCCCCTCTTCTTGCTCTCTTCAGGTAGCTTGTCCTCCTCCATGTAACCTTTGCTCATTCTCTCTGTCACGCTGCAGAGCTCCTGAAGTGAGAACTGGAGTTTTCGCCATGTGCCGCACTATCTCCCCATAGGTATCACCAATTTTAAACAAAAGTAGAAACCATGACAAAAATAAAAATACCTGGAAAAACTCAGCAGGTCTGGCAGCATCTGCGGAGAGGAACGTAGTTAACATTTTGAGTCCATATGACTCTTCAACAAACTAAGTAAAAATAGAAAAGAGGTGAAATATAACTGGTTTAAGGGGCGGGGGAGGGTAGAGCTTGATAGAGGGTCAGTGATAGGTGGAGATAACCAAAAGATGTCATAGACAAAAGGACAAAGAGGTGTTGAAGGTGGTGATATTATCTAAGGAATGTGTTAATTAAGGGTAGAAAGCAGGACAAGCAAGGTACAGATAGCCCTAGTGGGGGTGGAGTGGGGTGGGGGGAAGGGATCGAAATAGGCTAATGGGTTGAGATAAAACATTGCATGGAAATACATTTAAAAATAATGGAAATAGGTGGGGAAAGAAAAATCTATATAAATTATTGGGAAAAATGGGGGGGGATCGGAAAGTGGGTGAGGATGGAGGACAGAGTTCATGATCTAAAATTGTTGAACTCAATATTCAACCATGGAACACTTCTACCAAGCAGCAGCCAGTACAAATCAACACAACCAAACTGGGACTGTTTGATGATTCCTTTAACTAACGCTGGTGTAAACGGGTGGGGTGGGGTGTTGTAGTGTAAAGGTTAGCAGAATGGATATGCTAATGTATGATGTAGTTGATGATGTATCGCTGACATCAGTCAGTCATGTGTTAGACTCGAGAGAGAGAGAGAGAGAGAGAGAGAGAGGTTGGAACCCATGAATTGTTTCCTTGGTGGGCCAGGGAGTGGTCAGGAAACGAGCCCCCGACCACAATCGGCAGCCCCCCCCCCCAATCATGATTTTACGCTGGCTGGTCAATTAATGGCAAAGCTCAGCGCTGGGGGCGGGAAGAAAGTGGGCAACGATGTCGCCGCGGGCGTGGAGGAGCGCTTCGAGAGAGCGCCCTGAAGGCAGACAGCTGCATCAGGGAGCTGCAGACCTGCAAGTAACAAAATAAAGCAGGAAGGAGCTGCAAAAAATGTCCATGTATCACAATGAAACGCCTGAAAGCAGACCTCATAAAAATGCTGTCCCCAGATATTTCTTTTTGTTTTATTTCCTAATGGGGATTTCATCCTGCCCTTGGATGAGGTTTCATCAAAAATGTAAAGACTACCAGTCCCGCCAACCGTGAGGTTAGATGGGCCACGAAAAATCGCTGACAATTGCTCCATTAATGAGCTTAAATGACGCTCGCCCAACATCACCTCGCAAGATTTTACGCCCGTTCGGATTGGGTGCATGCCTGCCCACAGAACATAAAATCCTGCCCACCATGTTCAGGATCCAACATACCTACTGTAACCTGTTTAGATGTAGTATGAATAAACCTGTTCTAAGCAAATACCAGAGTACAACTAGCCTGTCTGAGGGAAGATAGGTCGCGCATACCCGTAACCAAGAACCAAGACAAGAGCCCACAGATTGGAGGGACCATTCCAAAACAAGGGTGGGGGCAGTGGGTGGAGAGTTCCTTCCTGCCCATACTCAGCTGTGTGAGGTTAAGAGAGGGCATTAGCTGGAGCCGCAAGCTTGGCAATAGCGTATCAAAGCTCCACCTTGACTGATGTGATGATCTGCCTATACTGCATATTTCCATCACATGTTCCTAGTGCCGGTGTTACTGAACTACCAAAAATAGCATCTGGCATGGTCACCCCAGAAGTGTGCACAAGATGTGTGGAGCCCATTTTAAACCTGAAATAGCGCTCATTATGCCTAAAATACAGGAAATACAGAGCTGAAATTTGCAGCCAAGTCCTTTCTTTTATCTTTCAGCTTGGCACTCTACAGTAGCCTGGCCTGAACATATTTATAAAATACAATAGATATAATCCATCTATCAATCTGAATTTCAGAAATAAATTGGTTACAGGTACACATTAATGCTTAATGCAGTCAGTCAAAATGTCAAAATAAGCAACAACCTTTGAATTATTCAAAGCATCTCAATTTCAGAAAATTGTTCATCAAGCTCAAACATTAAGAGGTCTTATTCATCAATAATTACAGTTACTGTAATTACATTCTGAAAGTATGTACCAGCAGAGAATGCTACATTGTTGATTGTATTAAGCTTGAGAAGATAAGTCCAAAACATTCTAAATGTAGCAACAACTCAACACTTATAAAGCACCTCGAACATAGGAATAATCCCAGGACACTTCACAGAGGTGTAATCAGACAAAAGTGGATTCCATGAAGGAGATGTTAGGAGAAGTGACCAAAAGTTTGGGTTTTTAGTAGGTCTTGGCTAAATGTACTGCCTGAGTAGAAGCTAACATCCACTCTACATAATGAAGGACTTCTTGTTTCAGAGTTTCAGTATGTTATAATGGTGTTTATCAGTGACCACAGTTCAACTCTACTATAGATTCTTTCATAGATAACAAAGCCTGTACTTTCCATTAGCAAATTACTCTCAGAATGACATTCTGGGATTTGGGCTATAGAACCTATTTTTCATTGTCAGCTGTCTTTGTGATTTTCCTTAAACACTGTATTGTAGAGAAATGACGTCACTGCATCATTTACCTGGGTCAGAACCTTTGAGGGTAATTTACTGCTCATCAATTGAAATAAATTTTCAGGATGTTCTGTACCAACACAAAAGCACAGTCAAGACTATATTGTGAGACATGGATTGTTCTGTCCCTCCCACTGGCTATTATGAAATCCTACTCTTTGCTAATATACTCTTAAGCTTTCAGCACCAACCTTTATTCTTTTTTACCATACTTACCATTACTTTCTCCTTGTTTGCTTCTCTCTTAAAATAGTTATGTTTATCTCATTCAATATGAGGCAACGGTCATCTTTACAGAGCAAGATGAAAGTTCCTAGCACTCGTTCAGAAGACCCCTTACATGTTCTCTAATATTACAGTCTAATGATGGCACTGCATATGATAAAAGCTAATAATGTCAACCACAAATAAAAATACTTGCTAAAATATGTTGTTGTATGCAATCAAGCAAAATATCAACATCAAACATATCAGCCACTTAATATTGTCAAAATCTTAGAAGATTTAATCATATTCCACTGTGTTACATTATGATAATTTGAATAATCTAACTGTGCAACTTTATTCTGAGATATTTCTGTGCTGAAGTCATTTCAGTAATATTAATTTTAAGGATTATTATTCTTTTATTTGGAAAAATAACAAAGCATTATTATTAATCCTATTTTGATGTAATAATTAGCGAGCTATCATTCAGGTTTAATGCTGTTTCTCTTGTACGATTCTACAAATGCATATAAATTGTTTTAACCCTAAATACTTGCCCCATTATCACCTCCTTTTACATCCCTTTGGTCAATTAATCACTCTGCCCTCAACTGAATCAGAAATCATTCCCATTTGTGTTCCCTGCCCCGTCCTTCACCTGGCTCTGTACTTTGGTTAAAAGCTGTTCATCTCTAACATTTTCCAGTTCTGATGAAATGTCATTGACCTGAAATGTTAACCTTGTTTCTCACTCCATAGTTGCTGCCAGACCTGCTGAGTACTTGCAGCATTTTCTGCTTGTGTTTTTACATTCCATATCTTGTGATTTTTTCACAAGATTACAGCAGGTACATCTAAAAATTTGCTGTCTTGTTATTTCGGTGTGAAGAGCTCATCGCAGGAAGCTCACCCACTGATGGCGCACTGTCAGTTAGACTCATTAAGTGCCACTTGAGAGCAACTTTCCTGTCGCCCACCAGATTCGATAGTGACTTACGGTTTAAATGGAGCTCACACGTGGGTCTCATGCACCTCCCGAAATCTGACCAGAAAACCCTATCAGATTTGCCTGCGACCTCATAGGGAGGGATCTCTTATTCATAGGCACTCAGTGCCCGATTAAGGGACCTGGCATCGGGAAGCGGTGTGGACTCACTGAAAGCAAGCCCTCTGGTCTTCCTAAAATGGAAAAAAATAGTTCGGACCGGTACACTTATTTCCCAGTTTTTACTGTTTTTTACCTTCTGGATTGAATCTAAGCTTTCAACTTAAGAGCATCATGAAATTCAAAAACCTTCCAATATATTTCATTAATTTTACTCAGTGGTACACCTAACTAATGTCTCCATAACATGGCTCGATCATTATTCAGAAATTCATACAGCCCTTCCAAAATCAATGTACACATGTGCATTCAATATTAAGTTGAACGCAAAATATCCAGCTCATCAAAACCAACAGCCTGAATGTAGCAATCATTTTGTAAAAGTTGTTAAGCTCATTATTCATGTCAACTAACAAAACCGAATACCATAGTTCTTTCCAACAGCACTGTAAAAATGTACCAAGGTTCCAACAATATATAATCACTAGCAAACAATCCAAATTTTAAATTATAGTATCAACAATATTCACAGAGCTAAACTAGATAAAGTGAGTTATGCATTTCAAATCTTGATTCAGCCAAAGCCCACAGAAATCAAGGATCTTTGCTTTGGGTTGCTTGAATCACATCCCACCTGTCATGAATCCTGATATACACATTGTAAATTGTGTTCAATCCATTGCTGACGCAAGAATCTCATTGTTTTGGAACACCAGTCATGTTGCTTTTGTATTGAATTCTTAATGTTGGCACATTATCCCTTTGGGCATAGACCAACATCAATAGTGCTGCATAAAAGGGTAAACAAACATCAGCATATTATGAGTGACACCATCTGAAAAAGATCACCTTGCATTAGTAAAGATGAACACTAGCCAGTATAAAGTAGCTGATGCAAAGCCTAGCAATAATAAAAAACATTTAAAGTTTAAATACAAACTCAACAGGACAATTCATTTGCAATGAATAAGAAATGCTGAGTACTTGATGAAGGGACTGAATGTAGGGTTGTTAAATTTGCTGATAATACAAAAATTGGTAGAAAGTAATCCGTGAGAATGACATAGTTGTAACTTCCAAGTTCCCCGCTGTCCAATTTGGGGGGTCTTCCCCAAGGATGCGCTGGGGAACCCCTCTCGGAACTTCACAGGAAAGGATTTGCATGCCAAGGCCCAGAAGTACAAACTTCCCTGTTCTGGGAACATCAGAAAATGCAATTTAAATTGCAAACTTCGGATGGTTCGGGCTGTGTTACACAAATAGTTACTGAGAAAATATTATAGGATATCAAACCTCTTCTAACTTCTGGGTAACTATTGTAAAGACACAAAGCAGCACCACCCCCCTACCCCCACCACCACCCCCCGACATACCCCCGACCCCCAGAGTCACAGAATCACAGTGCAGAAGAGGCCCTTCGGCCCATCGAGTCTGCACCGACAGGTGAGAAACACCTGACCTACCTACGTAATCCCATTTACCAGCACTTGGCCCACAGCCTTGAATGTTATGATGTGCCAAGTGCTCATCCAGGTACTTTTTAAAGGATGTGAGGCAACCCACATCCACCACCCTCCCAGGCAGGGCATTCCAGACCGTCAACAACCTCTGGGTAAAAAAGTTTTTCCTCACATCCCCCCTAAACCTCCTGCCCCTCACCTTGAACTTATGTCCTCTTGTGACTGACCCTTCAACTAAGGGGAACAGCTGCTCCCTATCCACCCTGTCCATGCCCTTCATAATCTTGTACCCCTCGATCAGGTCGCCCCTCAGTCTTCTCTACTCCAACCTCTCTTCATAGCTTAAATGTTTCATCCCAGGTGAATCTCCTCTGCACCCCCTCCAGTACATTCACATCCTTCCTATAATATGGTGACCAGAACTGCACACAGTACTCCAGCTGTGGCCTCACCAAGGTCCTATACAACTCCAACATGATCTCCCTACTTTTGTAATCTATGCCTCGATTGATAAATGCAAGTGCCCCATATGCTTTTTTCACCACCCCACTAACATGCCCCTCTGCCTTCAGAGATCTATGAACACACACGCCAAGGTCCCATTGTTCCTTAGAACTTCCTAGTGCCATGCCATTCATTGAACTTTCTTGTCAAATTACTCCTTCCAAAGTGTACCACCTCTCACTTTTCAGGGTTAAATTCCATCTGCCACTTATCTGCCCATTTGACCATCCCGTCTATATCTTCCTGTAGCCCAAGACACTCAACCTCACTGTTAACCACCCGGCCAATCTTTGTGTCATCCGCAAACTTACTAATCCTAGTCGCAGCCCATGCCCTGACTATCACCACCCCCCACACTAATTCCCCACCACCTCCGACCATCCATGAGATTCTCTTCGACCCCACCCGACTTGATCACAACCCCCCCACCCCCACCCCTGAAGGCCTGGCCAGGCACAACCCTCCACCCCCAGCAGGCCTAACCCTCCCACCCCGCAGTACTGATCCCCAATCCCCCAATCCCACAGGCCTGAGCCCCGCTGCCCCCGTCCCAACCTGACCCGACCCGACCCGACCTGATCCCCCTCCCCCTCAATCTCCCAACCCAACCAGACATCCCCCCAACCTCCGACACCTCCCGTGGGGCCTGACCTCACTCCCACCCCTCCTCGATGTCCAACCCACCTCTCCAATATCTGACCCCACCACCTCCCCCGATGTCCCCTTCCCTAATGTCTGACAGATCCTCCACTACTCCAATGTCCAAGCCCCCCATCCCCACCACCGACATCCGGCCTTACCACCCCCACCCAATATCTGACACCCCTCCTGATGCCTAAACAACCTCCACCTCCACGGTGTCAGCACCCCCACACCCCCTCCAGATGTCTGACACCCCCAACCCCCCTACCCCCACCAGATGTGTGACAACCCCCCACCCCTCCTGATGTCCAACACACCCCACCCCCTCTAGTGTCCGAGCCTCAACCCCACCTGATGACCGATAGCCCCCAACCCTCTGATGTACGACCTCCCCCACCATTCCTGATATCTGACACACCCCCAATCCCCCCAATGCCCAAGCCCCCACTGCCCCCCTCCCCCATTGTCCCACCCCTACCCCCCCTCCAATGTCCAACCCCACCCCTCCCGATGTCCGATGCCCCCCTATTCCCCCGATATCTGACACCTCCCCATCAACCAATCCCCCCCACCTCCCCACCTGACCTCCAATCCCCCTCAGCCCCCAAATCCTATCCACGCCTTAGGCACTTACCTTCTCCCTGGTCTTTAGATTTCAATTTGAACTTTAAACTTACCTGGTTTACAGCAGCTTGTACTGTACAAAAGGGGTCACATCCTCCTTCAGTTCAACTCTGCTGGACTGAGGCCCTGGGGCTTCAGAGACAGCTGCGCTGCCTGGATCTTGTCCGGCCTGAGTCAGAAGGTCGGGCAAGGCAGGCACAGAAGAAACTTCACGTTAAGTAATTGGGCACGGAGCGGCCAATTGATGCTGATTGCCATTCCGAGGAAGTTATGGCCCAAGGACTCTGCAAAGGGATATCGATAGGTTAAGTGAGCGGGCAAAAATTTGGCAGGTGGAGTATAATGTGGGACAGTGTAATTGCAGAACTCTGAGATAAAGAAGAGTCTGGGTGTCCTGGTAGGTGAATCAGGAAAAGTTAGTATGCAGGTATAGTGAGTGATTAGGGAGGCAAGTGGTATGTTGTTGTTTATTGCATGGGGAATGGAATATAAAAGTATGGATGTTTTGTTACAGTCCTACAGGGCATTGACGGGACCAGATCTAGAGTACTGTGTACAGCTTTTGTATCTTTATTTAAGAAATTATATAAATGCATTCGAAGCAGTTCAGGGAAGGTTCACTTGGCTGATATCTGGGATGGGAGAGCTATCTTAAAAGGAAAGGTCGGACAGGCTGGGCCTGTACCCATTGGAGTTTAGAAGATTGAGAGGGGATCTTGTTGAAAATATAAGATCCTGAGGGGGCCTGACAGGGTGGATGGTGAAAAGATGTTTCCCCTTGTGGGAGCAACCGGAACTAGGGGGCACAGGTTAAAAATAATGGGTCTCCCATTTCTCTCAGAAGGTTGCGAGTCTTTAGAACTCTCTTGCCCAGACAACAGTGGAGGTCCGGTTGTTGAATATTTTTAAGGCGGAGGTAGAGAGAGATTCTTGACTAACAAGGGAGTCAAAGGTTATTGGGGGTAGGCGGAATTTGGAGTTGAGGCCACAATCAAAGCAGCCATGATCTTATTTAATGGCAGAGCTGGCTGGAGGGGGCCAATGGCCTACTCCTGTTCCTAATTTGTATGTTCATATTTTTCAGCTCCTTTCAATCTATTAGAATCATATTGTGGAGTAGATCTTAGCTGTGTGCAACAGTGTGAAATGAGTGATCGCAAGTTCACAACCTGTTTGAATCACTCCCAATTTTTGTTCTCACTGAAATCAACAGGAGTGACGTAAGACAGGCAGCCAATTCCCAATCGTGTAAGGTCAAGATCTACCACTATGTATAGCATCATTTTCTACCTGAGCTTTGCATAAAAGGTCCTGGAGACATGTACTTGTTAACTTGTCACAGTAAGTCACTTGCCTTAGCTGTGAGCTCCTCTGGTGCAATTAACTACCCAGTGTTTTTCATTCTGCTCCTCACTCTCCAGGAAAAGAATGCTATGAAGCAGAGATTCTCCCTGCCTCATAGATTAAAGATGCATAATTAAAGCTGCAGGCTCTGTGGTTTTAAGCAACATGTCTTCATTTGCACTATGAATCCAGAATTAGCTCTACTTCAAATAGCCTATAATTTACTTTCAAAATATTCAGAAACAGTACAGCAAATTCGGGCAAAGGTAGATGTGAAGTTAAACATGGAAATCCAAAAGTTGCTCTCTGAGTTGCACCGCTCTGCCATTGGCTTCTCAAAAACAGCGTCTCACTGAGTGGTTCCCCATTGACATGCATCAAGTGGTGCGAAGTTGCTGTATTTACACTGTAAGTACAAACAAAACTCATCACAGTCAACTCTTCTCCATTTCATTGATGTAATAATTGTTAATTTCTGCAAATCAACCTCCCTGCGTTGTAAATGAACAATTACAATCTCATTCCTTTAGCTTTTAATTATTGTGCTAGATTTTAAGATACTGTAACTCCTGGAGCCAACTGGAAAGGCATCGGAGACTGTTGCACCTGGGCACTTGGCCTGTTCTGCAGCCATCAGTGCATGCACAGATTCTCCTGTCAGGAGAGTGACTGCGTGTTGTTTTGTTCCCAGGGCAGTTTAACACTTCAAAAAGGCCAGTTTAACTACTAAACAATAGTTTTATTTTGATGTATTGGAAAAAAATTGAACAAGATGGAAAGATGATACAGCCCAGTTAGCTCAATTGATAGATAATTGGATTCTTAATCCCAGGATCATGTTTTTAAGCCCCACATTGGGTGATGATTTTTTTTCTTAATTATTTTATTCTCAATACGTCTTTATTGATTTTTACCAATGGTGAATCTCCACAGTTAAGAAGGCTCTCGCCCAAACTAATTGGTTGCTGGGGGAAAAAAAATATCGATTTTTGCCATTACAAGAGCAGAGCTGTTAAAATGGTTGCTCTCTGAGTAGTTGCACCTTTTTTCCCCGTTAACTGATTTTGTTGCAAAGGAGAGAGTTATAAGACAGGAGATAGCAAAAAAAAATGCATAATTCAGTGCCAAAAAGCAGAGCTGCACTTAAAAGCATCTCTCACTTTGAACAGCCTGACACTGACACTACACATCAGGAAGTGTTCCCCCCCCTCCCCCCCACCCCAACCCCCGAGTGTTGTGACACAAATAAACAAGGCCATTTAAAAAAGTCTTCATTCTTATGAAATTTAAAGAAATACTTTTCTGTCTCTTTTTTCTTCTCTTAATCTAGCCTATCTTTCTCTCTCCATTTCTCTTTCTCTGCCTGATTTGGCATTGAATTCACCCTCTCTATTTTTTTCTCAGTTCTCGCAAAGTTTTTTTTTTGGAAAAATATGCATTATTCATAAAATATCTGAAAGAACATTACAAAACATTTCTAAGTGGCCATCACAAAAAGTGCAATCAGATTCAACTTTTGCACATGGATCATGAGGTGCTTCAATACAATCAATGAATATTACAGTATGATCATTTCAGTATGATCATTACAGACAGTCAGACAGTGCAATAGTATTGGAGTTATTGACATACATTCATGTTGCACTCTGAGGTGCCTTACTATTATAATACATTTAGTATTCACTATGTACATTCATTGTGAGTCGTACAGCCTGAGGGGTCTATACAATTCCCAGCCCTTCAGTGCACTGTGGCAGAAAGGTCTTAGACAGAGACCTTTCCCCATTGCGCATTTGCAGTGGCTGCTCCAAGCTTTAGCGCGTCCCTCAGCACGTAGTCCTGGACCTTGGAATGTGCCAGTCTGCAACACTCGGTCAGAAACAACTCTTTGCACTGGAAGACCAACAAATTTCAGGCAAACCAAAGAGCGTCTTTCACCGAGTTGATGATCCTCCAGCTGCAGTTGATGTTTGTCTCGGTGTGTGTCCCTGGGAACAGCCCATAGAGCACAGAACTGTGTCACAGAACTGCTCAGGATGAACCTCGACAAAAACCACTGCATCTCTCAAAGGCACAATCCACAAGGAGGTGAACAATGGTCTCTTCCCCACCACAGCCGCCTCGTGCAGAGGGGTTGAGACTCCTGGCGTGTAGGAAGGATCTGACAGGGAGGGCCTTTCTCACCACCAGCCAAGCTATGTCTTGGTGCTTTTTGGAAAGTTCTGGCGATGAGGCATTTTGCCAAATGACTTTGACAGTCTGCTCGGGGAACCATCCCACAGGATCCATCATCTCCTTTTCCCGCAGGGGCCTCTAGGACATTACATGCAGACCACTGCCTGATGGACTTGTGGTCAAAGGTGTTTCTCTGCATAAATTTTTCCACGAGGGACAGGTGGTCCAACTACTTGGAGCGTTCCACGGCAGCATGGCCAGACCCATCCTTCGCAACACCGGGGACAAGTAGAACCTCAGCATGTAGTGACACTTGGTGTTTGCGTTCCGAGGGTCTACACACAGCTTGATGCAGCTGCACACAAAGGTGGCCATCAGGTTGGGGGCAATGTTGGGCACGCTTCTTCCCCCCCTTATCTAAAGACTTGTACATCGTGTCCCTGCTAACGCGATCCAGTTTCGACCTCCAGATAATGTTAACTTCAAAATCCTGCAATCTAATTGGTGAAGGAGGTATGCAGTTGCTTGCCCCTTTCACTTAGGTTTCAGTCACCTGGTTTCCCTCACTGTGATGCTATCAGCTCACACTTCCAGCAACCTGCCAGGCAAAACATTTAAAAACCTAGATGTGCAAGTTCATCTAAAGGCAGCTGCTGCCAGGTGGCCTGCTACAACAGATTATGGCCCAAAATTGTCCCCTTCTTGGAAAGTGCAAGAGAAAAAAAAACCTTAATTAGCAAACCACAAATTACTAGCGCAGTCCGCAAGCAAAGCTAATGACTTCAGCACCGCTACAACTGGGTATGCAGCAACTTAATGGGTACGATAATGTATTTATATCTTTATAATATAATGAAACGGCCCAAGGCACTTCACAGGAGCATTATAAAATTAAGTATGACACCGAGCCACAGAAGGCGATATCAAGGCTGATGACTGAAACCTTGGTTTAGGAAGTAAATTTTAAGGAGTGACTTAAAGGAGGAAAATGAGAAAAAGAGGCAGAGAGGTGTAAACAGTTTTATATTGATGTCTCACAAATTATATGTAAAAATATAATTTAGGGAATATGTATTTTTATGAGACAGAATCAGAAAAATATATGGCTCGCATTTAGTGCTCTTGGAATATATGCATTTTGATGGGTTTATTACCTCTATGTTTACAAATCTTAGAGATTAATGCATCCTAGAACTGAATTTCCTCATCACTTTTGACATATCAGCAAATATTTGACAAGAAAATGGGATGGTACACATTTCCTCCAATTTTCCTCCATAAAATCGTTCCTCCCTAACTCCTTTAAGCTTATTGAACCTACCCATGATTGTTGAGTCCTGAGTGTCCTTGTTTAACACGCCACATTGAGGGTCAAGGGAACAGCTTCAAGTTTCCTGATCTTACACTTACTGTGTGCCCAGTGTAACTGATACTAAGAAATCACTGAGACAGCCAGAAATGAGGAGTTTCTGAACCTAAAGAGTTTGGAGTATTTCATGAGCAATTCACACTCCTCAGTTTTTGCCATCATACCCAAACAGATCTGAGCTTGTTTCTCACTACTTCTGACAGGGCAAGACCATGGACAGATTTTCATACTCGGTCCCACATACAATCAAATCTTCTCAGGACCAGATATACCATTTACTGCGGGTATGCCCTTGTATAACATTACCTTGGAGAAAGAAAATCAGCACAGGAGAATCAAGCAGTACCTAAGGAGGATTCATTCCACCAGATATCATTTACCTACCTTTCCTTAGCCAATCAGCACCTGACTAAAATGCAGCAAAGTGCTCTTCTGCTCTTGGACAGCAGAGGAGTGTGAGTGGGCTATAAGAGGGAAGATGAAGAAAGGAGACAAAGAAGTGGGGCCTCCCATTTCTCATCCCTTGCATCCAATCCCTCAGTCAGAGCCCCACATGCTGCTTCCTGTCACCCGATAACTGGGTCTATCTCTGAACAGGTGCAGGTGGGGCAGTTATTGGTGGGATCCTCTAACCCCACAGGATGCCCACCACGGGCATCTCATCTATCTGTCAGGTTAGGGAAATGAGCAGCCTGCCTTCAGCTTTGCTGAAGTCATAGGGGTAGTACCCCATGAAACACTAGGAAAAGGAAAAGAAAGACTTTCAAATTGCGTAAGCAGATTCACTTGGGTATTTATAACAATATCATGTTTTAATATATTTGATGCTTTGTACCTGTATCAACTGTAGCAAATGTGAGAACTCCCTGCTTTTATTGGTCCCATCAGTAGCAAATCAATGCAAGTGGCTAGAGGGCGGTGTTAGTGGCAATGTGACTGAATAGTACTCCACAGACCTGATCAGAGCCAAACAGTAAGAATGATCGATAATGATACATTTAGCAAATTTGACGACCATCACCATGAGGGATTTAAAACATTTTTCCATGACGCTTGCTCTGTTTTTTGTCATAATTAAATAAATTTCATTCAGGTGCTACAATTTAAAAAGTTTGGTCTGTCATTCCTGATTCTCTTGCAAATAATTTCAAAGTTTGTATACCCCGCATTTGGAGTGCTTTCAATAATTGAAGACAAATGGTTGACAAACAAATGTATAGCACAGCTACAGTGAATTGAAAATACTGCATTATTTGCAGCTACTTTAGAGATCCTATTATTTGTGTGCATGTATCTCTAAGGATAGGACCTGCTGCCAAATATGTTCAGATATTTGGTAATATAAAAATATATTGATTCCTTAACTTTGGCTGTTCATTCTCAGACAAAATTCTACAAAAATATTTAGTTTTTGATTCTCCTATTCAGCTTCTAGCAAAACTTACTTTTCAGCTCTGCTTTTGACTCAGCATTTTTCTTAAATAAGAGTTATTGCTAAAATTGGCTCAATGGATTTAATATTTTAGGAATGTAAAGCTTCTTTTCATATTGAATTTGTAACCCATATTTAAAGGCTATCTGAGAAATGTAAACCATTAAGGTTGTCATGTTCAGTTGCTGCTTTCTGTCTGAATGACTCCAATTGTTATTCTGATCAAAGTGCACTGTTTTTGTTAATGACCAAGCGGAAGGGAGACTAGAAGCAGCAGATAGAAAAGAGGGCAATATGAATATATTTATTCTTGTTTAGAAATACTGAGCACCAAATATGCTTTCATTCTGGATTGTTGTTTAAAGTAGATGGAGGGAGGAGGAGGGATTTACAATGGTTTGATAGTGTCCCATCAAACAGTCTGATCACCCCAGAATCTCACATTAGCAGGTTCATCAGAGGAAGATGTGTCGCAGAATTTTAACATGAAGGGGAAAGGGCATGCGTTCTGGTCTGGGCAGGCGATTAAATCTGCAAAAGATATTGGCATGCTGGTAGCCCATCATGATCGTGCTGTTTACAGGCTTCAACCGGCATGCATTTGGAGTCACACTGGTTACTCCCATGGGGGTCTCAAATCTGCTATTTGAATCCGATAACAGGCAATTAATCGTAAATTTAATCCAGCATTCTGACTTTTAAAGCCAACAGGTTTCCCCAACTGTGTGAAAATCGCCAGGATGAATAAGGCGAGAGCACAATGAGGATTGATGGTTCTTTAAAGACTGAACCAGGACAGCTGCTGCATTGCCTAGTTTTGGCTCACAGGGCTTGTTCTGGGAGTATGTTTGCACTGAATTACAGCTTCCACCATTCTGAAAATCATTCCTTGGACTTTATTCACTCCAATCAGCACTTTTTCCACTTCAGCATGGAAGCAGCTTATGCAACTCTACCTTGGACCTCTGAAGAGGAACAAGAGGAGCAACACCAACATCAACAGGATCAACACGTGCAGCATCAGTAGCTGCCTTCTCCTCAACCATATGTCACACACAGGACAGAGGGGATGGATGCAGAGCTCTAGCTCAAAGCAATCAATACCCCCAGCACTGGGTATACATGCTGATGGTCAGCTTTCTTGACATGACTGAGTAGAAGTGTCTCAGGAGGCTCAGACATTCATGGCAGGTCTTGCTGCCATTTGCCGATCTCCTTTCCAGTGGATCAGATGGGCATGCATTGTCAATGGCTGTCAAGGTTGTCACAATCCTGAATTTCTTGGCCATCAACTCCTTGCAGGGACCTGCAGGATTTCACAATCTGCCACCCATGTCTCCCAGGCAAGCAATGCTTTGCTTTCCAGGGCTGCCACTTCTTAAAAAAAAACATTCATTTATGAGATGTGGGCTTCACTGGCTGGGCCAGCATTTATTGCACCATCCCTAATTGCACTTGAGAAGGTGATGGTGAGCTGCCTTCTTGAACCGCTGCAGTCCATGTGGTGTAGGTACACCCACAGTGCTGTTAGATCTGGAAACACATCTAGGCCAGACCAGGTAAGGACAACAGATTTCCTTCCCTAAAGTGCTTTATTGAACCAGATGAGTTTTTAATAAACAAGCAATGATAGTTTCCCAGTCACCATTACTGAGACTAGCTTTCAATTCCAGATTTTCTTAAACTCCACCAGTTGTCATGGTGGAATTGGAACCCATGTCCCCAGAGCTTTAGCCTGGGCCTGTGGAGTGCTAGCTCAGTGACTTTACCACTACACCACCGTGTCCCTCTAGTCACTTGCATCGATTTGCTACTGATGAGACCAGTCAGAAGCAGAGAATTCTCACATTTGCTACTGTAGATAAATTCCCACAGGTACAAGGAGTCAAATACATTAAAACATGATATTGTTATAAATAAACAAGTGAATCCCCTTATGCAACTTGAAGGTCTTTCTTTTCCTATTACTTCATGTGGTACTGCCCCAATGACTTCAGCAAAGCTGAAGGCAGACTGCTCATTTCCCTGACCTGACAGATAGATGAGACGCCTGTGGTGGGCATCCTGTGGAGTTAGGGGTCTTTGAGGACCCCGCCAATAACTGCCCCACTTGCACCTGTTCAGAGATAGACCCAGTCATCGGGAGACAGGAAGCAGCATGGAGGGCTCTGACTAAGGGGTTGGATGCAAGGGATGAGAAATGGGAGACCCCACTTGTTTGTCTTCTTTCTCCATCTACCCTCTTATAGCCCGCTCACAGTTCCCTGCTAGCCAAGAGCTGAAGAGCACTTTGCTGCATTTCAGTCAGGCGCTGAACAGCTGAGGTGAAGCTTTCCTCCAACTTATTTAAAGTGGCAGACTGCGTGTGCAGGCCACCACTCAGGGCAAACACACACTCAGGTGGCTATTGCATCTGATGCTCTTTGCAGGTGGCCATTCCCTGTGTAGGCGGATGTCAGCTCATGGAACTCATGTTAGAGATGGACTCCTCCAATCTCTCTCCAAGGGTGTGCAGTGCCTCTGGACAGAACCTTACACATATTATGTTGCTGTTCCAGAAGTGTCCTCTTCGGGGTACATGACCCTCGAGGTTCAGCACCTACTTCAAAGCTGAGCTGAGTTTCAATGGTTCTGTGCCTGATTACAGGTACTCTCAACTGCTGTCCCTGTCACCAACACTTCTCCATGTGACAATCTAAGCTATCTCCTTTGGATCGTGTGTATCTGCATTGGTGGAGGGTATGCATGAAGCCTGCCCCAGTGCTTCCTCAGAGTGTGCAACTTGAAATCGCCTCAGCTTCCCCACACTCCAGCTCCTGTGCCACTTTTTTTTTATTCATTCATGAAATGTGGGCATCACTGGCTGGACCAGCATTTATTGCCCATCCCTAGTTGCCCTTGAGAAGTTGGTGGTGAACTGCCTTCTTGAACCGCTGCAGTCCCTGTGGTGCAGATCCAATTTTCTGTAGCAGTTCTGAGTGGTGTGCTAGGCTGTCTCAGAGGGCGTTTAAGAGTCGACCACATTGCTGTGGATCTGTGGACGGCAGGTTTCCAGATGGGTTTTACAATGATCGACAATGGTTTCATGGTCATCATCAGACTTTTAATTCCAGATTTTTATTGAATTCAAATTCCACCATCTGCTGTGGTGGGATTCGAAGCCGGGTCCCTAGAGCATTACCCTGGGTCTCTGGATTACTGGTCCAGTGCCACTGCCTCTCCCAAATTTTGGGACCTCTAGGAAATGAAATACGGAAATGAGAACTGACATGAGGAAAGGGTTCAAACTCGTTGTGGAGATGTTCACATCTCAGTTACTGGTGACAGCAAATTGACTTTAGGTATTGTTAGGTGCTATGTGGCAATGTGGAATTTAATAAATCCCCAGTGCATCCCACCATCTTGCTGATCTCTATGGCCTCCTCCTCCTTCACAGGGTGAAAGGCCACCCCCATTTCTCTGCTTCTCTCTGGAGAGGGCAGAAAGCACAGAGTTATGAGTGTGAGAAATGGATTATGTGGTGATGTGGAATGACACCATCTGGGAAAGATTAGTGTGAGGGATGAATGTGAGATGCCAATAAGACGTGAGTGTCAGTGTTGGCTGTTCAAGATATTCAGTGAGAATGTGTAGGTTGACACCTGGATGTGGGATGCCACTTTCCTTCCCTGCCCTCAGGAGTTTATTGAACCTCTTGCAACAATGAATCCAGCTGTATGTGAACGTGCTCCTGCTCACTTTGCTATTTCCAGCCGAACCTGCGTGGTTAGAGAGGCTGGTCTCTTCTGCCTGCCCGTGCAGAACAATGCTTCTCTGCAGGTCCTCAACCTGCAGAATGATCTCCAGGGAAGAGTCAGAACTTGGGTGGGCTTGTGGGGCAGGGGTAAAGGGCGGCCTTCCCATGTTGCACTTCATTCTTCTGATTGACGATGCCTCAACAATCAATCTGCAATGGAGTAATACTACCCTCTGCCTGGAGGTGGGGGTGGGGGGGGCAGGGGTGGAATCTCTTTAAATAGACATCCTTCCATTGATAGACGTGGATCATCATGTCTCCGCTCTGTGATTGGCTGGGACACTCAGAGCAGATGCTAATGCTGTGGCTGAGTTAAACAGTCATGGCAAAGCTCAGGCCACACAAATCCACTGCTGAACCTGTCACACAAACCACCCCCCAGCAAGTTGGTCGGTTTTGTTCAAATTCTGCCTGCAGTCGCTGTAGTCACTTCAGAGAAAAATTGTCTACATGAATAACAGCAAGAAGGGTAGAATGAGAAATAATTTTCTGACCGTTCCTCCTTTAAGCAACCCATGCCATTGTGAACTCTCGTCAATGTATGGTGGTAAGACTTACTACAGGTAACACCTGAGAAGAGGAATGTAAATGTTATGTAAAGTCTTAAGGTAATTATATGAAAACTCCAAGATATCAATCTAACATTACAATATACATCAATCAAGGCAATCGGTCGCGTTTCAAAAAATATTCCCATTCTTAATTTTCACCAACATGTTTTCTTTCCTTCCTATCATAAAGTGGATTCTCCTGGCTGGGACACAGTTAATGAACAAGCTTCTATGCCTCTATACCTCTTCTATACCTCACCACAGTCAGCATTCTTCAGATGAACTTTGAACAGCAGATTACTTTGAATGCAATGGACCGTACAGAAGAGTCCACTCTTTTCCTCACCTGATAATGGCTTGAGAAGCATACATAAATGGCAGTAAGTGCAATCAGGACTGAGAATTCAGGAATAATTTGTCCTTTCTTAAATCAGGGCCGCTGAGGCAAGATGTAGCTTCTTTAACACTGCCTGAGTGAGTTTGGTTGATTCATGTTAAACTTAGCATTAAACTTGGGGGGCTTTCCTAGTCTCATGAACTTATTGGATAAAGTCACTCAACTGTTGGGACAGTTGGCAGGTGGACAACTGAAAGGTATTGTGCAAACTTGTTAAGTTGACAATGATAGAGATAGAGGAATATATGGAGGGAGGAATTAACTATTCTTTTTTAAAAAAATCTCCATTTGTTATGAGGTTGCTGTAAATTAGGCTAATCATGCACTCAGATGGTTCTTCAGGGTACTTCCTATGGTTCAGTCCAACAATTCATCATCATATGTGTTTACGATTAACCTTGTGATCATTAACCATTCTTAACTCTATGTTTATCTGGTTCCTTTTGAAAGGAGTTAACCACAAACACTAGAATTCTATTCCACATATCTATTGCCAATATCCTTCTAGGGCAGAATTTTACACTGCGCGGGCTGGCACGTGCCCGACACTTTTGGGCATAAAATCGCATGAGAAGACCTTGGCCGAGCGTCCCGACATCATCCTGCACACACGCAATCTTCAGGTCAGTGGCCGTGCACAGGCGTTGGAGCTGTGCCCGCCATCAATTAAAAGGCCACTCAAGGCCATTAAAAACCCAACTGATCTAGATTTTACATTGCCTGAGCAAGTTCGTACTCGTTGCATGGGCAAAATGGGCAGGCGGGCAGCCAAATTTTCCAAAAACTCCACCCAAGGGCGGGATAAAAAGGGTTTGCAGCATTGCCAGTGAGAGTAGTGAGGAGTTTTGGAGATAGTTTGCTGCTGGTTGCTTATTGGTACTTGGCAGCTTCACCTCTGTTCTAAACTTCAGTCTCAGAATTTCCAGGCTTCATTTCAGGACTCCTTGGTGTCTCCAAGGCCCCCGGAGGATTCAGACCGTGTGGACCCTTCCAGGTATCAGACAGCCTTCCGTCACCCTGGTAATGGGGATTGTGGTCTCTGCTGGTGGCACCTCCTCTGAGGAAGAAGAGAGGGGCAGAAGGGAGAGGAGGCCACGTGTCCCAGTGCAGCTTCCAGGGGAGGGACCTGTGGGAGGAGAGGTGCAGGCATAAGGGGCGCAGGGCCAGCAGGAAGTCCAAGGTGGAAGGGACCGCAGAAGACGTCATTATCCTGCTGCCAGGGTTTACAGGCAGCAATGCAGCTACCTCAGTATGTCCGAGGTACAATGGTGAAGGAGGCTCCGCCTCTCCAGGGAGACTGTGACCTCCATTTGTCAGATGATGAGGCCTGAGATCAGCCCCAACTGTGTGGGTGGACACCCCAGGCCAGTGGCTCTGAAGGTCACAGTGACCCTCAACTTCTATGCTTCCGGCTCTTTCCAGGAGTCAGTGGGGAATCTTTGTGGAGTCTCCCAATCAGCTGTCCATAGTTGCGTCAAGCTGGTGAGGTGGGTAATGACATTTATTCATTTCCGTACAGATGAGGCCAGACTGAGCGAGCCTGGGGCTCTGCAGAGGTTGCTGGGTTCCCCCTCATCCGAGGTGCCATCGACTGCACACATGTGACCATGAAGGTGCCAGCAGGTCAGCCCGATGCCTTTGTCAACAGGAAAGGATTCCACTCCATGAACGTCCAGATAATGTGCGACCAGAGGACACAGATTCTGCAATCCGTGTAAGGTACCTGGTAGCTACCAGGACGCTTTTATCTTCAGGCATTCCCAGCTGCTGAAGCTCTTCATTGCTCCAGCCCCACTGGGTGGATGGCTGCTGGGTGACAAGGGCTATGCGTTAAAATGGTGGCTTATGACTGCTCTCCGCCACCCAAGAAGAGAGGCAGAGAAGAGTTACGTTAGGAGTCATGCCTCCACAAGGGCTGTGGTAGAGAGAACCATAGGTATTCTGAAGCTGTGCTTCCGATGCCTGGACCATTCAGGGGGAGCACAACAACACCCCCCCAGAGCAGGTGTCACTGATAGTGGTTGCGTGCTGCACCCTCCACAATCTGGCACTGGCAAGGGAGGACCCAGTGGAGGGAGAGGAGCTTAATGCAGCTCCACAGACCACAGGTGATGAGTCAAGTAGTGAGTCCAACACTCCTTCAGCTAGGCTGCCAAAGATCTGCTTCCACCTCATGCCAGGACTGCCGCCTCCATCCTGGATGTCTGAAATGACCCTTTCATTTGAACGAAAAGTCCACTCAGTGCCTGTGCAGTAAAGTATCCAGCCACTCATGTCCAGCATTACATACTGGGTGTGCCCTGCACCGAAAAAATAAAAAGGTGAAGCATACTCAGGTCATTACGATAAAAACAAAATTTATGTACTTTTCACACTCAAAACAGATTAACATTACCATCTCTGGTGTTCATTTCCACACCAGTAAACATATAAACAAAGCATTACAGAACAGAAGATCACCTGTGATTAGTCCCTCTTGTGTCATGGTGCCTTAAACCTACATTTACGAGTGCTGTGTCTTGGTGCCCACCTGCAACCTCCCCCCTGCCCAGCCCCACTGCTGGCACTGACATTGGAGACAGTCTGCTGAGTCTGGTGACGCCTTGGCCTTGATGACCTTGGTGGTTATCCTCTGGCCAGTGGAGCCTGTGCTGGCTCCGCCGGGGAGGGAGTGGCCAGTGCCATGGCTGGCATCTCCCCAGTCTTCGCAGCCTCATCAGATGTGACGGTCACTGGCAGAGGGGCGGAGGAGCTGCTGCTATCATTCAGAATGCCCTCAAAGAGCCCGCAGTGGCGACAAACAGCTCATGCACCAATGTGAGGTCACTCTGTACCTCCCTGATCGCCTAGCTGGGATACTGGGTGCCTCATCCACACTGACAACCTGAGGTCATTGTCTGTGTGAGGGCTTGCAAGTCCGAGGGCAACCCCAGGAACCCCTGATTCTGTCCCTGGAGCTACCTCACCATAAGAGTCACCACCCCCACGCCCCTGCACGCCCCCCCCCCCCCCCCACCAATGGAGGAGGCCATGCGCTCCATGATGAGGGTCAACGCAGTGCTGATGCTCTGCATGGACTCCTCCACAACAGAGACCATGGCGTGCATACCCGTACATCCTGCTGGATATCCAGCATCTGCCACCCAATAGACAACTCCAAAGGCTCACCATCTGCCTTCGACTCAGGTCCCTAGCAGTCCTCCGAATGCTGGCACCCTGGGCACTATCTGCCTCCACCTGCACCTGAAGCGAGTGTGAAGTGCCCTTACTAATGTGCATCAAGATTTTAGCTGAATATCTAACACCCGCTGAGGTGCTGCTACTTGCGCTGGTGCCTGGTTCAGAGAGCGGGTGTGACGCAGGTGCATCTGAAGCCTGGTGGTCCTCTGGGATCAGAGGTGGCTCTTCAGGGTCCTGCGAATAAGTGCTTGCTGGTGAATCTAAGGGCGAACAATGACATGTCAAGTTAAAGTCATCACACTATCATTGTGCATGACAGGCACCCTGGTGAGACTATGGAGATCTGCATCATGATGCCATCGTCTTTCAATGATCAATGGGGAATCCCATCAATGATGAGACTACACAAGAATGTTTGCACCACCTGACTCACCTCTGTGCCCTGCATTCTTACCTTCGTTTGACACCCCAGCTTCTCCACAACCAGTTGAATGAGGTGCTTGGCGGCTCTCCAGCTCCAAGGAGTCCTGCTCAAATCTCATCATTATTAGGAGGTTTGGAGGTCTCCACCTGTCTGTGACCTCTCAATTTGGTTATGCCTTGTCTTCTCCTGAAAGGATAAAGGAGCATTGATTAGTGCACTCTCTACCTGCAGCGCCACTGCAGCCTGGCCAACCCCAGCTGAGGAGCACCTAGCAGGGCACATCCGAGTCATGGCCCTCGAGCCACAGGGCACTCAGTCCAAGCAGCCAGGACTGCTCTGACATCATTGACAATTGGCACTCAGGCTCTAACACCCTTGAGCTCCACAGGGGGATGGCCAGCCCTTAACACTTCTCCACTCTGATCCATGCCAACACGGTACTCACCCTTCCTGAGCGCAGCAGGTTATTGAACCTTTTGCAACACTGCACCCAAGTGTGCTGCTACCTCCTCCCAGGCTTTTTTGGTTTGGTGCAGTGGCCTCCTCCTTCTATCACTGGGAACGAGGGTGTCCCTCCATCCTTCCTGGCAGCCACCTCTTCCAAGAGCACCACGAGGCACTCGTCCGAAAAATGGGAGGCCGAGTGCCCACCTGACCTGCCCTCCCGCCTGGCATCTCCAGCCATTGTTCAGGCCATAGCTTCACTCTCCAGAACATAGAATACATGATTCTTCCCTGGCAGCCATCAAGGGGCAGCCTGTGCCATC
The DNA here is from genome assembly GCF_017639515.1 of Carcharodon carcharias. NCBI lineage: Eukaryota > Metazoa > Chordata > Chondrichthyes > Lamniformes > Lamnidae > Carcharodon > Carcharodon carcharias. Next base: position 103,975,896 of record NC_054484.1, on the reverse strand, counting down.
ATTAAGCCACCCGCTGGGTCGCCATTGGATCCGGCACCCGACCAGCCCCTCGGCCCTGCCCGGCCCTTCCTTATCATACTAGGCAGGCCTTGATTGGCCAGCCAGCGTGAAATTGCAACCATGCACCAATCACGGGCAGGGGCTTGTTTCCCAACTGGTCCCGGGCTGCCAATCACGTGCACCCACCAAGGGTAAAATTCAGGCCCTAACCTTTCACCTTACTTGCAATTTATTAATTTTATACTCGATTCCTCCAGTTCTGGCATTATAGTTTAAGCCAAATTACCTAACTAGATCTACATTATCCAAACTTGCAGTATTTTGAAAACCTGGATCAAGTCATTTCCCAATTGTCTTTTCAAGAGGAGAAACAAGATTCATCCCTTGCTTACCACTGAGTGATATCGCACACTCTCAAAGAATTGTCAGTAATCACACTTCTTGCTTCCCTCCGTTTGCCGATGAACAGCAAACTATTAATCACATCACATAGATCTCCATTAAACTCCTGAATTGGTCCAGATTGCTCTGAATGTTGCCAGACTCCTCTACATAGGTCACCTGGCCTCATAGCTTGTTGTTATCACAAACATTATTGCTTGATTGCAAATACCCTCCTCTATTCATTTTTGTGAATAATGTAAACAGTAGAGATCTTTGACTCCTGTAACACAGTTTACCATTTGATCGTCAAAAAGTTAATAAAAGAAACCTGTTAAATGTGGGATCTGGTCACATTTACTGAATCATCCAAGGCACTGGTGCAGGGTTGAGGCCAGAACATTGAAAATTTCCTTGAACTTATGGTTGAACTCATTCAAAACAAAAGTAAAACTGTTTTAACCATTAATGAATAATGACTTAACTTAAAGCGCCTTGAATGCATCCAATTGGGTCTTTATGGCAAGCATGCCAACTGCAAATTAATAAATTGAATAAATCACAACTGAGTTGATGCAAGCAGGATTCAGGAACACCAGGGCCCCCATGAACTAATCAATACACTAATCCTGTCACGTCCACAATGCCAGATCCACCTCCATATAAATTACCACTATTTAGACCTTCCTGTCAGTAATGAGCCTGAGATGTACTAGCAGATGTAAGTATCACAATTGTTTAATCTAACTCTTCCTTTTCAGACTACTTCTGTCATACCTATCAGTCATAAATAAACTGGCTTATTCATTTTACTTGCCTATCGCACTGAGATCCCCGAGTCTGCAGTGTTCAGCTTCACCCATCTTTGAGTTGCTAAAACCAGGTGTATATTGCTGGATGCCCTTCACTCAGGTCTCCTTATGCAGCTGCTGTTCACTTCCCCATAATTGCTCCACCTTTCCTGCAATGACTGGGCCTCAAGCCTGATTCTGTGCCCCTCCACACCACGGCAGCCCCGCACCCCCATCCCACCCACTCCCCTAACTCTTTCATGGATAATGGAATAACACTTAGCATAAACTCTTTTACAAAACAGCTTTATGCAATCAGTCTCCAAGGGAGATAAAAAGAAAACAATGAATGCTAGAAATCTGGAACAGAAATCGAGAACGCAGGGTTGCTCCAATAGAGGGTTGCACTTGAAGCCTTAACCTACCTTTTTCTTTCGTATGCTGTCTGACAGGCTCTGCATTTCATTAATTTTCTCTTTCTATTTCTGTCAGTAATTGTCAAGTGGAGACGTGAAGACCAGTTAGTCATTGTACAATTTTTTTAGCAGCATTTAGCCAGAAGACAAAGAAATAAAAAGAAAGATTTGAATTATACAGTGCCCTTCTTGACCTCAGGTCATCCCAAAGTGTTTTCCAGCCAAGGGACTAATTTTGAAGTAATTTAATGCAGGTTATTAAAGACCAAAAATCCCACCAGAGATTCAGCTTGCAATAGTTTGTTTAACAGGATGGGTAGAAGGGAGGGCAGTTTCTTTTTAATTAATTGGGTTGTTATGACAACTGTTTTAAGCAATATGAGCTACCTATCTAAAACTGTTCAAAAGCAGAGGAATTTGAGTTCTTAATTCTCTGAGCTACAATTCAGATTTAGTCATGGATTTCACAAACATTTTAGCACCATTATCAAAGTGCAATGAATCTTTTAACGGTTCCCCTGGGGCAACCTACAACTTAATTTCTTCCAAGTCAGTTACAATTGTAAAATGTACTCGCACTCATATTTTCATCTAGCTGTAGAGCTTACAAGTTTATTATTGTTCGTTCAATTGTTATTGCTATCCAATGGGAAGAACGAGAGAAACATTAGAGTAGTTTGCAAAAGTAAAGGATATAATTCAACAAAAATTGAATATTTACTTTGTAATGTCCCCAACTGAATGTAACAGTCTACTTTGCACATATAGAGCTGGAATTCCAGTTCTGCCCCCATGCATAAAATCCAGGGGTGAGCCCACCTCCAATTGGTGAGTTCACCCTGCAGCCAGTTAACGGCTGACTGGCAGCTCTCCATTACTGACAGCACCACAGGGAGCGGTGTCTACTACCAGCACCGCAGCAAGGTCTGCAGGAAGGCGTGCTGTGCTGGATCCAGGACCAGAGGTCATTCTGGGGTTAATTGGCCAAGGACCTCAGTTGTCATACAGGCGCACAGGCCTCCCGATGGCTTCCCTGCCATTTGGTAAAATTGCAGCAGGGGTGGGCAAATAGGCAGTGAACATGGTGCCCATGACAATTTATGGCATCCCTGGCTGCCAACTGAATGCCAGGGGGCTATAAAATCCCACCCATGCTCACCGCAGTGTTTCTGGTGTCCAGCCACACACCTTTAAGTAACAGTCTTGTCTGTCAAGGCTTTCAATCTTACACCATGGAGCCCCCACTCCGGAAACTTGATTATAAAATCTAAGATGACACTGCCAGTGTAGCACTGAGGAAGTGCTGAACTGTCAGAGGTCCAGCCTTTTGGATGAAATATTAAAACATGATGGCCCCATCTTCCTTGTCGGGTGGATTTAAAAGATCTGACAGCACTCTTTTGAAAAAGAGGTGGTAAAGTTTTGACCAATATTTATCCCACGTACAACATCAACAAAATAGGTTATCTGGCCATTTCACAACACTTTTTGCAGAATCCAGCAGTGAACAAATTGGTCACTGCATTTCCTACACAACACAATGCCTATGCTTCAAAGGTTTTTCAAAAGAACTTAATTGGCTGTAAAGTACTTTAAGGCAATTAAAGTTAAAGCAATTTGAAGGGCTGGTTTTCTATTCAATTGGGAAGCTGAACATTAAATGTTAACCTAGTCATACCATTGGAATGACCAGGTCAAGCTCTTACTTTATTTTATGATACTGATGATGATTTGCCTCATCAAGTGCCCAGCAGACTGAGTCCATAGCGTCAATTGGCTTCCCACATATAGTAAGAAAAAGCTAATTTGTCCCAAAAGTCTACAATTTGTTAGTTCATGTCAACTCCACAGTCCCAAGCCCTGTATACAACATTGGCCCTCAAGCCATTGGATGGGCATTATTGCCCTGGTTAGGATGCAGCATGGGAGATTCTTCAGCCTTTGCCCTCTGGAGCTCTCTCTCCCATCATTTTTGCCTTGTCATCTGCCTTCAAAGACTTCTTTAAACCCTTTTCTCTTTAGTTCTGATGAAGAGTCATATGGGCTCAAAACGTTAACTCTGTCATCCTCTCCCCAGATGCTGTCAGACCTGCTGAGTTTTTGTTTCTTTAAACACTACTCTTTGCAAAGCCTTTAACAGTCTGGCTTTTTGCCCTTTGCTCCTTCTGTTTGGTGTCCACTCATTGCTTACAGCTCTGTAAAGTGCTTGGAGTTGTCCCTCTGTCTGTGAAAAGTACTATGGGAATACAAAAGTAAAATACTGCAGATGCTGGGAATCAGAAATAAAAACAAAATACACAGATCAGGTTTGAAGAGAAACAGAGTTAATGTTTCAGGTTTAAATAACCTTTCATCAGAAACGAAGAAAGATAGAAATGTAATAGATTTTGAGCCAATGGAAGGGGAGAGGAGACAGGAAGGATATAATTTAATGTCTGTGGTAGGGTGGAGCGTAGCAGAGATTAGAAGACAAAAGATTTATGGTGTAAGAGCCAAAAAGAGTGGTAATGGATATAGTAAAGAAGCAAAAATATGTCCAGGTGAGGTGTGGATTTTTTTTGCTAGCTCAGTCTTATCTTGTTTCTTTCTTGATTCTTTCATGTTGCGCTCAGATGGCTGCCATTTAGACGTTCATCCCATTGAACCATTGGCTCAAAACAAAGTACATTTCTTCAGTTCTGTGGAAAGGCCTCTTGAGCTGAAATATTAACTTTGTTTCTCCCCACAAAGGCTGTCTGACCTGATGAGTAGTTCCAACATTTTTTTGTCTATGAAAGTACACGTTCTACGAATAAACAATTGTAAAATGATTAATTTCGAAGCAAGGATGCAAAACGGAGAATGTGTACTGAATGGAGCAGCCATTTGAATGCTGTTTAATAAAAAGAGTTCTGGGGATTGTTGATAAAATAATTAAAGTCGCCTACCTTAAACATGTCTTCAATGATAAAGGAATAGAATATAAATTCAAAAGTATTAATTAGCCACCGCATGCAGGGACATTAGTAAGGAGTGGGTTGAGTATGAAACCAGGAGTGGGCCAATGTTACAGAAGTATACAATGGGCTGGTATTTTTTGTGGCGGTAGTGGCTCTGCCTATGTGTTGGAAACCTGGCCTTGGCCATTTGGGGTAGTCTTGGCTGGATTTCATGTCAAACTAGCAGCTAGTGAGTTACCCTCTATTTAAGGGATAAGAGCCTGACCCCAAGAGCTGCCAGTCAATCCGAGGGCCGGGAGCTCCACAGTCACAGCAGCGTCACTGAGGGCGTTAGCTACTACAGGACTGCATCCTGCCCAGGGACGCAGCGATGGACACTGGCCTCGCAGCAAGGCAAATGTGGTCAGGGCTCACCGGGTACAGTCAAGCATACCCGGTGAGGGGTGGGGGGTGCAACTAGTCAGGACAGGGCGGGATTAGGAGGGCTCACTGCGAGCCCTCATGTAGGCCTCTAGGATTTACCAAGCTGATCCTAATGAGCCAGAGGGCCCATCCTCCACTGGTAAGATGGCAGAGGCAGTGGGAAGAGGCTCCTAATGGACCACATAATTAGTACAATTGGACTCTGGCTGGAGAGCCATCCTCCACATTCCCTGCTGGTGGGAAAGCAATTGGCACTCCTTCTACCAACCCCCCAACCCCCCGCCCCACCGAACATCCCAGCTCTCAGCCTGCTCCTGCAGTCCCCACAAAATTCATCCCTTTGTGTGCAGGATGAAACAGTTGGAGAAGATCACTGGAGAAGGGTAGGGCAAACTGAAGAGTTTCTTTTTAAAAGATGAAAATTAGGATCTTGAAGCTAAATTGTAGGGGTACAGGAAGCCAATGATACCTGGTGGGGATGGGAAGGGAGGCGATGGGGTTATGAGCTGACATGTAGGTAAGGACTCGGGCCACGGCATTTAGGAAATGTAGGTCTTGGAGTAATGTGTAGTGTAAGGGTTTTGGCAGCAGAGGGCAAGATATTTGAGGTGAAAAAGTAGTTTTGGGAATAGATCAGATATGGAGGAAGAAGCTGAGTCAATGGTTGATCAGTGTATCTGTTGTAGGGTGGCCAAGTTGTAGTATTAATGATAGAGTTAATCCGCAGACACTTCTTGGGTGGAAACATTAAGTTTATTTAAAATATACTCAGCAGCAACTACACATGTGCTTTCAGCTCCAACTCTATTTTGACACTGTCTGCTGAGGTAGCCCGTGTTAGTCTCCTTTTGGTTACCACAGGTCATGTGATCTTCCTAAACAAGTATTATTCTTAAAGGTACATTACACACTAAATAAAATCATAATTACTGTATTCCTCTGCCTTTAGCTCAGCTATACATATAATATTTACAAATACATATTTTTCCTGGTACATGTGGAATGTTGCAGCTCTACAACTTCAGATTCTTTGTCAGGAATCTCCTTTTCCGAAGTTGTCTGAACATCAGGTGCTTCGATGGGCACTTACAGTTCTGTATCCTCAACTCTTACAGGAATATCAGACATGTCAGTCCTGGGTTGTGTATCCTCAACAGGAAACACAGACCCGGTCATGGTCACTGGTGGAACTAAATATTGCTGATATTTTTCTCTCTTCCTTAAATGGTCTACATGTTTATGGATGATCCAGCCTTCCACCTCTATGTGGTAAGATAGAGGTCCACTTATTTCACCCAGTAACCATTTTGGTCCTTCCCCAAAGTTTTTCACATATACCGGCTCTCTCATGGTAAATTTCCTCTCTCGACTATGCCAGTCATGTCTAGTTTCCTGGCTCCCCTGATTCCTTTCCACCTTCCCCTTCTAAATTCATTATTAAGATCAATCTCATCCTGAGACAGCATTTCAACAATAACTCCATAGGTGTGACGCCTGTTGTTTATGACGGGTAGTCCTGTAATGAAAAAGAAAGCGTGCTAGCTTGGTTGCTAGGGAATTACCAGTTAGTTTTCTCCTTCCTAGAATGTTTGAACCTCTCTTTTGGCCAGTCCATTTGAAGAAGGATGGTATGATGCAGTTTTCATATGAGTGATACTGTTGAGGCTCATAAACCGTTGAAACTCAGCACTCATAAATGCCGTGCCATTATCAGAAGTGACTACTTCTGGTTATCCGTGAATGGCAAAACTCTGATGTAATTTCTCAATTGTAGCTCCCGACGTTGATGACTTCACCTCATATACGTCCAGCCAATGTTGAATGGGCATTGACAATGACTACGCTGGACCTTTCCTGGGAACAATGTGTAACCACACCCAGGGTCTACTTGGCCACTCCCATGGGTGTAATGGAGCTGTCACTGGCAACTTTTGCAGTTGCTGACATTGCACACAGAGCTTTACTAAATTCTCTATTTCCCCATCCATCCCAGGCCACCATAGATAGCTGTGATCTATGGTCTTCATTCGGGAAATTCCTGGATGGGCACTGTGTAGTTCAATTAAAAGTGGCTCCTTTCCCTTTGGAGGAACTATCACTCGTGCTCCCCACAATAAGATGCCATCCTGGTTGGTTATTTCATGTCTTCTGTTGAAGTACAGTTTGATTTTGTCAGATACGGGCTCCTGTGACCAACCATGTAGCACTTGTTCTTGTACCTGAGATAGGACTGGGGCCCGACTTGCCCAGTCTCTGATCTGTCGAGCACATACCGGTGAGGGAATCTAAGAAATTTAACAGTAAAACAAGTTCCTGTGGAACTGGGACATGCTCATCATTTTCTTGTAAAGACAAACGACTAAGGGCATCAGCGTTTGTGATTTGATTGCCAAGTGTATTCGTATGTTGCCGGAATTAAAGCTCATTGTTGTATTCGCTGAGGCTATGGGTGGTGTAGCTTTGTCATCACTAAACAATCCTAGCAATGGTTTGTGGTCTGAAACGATTGTGAAACGGTGGCTGTGTACGTACTGAAATTTCTTGACACCAAAGATGATGGACAGGTCTTCTTTTTCTATCTGCGAGTATTCCTATTCCGCTGTGGTGAGTGTTCTTGATATGTAACCTATTGGCCATTCCGTGCTGTTGTCCATCTGATGAGAGAACCCTGCTCCCACTCCATAAGCAGATGTGTCACATGTCAGCACCAATTCATTCGTCTGGTCATAATGCACCAATAGATTGGATGAGTGCAGCAATTGTTTCACCTTTATGAAAGCTTCTTTCTGGGGCGCCTCCCAAGACTGACGTTTGTTCTTTTTGAGCAGAGAATGCAGGGAGGCAGCACTGTAGACAAATTGGGTAAGAACCACCCATAATAGCTGATCATTCCTAGGAATGATTTGAGCTCTGAGGCATTTTTTGGCACTTTCTCCTTAACCAATTTTGTCCCAGGAGGCTTGGCCCTTCACCTGCTACCACCATCAAGAGTAACTTTGCCGATTGGCTTCCATAATGGGCAGTAACACTGCTTAAGCCTTTTACTTGAATGTCTTATGACTCTCAATTTCTCTTTAATCAGGTGGAGACCCTGTGAATCTACCCGGTGACCCAAATAGATCACCTCCCTCACTTGGAACATTCACTTTTCTTTTTTTAAGTACACTCCAGCTTGCAAGAAATGTTTTAAAACTTCTTCTAAGTTTACCAAATGCTCCTTTTTTTAGTGAATCCTGTCACCAACACATCATCTAAATAGACTACAGCCTGTGGCAACCCCTGCAGTAAACTTTCCATTGTTCTATGAAAGATGACACAAGCAGAGGAGACACCAAAAGTCAATCGTGTATATTGGTACAACCCTTTGTGGGTATTAATTGTGACAAATTCCCAGGAGAAATTATCCAACTCTAGTTGTTGATAAGTCTGACTCATGTCAACCTTTGTGTATGTTTCCCTTCTGCCAGCTTGGCATACAGGTCTTTAATTTTTGGAATGAGGTGCCTGTCTAGTTTAGCTACTTTATTAACCGTCAATTTGTAGCCTGTCAAACTCAGACGCTTTGGTTGGGTTTAACGATGGGTGCTGCCCATTCTGAGAACTGAACAGGTTGTAAAATGCCCAGTTTCTCTAGCCTGTTAATTTCAATGTCGACCTTTTCTCACAGAGCATATGGCATCGGTCTCGCCTTCATGGAGCGAGGGGTTGCTTCTTGTTCTACATGAACCTTGGCCTGCAGGCCCTGGATTTTCCCCAGTTTGTCCTTGAAGATGATGGTGTACTTTCTGAGTAGCTCTGGTAGCCCACTTGCTCTCAACTGGAAAATTTCAGCCCATTCTAACTTAATCTCCTTTAACTAATTTCACCCCAGGAGGCTTGGCCCTTCACCTGTTACCACCATCAAGAGTAGCTTTGCCGATTGGCTTCCATAATGGATGGTTACTCTGCTTATGCCTTTTACTTGAATGTCTTCACCCGTATATGGTTTTAACGTGGCAGCTGTTTCTTCTAAACTTAATTGATGTTCACCATTATACAAATACCTGAAGGTATGTTCCCCAATTACTGTAGTGGAAGCTCCTGTGTCCACATCCATTTTAACAGGTTTACCATTTACTTTCACTGTGACAAATATTGGTTCTGTCTTTCTAACTTTCAGATTAAACAATGAGTACATGTCTGAATTTGTTGTTTCAGGCTCTTCTACATTGTAGATTTCATTGGGCTTCTTCTATTGTTTACAAGCCTGTTTGAATCTTCCTTTGCACTGTCTCACTCTATGTCCATTTCTGTGACAATAGTCGGGTTCAATTTTTTCAAACTGCCAATCGCTAAAAGACTGATTGTTTCCACCTCTATTAAAATTATTCTTCAATTTCGCTGAAAAATTATTTTTCTTTATTTTTCATCTAGCGGGGGCTGTTTCCCACTTCTCTGCAGGGTCTCGCTTTCTTGTGCCACTTTCGGCTGAGGTTTCCGACCCGATGTGGAGTATTGCTTATGAATCTCTTACTGCACCTTCATGGCCAGCGCTATCTCTAGCACCTTCTTGAAATCCAGATTCAGTGTGGACAATGACTTTTTCTGAATAGAGTCCTCTTTCACACCACACGCTAAACAATCTCTGAGCGTGTCATTCAGAGTCACTCCAAACTCACAATGTTCCGTATCTGCTTCAGATTTTCCATGGAGCATGCAATTGTCTCACCCTGGGCTCTGTTTCACGAATTAAACCTGAACATCTGCATTGCGACTGAGAGCTTGGGTTAAAAGTGACCATTCACGAGGTCCACCATTCATCAAAATGTTTTGAATCTGGGGCACTGGGTGCCATCAAACTTTGAATCAAACCGTAGGTTTTGCTCCCATAAGCACTCAAGAGGATCGCTCACCTCTTCTCTTCCCCCGTAATCTCGTTCGCTTGAAAAAAAAACGTGAGATGTTCTATCTATTGAGACCAATTGCCTGTGGCAGGTTCAAAAGGATCAATTCTCTCAAATTGTGACATTTTGAAAGATAATAACTTCTTCAATTCTAACAGAGCTCGATACTTACAATCAGTGGGCGAGGTACAGTGCCGATTTCTTTTTAACTTTATTTCTTCTGTTCAGTCCTGTTTTATCCTCATCACCAGCTTACTGTAGGGTGGCCAAATTTTACTATTACTGATAGAGTTGACCTGCAACACTTATTGGGTGGAAACAGTGTTTATTTACAATGTAATCAGCAGCAACTATATTTGTGTTTTCAACTCCAACTCTATCTCTATACTGACTGCTGAATTATCCCACACTACTCTCCTATTAGTTACTATAGATCATGTGATCTTCCTTAACAAGTATTATTCTTAAAGGTACATTACACACTAAATAAAATCATAATTGCTATGGTACCACTGGGGGTATGGTTTTAACACCCCGCTGAGCAGGTGAGATAATATCTTGGAGGGGTTTTGGTAGGGAGGGGGCTATATTGCTGAAATTGAGAAAACCTAACCTCAACCCACCACAGACAGTCACCCTTTCAGTTTAACCATGACAACTTTGGGGCCAGCCAAGTAACCTACTCTTGGGAGGCTGGTAGACAAATATAACAGTGAAGTGAGGCTCCATGTCCCAGACTTTGTAAGCAATCTGGATCTAACACCTCCGGAATGAGTTTCCCAGGCTCAGGAAACCCAGCAGCTAAAGAAAAGTGGGAGTTATCAGATTCAGCAGGTAAGTGTTTTTCCGACTTTACTAATGGTCCAGGAGGCACAGGAATGCTTCCTTCACTCAGAGCACTCCCCTATCTCAAACACCAGCTCCCTAAAATAAAGCTGCTACAATTTGTTTTATCAAATGGTGACCTTTTTGAAACAGCTGTGATGTCAGGGTGAGGAATCAAATGGATGTCAGTTATTGCCTTGCAAGCAATGAAGTAAAAATAGATCAATCGGAAAACAACCCCAGGATACCTATCATCTGAATTCTGTCTATTGGATCAGAGGAGCACTGGCAGATGCCTGGGAATGGGGAACAGGATGACAAACAGTTAGGGACCAAGAACACTCAAGGGCACTGAAGGAAATTAAAAATAAATTACAGAAATGGCTCTGAATTGAAATAGCATTCTCCATGCTAAATATTCTGGAGATTCATGATTCAAATTCTCTGAATAACTGGACCTACATCAATACATTAACTATGCCTTCAGCTCCTTCTCTTATGAAAGGGGAATCATGTTTAGCCAATTTATTGGAGTTCTTTGAAGAAGCAACATATGCTGTGGATAAAGGGGAACCGGTGGATGTATTGCTAGATTTCCAGAGGGCATTTGATAAGGTGCCACATCAAAGCTTATTGTGAAAAATAAAAGCTTATGGTGCTGGGATAAACATATTGGCATGGATAGAAGATTGGCTAGCTATTAGAAAATAGAGTGTAGGCATAAATGTGTCTTTTTCTGGTTGGCAAGACCTAACAAGTGGTGTGCCTCAGGGATCAGCGCTGGGGCCTCAGTATTTTACAATTCATATAAATGACTTGGATGAAGGGGCCGAAGGAATGGTTGCTAAACTTGCTGATGACTTAAAGATAGGTAGGACAGTACAAAGGGATATGGATAGGCTAAGTGAGTGGGCAAAGGTCTGGCAAATGGAATATAATGTGGGAAGCGTGAAATTGTCCATTTTGGCAGGAAGAATAAAAAAGAAGTATATTATCTAAATGGTGAGAGATTGCAGATCTCTGAGGTGCAGAGGGATCTGGGGGTCCTAGAGCATGAATCACAAAGGGCTAGTATGCAGACACAGCAAGTAATTAGAAAAGCTAGTAGAATATTGTCATTTAGTGTAAGGGGAATTGAATACAAAAGACCATAAGACCCATAAGACATAGGAGCAGAAATTAGGCCATTCGGCCCATCAAGTCTGCTCCGCCACTCAATCATGGCGGATAAGCTTCTCAACCAAAAGTAGGGATGTTATGCTTCATAATAAAAACAGGGCTCTGAAGAAGGGTCATATGGACTCAAAACATTCACTCTGTTTCTCTCTCCACAGACACTTTCAGACCTGCTCAGTTTTTCCAGCATTTTCTGTTTTTTATTCCAGATTTCCAGCATCAGCAGCATCTTGCTTTTATCTTAGAAGTTATGCTTCAGTTGTACAGGGCATTGGTGAGACCACATCTGGAAATCTGTGTGCCGTATTGATCTCCTTATTTAAGGAAGGATGTAACTACGTTAGAAGCAGTTCAGAGAAGATTTACTGAACTAATACCTGGATTGGGTGGGTTGTCTTATCAGGAAAGTTTGGGAAGGCTACGCCTGGATTTGCTGACGTTTAGAAGAGTAAGAGGCAATTTGATTGAAACATTTAAGATCCTGAGAGGTCTTGACAGGTTTGATGTGGGGAGGATGTTTCTTCTTGCAGGATAATCTTGTACGAGGGGCCACTGTTTAAAAATAAGGGGTCACCCATTTGGGATAAAGATGAGGAGAAATTTTCTCAGAGGTTTGTAAGTCTATGGAACTCTCTTCCTCAGAAGGCGGTGGAAGCAAAGTCTTTGAATATTTTTAAGGCAGAGCTAGATAGATTCTTGAGAAGAAAGGGGGTGAAAGGTTATTGGGGATAGATAGCAATGTGGAGTTGAGGTTACATTCAGATCAGCCATGATCTTATTGAATTGTGGAGCAGGCTCTAAAGGTCTGCTCTTAATACGTATGTTCGTATGTAGCTCCATTTTTGAATGTTTCATTTTCAGTCATTAATCACTATATAGTGTTACACCTATTGTCAATGTTGACTAAAGAATTAATTTAGCTCAATTGATAGCACTCACAGCTCTGGATCTGGATTTTGCACATTCAAACCTCACTCCAGGACCTGAACACGTAATTGAGATTCAGACTCCAATTCCAAACCCAGGGACAGCTACGTTAAAAGTGATTTTAAACCAAGGTTCCTTCTGCTTCGCACATTGAAGTAGGCAAATTTTCAAGATTTCCCGGCAGTATTCACAGAAGAACAAGGCGTCCTGACTGATTTTCTTCTTTCAATTGACACCACTGATTAACCAGCAATTTATCGCATTGTTGTTTCTGGGAATTTGCAGCGAGCACACATTTTCCTATCGCCACCACAAACTAATTCCACGTACATGGAACACTGGATATTTCCGAAATGGATAAAACACAATAATATGCACAACTTCGCATTCAGCAGACAAATTAATTATTCTTTCCAATTAACAGAAGAAACAATTCATGAGTTCAAATGCCTTCAACAGTTACATTGTAGAGAAAAAATTAAATCTAGACTTAATTTGCAAAACCTTTCAAAAAATGAAATATGTGCAATGCATCTGAACTATGATCTGTGTCACAGAATTAAAGTCATTATGCACACATCATCAAAATTAACACCATGCAAAGAAGGCCATTGAGCCCCTGCAGGCTTCTCATTTCAATACACTGCACGTAAAGTGTACTGTCAGTGAATCTCTTTGACTTATGGACATGAATACTCTTCAATAAAACTACCAAGGATATGAGATGTCTCTCTGATTCTCAAAGTAACTGACTGAAAACTCCAGAACATCAGTCTAATATATAATTTGGCAGATTATATTTTGTAAGTTATGTTCACACAGGGACCAACCTAGTGGAATTGCTGATAAGAACAGACATTGCAGTGAACTTTTTTGGTGTAACATTATTCCCTAGTTTGACAAGATCATTAAAGAACATTATATAACCTTATCTTAATGCTTTCGGCTCACTGACATGTCCAGTGACTCTTTAGGCTCTGATTTTGTAAACTAAGCTACACATCTTCAATTGCAGTTTGCACTTACTTTACATTATTATGCTAGGTGAAGTATGTGTAATTTAAGACACAAAGTGAAAACTAGACAGTAATCAGCAAATATTGTGCAAATCCATGACTACAGATATAAAAATGACCTAGCTGATGATATAAATATAATCTAACATGGGAATGCGCTTGGTCTTCAGTATCTCCCAGCAGTAGCGAAACTGAAATTGGGCTGCATTCATAAAAAAGATAAAAACTAAACAGCTGATAGGCAGTATGCCACATTTTCACAAATTATAATCTAATTGTTATAACGTTCGACTCTCACAGCCTCATCCCTGCTGTGTTAAGTGGTCTGAACACCAGTTCTAAAAACAAACATTGCTCCTCGCCTATACCCCATCATTGTAAGACTTCTGTACTGGTTCTAAGTTTTTCTTGGAGTATGACTGCCTTTCTATCATTTATAAAAATAATGGGGGAAGAAATTGGCTAAGTTCTGATAGCAGTAAGTTACTAAGCCATTGCGTTAGTCCTGCCTGCTCTTTGAAGTGAGCCTTGCTTCCTGCACTGTCCATTGGCTCCAGCGTCAGCAGGGGGCCCGATATTGAGAATGGTTAGTGCTACTTAAGGGCAATATGCACCTCTTTAAGTCATTGTGGCTTCAAAAAGTGTTGGGACATTTTTCTAAGGTCAGTCAGACTGAGATACACTGAGCAATGGTTGAACAAGCAGAAGATTGAGCACCAAGATTTTCAGACAATACACTGGAAGTCTTGCTGGAAGACGTAGAATGGAGGAGAAGGTGTCCTGAAACCATGTGGGATGCAGGAGGCCTTCCAGGCATATGCTCAGGAGGCAGAATGAATTATTTGTGGCAGAGGTTAATGGCAGAAGTGATGCTCCAGGATCATAAATGTGTTGCAGAAGATGTTTAAAAATCTCACACGCATTGGCAAGGTGAGTGAGTTCATTTTCAAATGGCAAACATGCTACCAACTGCACCACCAGCCTCATCCACTGCTCAATTTACTAAACCCCTATCAACCACCTGCTAACAATCACTATCAATCAGCGGTGAGGGCACTTCACACTCACTTGAGGAGCAGGCAGAGGCAGAGAGTGCCCATGGCTCTGGCAGTCAGGGGAATGCTGGGGACCAGGATGATGCTGAGTCAAATACAGATGATGAGCCTCTGGAGTCGTCCATTAGGTAGCAGATGCTGGATGTCCGGCGGGATGTATGGGAGGATCTGGCAGAGATACATGAGGGTCTGCATGCCATGGCCTCTGTTGTGGAGGAGTCCATGCAGAACATAAGGAGGAATTTTTTCTCTCAGGGGATTGTGTGACTTTGGAACTCTCTGCCTCAGAGGGCGGTGGAAGAGGAGTCACTGAATATTTTTGAGGCAGAGGTAGATAGATTTTTGTTAGGCAAGGGAATCAAAGATTATTGGGGTTAGATGGGAATGTGGAAATCGAACACGAGAAGATCAGCCATTAACTTATTGAATGGCAGAGCAGACTCAAGGGGCCGAATGGTCTACCCCTGTTCCTCTTATGCTCTTATGTTCTTATAAGCACTGCGGTGACCCTCATGGCCGAACTCACTGCCTCCTCCATTGAGAGAGTAGCAACTCTCCTGAAGAGGCAGCTCCAGCGACAGAATCAGGGGTTGCTGGGGTTGTGCTCGGACCTGCAAGCCCTCACACGGGCACTGACCTCAGGTGGTCAGTGCCCGTTTGAGGGATGGACAAGGCACCCATATCCCAGCTCGGTGCCTGTCCATCAATGGGGAGCAAGGGGGTCAGAGTGACCTTACATTGGCACACGACCTGCTTGTCGTCTCTGTGGGCTCCTCTCAGGATGCTCTGGATGAGGGCAGCAGCTCCTCTGCCCCTCTGCCAATGACCGGGCATCTGATGAGGCTGCGGCGACTGGGGAGATGCCAGCTGTGGCACTGGCCGCTCCCTCCCAGGCAGGACCACCACAGGCTCCACTGGCCAGAGGACGACCGCCAAGGTCATCAAGGCCAACAGGACAATAGAGTCAGCAGGCTGCCTCCAATGCCAGTGCCAGTGAAGGGGTGTGCCAAGATGCCGCACTCGTAAATGTAAGCTTAAGGCACCATGAGCACAAGAGGGTCAGGGCACTGGTGATCTTCTGTTCTGCAATGATTTGTTTATGTTTACTGTTGTGGAATTGAACACCAGAGAAGGAAATGTTAATTTCTTTGGATTGTGAAAATGAGATAAAGTTTGTTTCTGTCAGAATGGCCTGAGTACACTTCACCTTTTTATTTTTGTGGTGCAGGTTATGCCAGTGTGTAATGCTGGATGTGAGTGGCTCTAAACCTTACTGCACAGTCACTGAGTGGGCTTTGGGTCATTTCAGACATCTGGGATGGAGGCAGCAGCCCTGGTGTGAGGTGGAAGCAGATCTTTAGCGGCCTAGCTGAAGGAGCGTTGGATCAAGGCGACCCTGGTGTCCCTGTCTCCCTGGAGGATACAGAGATCTGGCTCCATTCCCTCGACATTCTCCTCATCCTGCTCCTCTTCTGACTCACCAATGGATTCATCCTCTGTGGCCTGTGGAGCTGCCTCAAGATCCTCTTCCTCCAGCGGGTCCCCCCTTGCCAGTGCCAGATTGTGGAGAGCTTGGCATGCAATCACTATCAGTGACACCCGCTCTGGGGGGTATTGTAGTGCACCCCCTGAATGGTTCAGGTAGCAGATGCGTATCTTCAGAAGACCTATGGTCCTCTCTATCATCACCAATGTGGAGGCATGACTCCTATTATAACGCTTCTCTGCTTTTGTTCTTGGGTGGCAGAGAGAGACATCATGAGCCACCCTTTCAACGGATAGCCCTTGTCACCCAGCAGCCATCCACCTAGTGGGGCTGGAGCCATGAACAGCCTTGGCACATGGGAGTGTTTCAGGCTGTAAGCGTCATTGGAAATGCTAAGCAAAGTGCAGATCGCCAGGTGCACATCGCTTATGTACCGTTGTGAAACACGTCGGCATGCAATGACATCGATGTGAGCTCCTGATCCAACCTGGCGGGGATGGTTCAGGTAAGCAGGGCTTATAATGAGATTCTAAAGTATTGAATTTAGGTTCCCAATGTGTGGTGGTGGGAAACATGGCCCTCCATTGACATGTGGAGCAGATGATCGCAAATCGGTTTTACAACGACTTGAAACCTCCCGATATTTTCCCCTCCCACCCTCTATGATTCCCACTGCAAACAGTAGCAGAAAATCCCAGCCTCAGTCTCATCAGACGTTGAGGGGGACGCTCAACTTGCTTGATGACCTCATTGTCCATGGAAGGGACAAAACAGAGCATGATCAATGATTATCAGTGGTGCTGACTCAATTCGCACAACATAATTTGATGCTCAACAAGGAAAAATGCACATTCGCAACTTTCAAGATTGACTTCCTAGGGTACAGAGTGACAGCAGCTACAATAAAACCTACACATGATTAGGTCAAAGCCATTCATGCGTTTCTGACCCATCTAATGTGAAAGAATTGGCATCATTCGTCAGTAGTGCCAAATTTTATCACAAATTCATTCCTAGATACACAGAGACCCAGAAGCCACTTAGGAGGCTACTGCACAAAGATGCACAATGGGAATGGGCAATCACACAGCAAACAGTGTTTGATACATCATGGGAAAAGCTAATTTAACCACCGTCTATGATAAAAGCAAAATACTGCGGATGCTGGAAATCTGAAACAAAAACAGAAAATGCTGGAAAAACACAGCAGGTCTGACAGCATCTGTGCAGAGTTAATGTTTCAAGTCCTTACGAACTGTTTTTTTTTTTCTCTCCACAGATGCTGTTAGAACTACTGAGTTTTTTCAGCATTTTCTGTTTTTGTTAACCACCAGTCCTTGTACTTGCGACCTACATGCAAAAACATATACCGCAACAGATCAATCAGGAAATGCAATTGGAGCTGTGCTCTCACAGTGCATTGAAGGAAGCTAACAATCAATCACTTGTGCACCAAACCCACAGTCAGAAACTGAAAGCAAATACTCTACTGGAGAATGGAAAGCACAAGATTGCACCTACGCTTGTGAAAATTGACACATCTATGTCTACGTTAGAAAGTTCACTGTCCGCAACAATCACCAAACACTGACTACATTCTTAGCAACATCAGGATCTGGCCATCAGCATCTATGCATCTAGTCTGATTGTCTTCATCAGTACAACTTTGAGATCAAGCACCATGCAGCTTCACGCAACCAAATTGACAACACAGAACCACCACCTCAAATTCATAGATCTCAGCGCCATTATCAGAGACCTTCATATCTCAAAGACTATTACCACACTTAGAGAGAATTAGACAAGCTGAACTCTAAGAAATGAATCAATGTACATATGTTTTTTGTTTAGGAGGTTTTAATTTAAAATAAGGTCTTTAGTTTCACAAAGGGGATAAGATATATTGTTCAATTGTTCAGTATTTGATTATGTATGTCTGTTGACTGCTCCCTGTGTATCATTAGTTAAGCCTGGGTGTGATCACTTTGAAAAAGAAATTAAATTGATGCAATCTTCTGTAGGCATGAGAGAACCCTTCAAAGCATTGAATAAAGCTCCTGTTATACGCAGAAGCTGGTGTATCATCTCTACACATCTCCAACGCATAAATCAGAACAGGACTGACTTAAAAAAACATGAATTGTGATGATCGATAGATCAGGTTTGCCAACTTTGCTTCATCAGTGTTAGGTCTACCTATTCTGCTTGATTGCAAGCGGTATGGTTGCAGATTTCCTTCTAGACTGTGATGTGCATTCAATCTCCTGATAGTTTAAGTGAAATACATCAATCTGATCCTTCTGACATTGCAATAATATCTGCATCTGTCTCTAAGCATTTTTTAAAATAAAACTAGCGGCTGATGGCTGTGGTTATTCAGGAATCTTGCCATCTTGCTTTGTTTCAGTGACAACCGGGGCTCACACTTTCATGAGTGTTAAGTGGTGTTGATAGATTGGTTGGCTTGGTTCTTGTCTAACAGTTGGTGGGGAATAGTACCAGGTAGAAGTGTAAAAGAGGGAATATTGGCAGGTTAACCATAGTGCAACCCTTCTGAAACTAGAGCGTAACCACAAAATTGTCTTCTGAAAAGGTGGTGATGTAAACACCTTTGATGTTACTGTTGAAATCTCTTGTGGGGCCTGTGCACTTGATCTCCCTGACCACCTCTTCAGGGAGGTAAGCATGCCTGATCTCCTAGCAATAAATCAATGTAGGTGCAACTGATGGTCTTGCTCAAAGAGCATAGTAAATTATATTTTCCTTTAACTATTGCCAGACTTTCAAGACGAAATACTCAGGGCACCGGCATTCTAACTGATTTTGCCATTAAGTTCCATAGGGCAGAATTTTCCATTTTTGAAACTAAGTGCGTGGTGGGCGGGTCTCGTAGCAGGTTTCCCACTAGTCGGAGTGGAAAGAAATCACGCTTGATTTTGCGTTCGAAAGCTAATTAATTATGCATCGGCAAAGTCCAAGTGCCATATTTAAGCGGCATCTGAACGCACACTTTCTCCAGCCCAGCTGTGTGGAGGAAACCTCTCAAAATGGCTGCACCCAAGAAGAAAGCTGCACTAAGGTTTAGCAATGGCTCTCTCGAGGCTCTCATCCATGGAGTCCGCCAGTGCCAGGATGTCCTCTACCTGAGGGATGGCTCCAGGAAGCCCACCAGACTCACCTCACCGGCCTGGGAGGTGGTCTCAAGGAAGGTCAGCTCGTCAGGTACCTGCCCCAGCACAGGAAGAAGATGAATGATCTCATCCACTCCACCAAAGTAAGTCAACCTTCAGCTCGCTCCAATCTCACACTCTCATCGTGCACTCAAAGGGTTACACTGCTCAGGAATCTCACCCAATATTAGTGGGGTCACATCAGCACTGATTGTCCCACGGACACTTTAACATCACCATCATCTCATCTATCATGCTGCACACACTCCATCCTCAACCCTGATAGTGGAGGGCTCACTACACACAGGAGGCATGCAATTTCTGCTCCATCCCTTCTCATCATATTCCATCCATTTTTCTTTATACAGGCCAAGCTTGTCCACAACAAGAGGGAGAGACCCCAGACTGAAGGAGGGATGGCCAACATAGTTGAGCTTTCCAGATTCAAGGAGGATGCCTCTGAGCTGGCTGGGGAGGACAGAGATTGCTCCTATGGGGAAGGCGAGATCATCCTCTGCCAGCAAGCCAGTGTGGATGAGCCCTCCATGAGTTGATCACATCCTGACATTCACAGTGAGTGATGTGCAATCTTGTATTCAGCCTGTTCATAAACTAAATATATCTTCTCCCTCTTTCAGACACGAGCAGATCCAGACAGACCAGCAGAGCCAACATGAGCTACAGCCCCCAGCTCACCTCAGAGGAGGAAGCTGAGGAACCATCTGAAGAAGATCAGTCACTGTGTTCACCTGCACCCTCCACCAGCACAGAGACACACACCTCGGTGAGTCTTAGTTCTAGATTATGCTTGGGGTAACTCTCTGGGGAACACTTCACTGACACGTCTCCACAGCAGTCAGAGGCAGTGACAGCCCAGGGCTCTGGCACACAGAGGACTGCTGGAGATCAGGCATCTGCTGAGTCCAATTCAGATGATGAGCCTCTGCAAAAGACCATTGAAAAATTTTGGAGATGCAACGACAGATGGGGAACATCGGGTAGAGTTACGAGAGGCAGTCAACAGACGAGAGCGAAGGATGAAGGAGCCCATCCGCATGATATCATGGCTTTAACATACGAGCATCTCAAGGTCACCATGAGAAGGGTGGCATCCTCCTTGGAGATGTCGATCCAGCAGATCCTGCCAGATTTGCACTTGGACCTGCACTCCATCGCTATAGACATTGGTGGGATCCATCAGTGGCTAAGCGAGAGGTACTTCTCCTCCTTAAGGAGTCAGGGAGGGGCAATCAGGAACCCACAAGTATGATGAGCGTTAACCAGACACCCCGGGGGCTTCCACACGGGACATTCTAAGGGTGTCCAGCTGCACCAAATTCCCTCTGTGAGCCCATCAGCCCCAGCTAGTCAGGCTGAGGATGGTGCATCTGCCACTGAGCAGGAGACCCTTATCAGGCCAGGCGCTCCAGAGGACGTCCAACAAGATTATCACAGACATCAGGATGTAGCAGTCAGCAGGCTGCCTCCACCTCTGCTATGGGTGTCGGGACTCTACCCAGGTGTAGCAGTAGGGTTAGAAAAATTAAGAAACTTTGACATCACTTCTAGGTCATGGGTGTTCAATTACTGTATATATCATTAACCTTTGTAAATACATTTGCTGTTCATGAGAATAGTCGTCATTTGAAAGTGTCATGCATATGCATCTACGTGCCCTCTTATTGTTAGGGTGGGCCATGTTCCCACTCAGTGATCACCTCCCTTTGAGAGCCTCACATTCCTGTCTACCTGATTCATGATATTTACTGGACCCTGTGTTGTGTAAGGGAGACGTTTCAAACTCTTTATTGGAAGTGTTTGTAAAATGCATTAGTAACCTCTACTCCTTACAGGATAACATGGAGTTAGGTGTACTCAGTAGCCTTGGGGGATTAGCTGTATTCGTTTCTCAAAGTGGGATAGCTGTCTTCAATGGTAGTGTCAAAGCACAAGCCCTGTTGCCATGTTGAACTCTCCAACCATGCGTGCACCTCAATGTCCGCCGCAGTTTCTCATCAAGTCCTTTGACACAGCATTTACGTTATTGTGCCGACTTTCTCGTCCCAGAACACACGGATATAGGGTTCACCGCTGACCTTTCCAAAGATTAGAGCCTGGTGAGTTACAAGGGTTGAAGGTGCAAGTCCGAATGCTGAACTTACGCTCAATGTTACTGATGAAAGGCCTTTCACTGCACAGGCTTGGCATTACGGGACAGAAGGAATGGTGCTGTCTCCTGTTGCCTGCACCTTACTCCTCCTGGAATCTTGTAGCTCTCAATGTGGCATTGGCACATCTCCGACCATCCTCATATGGAAGCTGACCCTCATCTCCCTCTTAAGGTTCTTGCCCTCCCTGCTCTTCATCATCTGAGGAGGTTTCAATCTCCTCCATCTCTCCCTCTGGCAAGGGACTCCCCCTTAGAAATGCAGGTTGTGAGGGGTACAGCAGGCCATGATTATGCCGGACACTCTTTGTGGAGAGTACTGCACAGCCCCACCTGAACGGTCCAAACATTGCAAGTGCATCATCAGGATGCCAATGGTCTGCTTGACGATGGATCGTGTGGAGCTAAGTGCCACATTGTATCTTTCCTCCGAAGCACTCTGAAGACAACACACTGGTATTATGAGCCATGGTTTGATTGGGTACCCCTTATCCCCAAGCAGCCAGCCCAGTGATCACTGAGGCCCTTCGACTTTGCTACAGCAGGTACTTGGGCTACCTTACACTGCCTGTTTGGCACCTGATGGATGTAGCTGTGCCCTTACAATCACTACTGGATGAGTGCAGCTTCAACAACACTCAAGGACCTTGACACCATCCAGGACAAAGCAGCCCGCTTGATCGGCAACCCAGCCACAAGCATTCATTCCCTCCACCACCGACGCACAGTGGCAGCAGTGTGTACCATCTACAAGATTCACTGCAGGAACTCCTTAAATAGCACCTTCCAAACCCATGGTCACTACCATCTAGAAGGACAAGGACAGCAGATAGACGGGAACACCACCACCTGGAAGTTCCCCTCCAAGCCACTCATCATGCTGACATGGAAATATATCACTATTCCTTCACTGTCGTGGAACTCCCTCCCTAACAGTGCTGTGGGTTTACTTTTACCACATGGACTGCAGCGGTTCAAGAAGGCAGCTCACCACCACCTTCTCAAGGACAACTAGGAATTGGCAATAAATGCTGGCCCAGCCAGCAATGCCCACATCCCATGAATGAATTTTTTAAAAACTGTGTCATCCATTTACAACTCACTGCAGAATGGCAAAATATTTAAGCATTTAGTTTAGTTGTGAGATGAGCTACTTAGACAGACTGGTGGAATGGGCATATATATAGCAAGTGAAATCTAATGCAGAGAAGTGTGAAGTTATACATTTTAGTGGGAAGCTTGAGGAAAGGCAACATAAATGATAATATTTTAAATGGATGCAGGTAGAGAGAACTGAAATCTAGTTTAGAAAATCACATTTTTGCAGATTGAGGACAAGAGACTGTTAAGAAAAAGCATACAGTGGTCATTAGCTTTATAAGTAGAGACATAAATTACAGGAGCAATGAAGTTTTGCTAAACCTTTGCAAGTCACTGGTTGGGTCTCAGTTGAGGATCCAATTCTGGGCACCACTCTTTAGGAATGATGTCAAGGGTGCGCAGGAGAGATATGTTAGAATGATAGCAGGAATGAAGGACTTTGGTTTTATGCAGCGATTAGAGAAAGTAGGTTCTCTTTAAAGCAGGGAAAAAAGGTAAGAGGAGATACAGTAGAGGTGTTCAAAACTTTGAGGGGTTTTGATAGAGTACATTGGAAGAAAATGTTCCCACTGGAAGGAGGGTCAGTAACCAGAGGACATAAGTTAATTTGCAAAAGAACCGTAGGCAAGATGAGGAGAATTTTTATTCTGCAGTGAAATATTATGATATGGAGCGCCCTGTCTAAAAGGGTGGTCAATGCTAATTCAAAAATAACTTTCAAAAGAGAGCTGGATAAATGTTTGAAAAAGGAAAATTTGCAGGATTATGGGGAAAAAGCAGGGTAGTGTGTCAGACCTGACATTGTCATCATGTTGTTTGATGTCATACACTTCGAACATAAGTATCCACAGATTATGAAAAGAATAGAGAATGATAATTTGGCTCTTATAACAAGATCTGAATGAAAGACTGTGCTGGATGGGACGGCATATAGTAAGTCCCAGGGAGATTAATGCGTAATGGATATATTCGTGGTTGTATCATTTTAAAACATAGCTGAGAAGTACCACGATCATAAAATTCTCTACCAGACTTTCTTTGCAAAGATTTTGAATTTTAAACAAGACACCTGATTGATCTCCGTTTCTTTTTAAGATAAGAATGGCACCATCCCTGTGATGGCAGAGAAAGACAGGGAGAATCTGAAGTTATCTCTCTGGTACATCTACAAAGGAACATCACTCTATTGCTCTGTTGTAAGTCTCCCCACTAGCTATCACTTGTGAATGCTCAATTCCTTCCCCAAAATGGGCATTAAATTATTTACTCAAAACAACAGTATTAAAGAAAACAGACCATCGTGAAACAAGAGAAAGGTTTGACTGATTAATAGAGATGGGCATGTGATTGAGAGTAATACAAATCAAATCACAGGCACCTGAGGCATTCAATTTTTCTTGAAATATCATAGGATCTTAGAAGCTTTTCAAATCTGTACATCTTTTCCACCAAACAGCTATCAAATAATGTTCTTATATGTCCAATAGTGAAAGCATAAAATTTCAAATAATATGAGCAACCACAAGGTACTTTTCATAGTACAGCAGGCCAGCTCCACATCTTGTAAAACATATAGAAAGCAGATTGTAATTAACAGGATATTAGCCAGCGTTTTATATGGTATCTGCATCAATGTGAAAGAACAGGACATAGCCAAGCTTGTGATATAAGGTGGAATTTTCCGTGCCCTCTGGCGGAGGGCATGATGGGTGGCGTGAGTGGACAATATGGTGCGATTGGTTTCAAGATGGCGGGAAGGCAGGTCACAGTTGTCCACTCAGCCTGCCGATGGCGGGCTGTGTCTTCTGCCATTGGTCGCCGGGAACTTCATTATAATACATCAGCATATCATTAACAGACCATCCCGCCAGGCTCTTGCACCCCCCGTTGGATCATCTGTCCACATCGGCTGGAGCGCACGCCAATGTGTTTCTCAACAGCATAGAGGCAACGTGCACTTGGAGGCCTGGTGAGTGCACAGCAACGTTCTGTAGAGATCGCCAGGGCCGCCTGTTGTTTTGCAGACTTCAGGGGCACCGGGGAGTGGGGGGGTGTTGGGGTTAAGTGCCACTCTGCCTCAAAGGGCGACTTTGAGGGTGCGGGGGAGAGGGGGGGAAAGGGCCACACTGCTTTGGAAGCGACTTTTGAGGGTGAGGAAGAGCAGGGGGGCAAGTTCAACCTTGCCGTTGAGGCGACTTGTGAGAGGGGGCAAGGTGAAGCCCTGTCCCTGGGGTGACTGGTGGTGGGGGTGGAGGTTGGTGGGGGGGGGGGTGGGCGCGAGGGCAATCCTGCCTTTGAATATGGCGCACAAGCATTCGGGGTGGGAAGGGGTGTGGTGGGGTAGGGTGGGGCGAGGGAAGTGGTCACGCATTCGGGGAAACTTGTAGAAAGTGACCATTCCTCTGCAACGGAGACAGTTCAGGCACAGCCACGTTGATATGACTGGTGTCGGGCTCCTAGCTTATCTCTGCCCACTCCAGCAACGCAGAGGCATCAAAATGCTGCCAAGTGCTCCAAGGCTTCAGCCCCGGCACCCAACCCCACCCACACCCCCCACCCCTCCACCTCCGCCCTGTCTTCCATTTCCCCCCCCACTCCCCCCCACCGGGCACAGACTGCAAATTCATGAGCACTTTAGTAGACAACAGAGCATTTGGACTGTACGTGTTGTACAATCTCCTTGCTAAAGCTGGACATGGAGCAGTCACTGGTGGAGGCACTCACAGCCCATTACAATATCATCCTCCCGGTTTGGACCAGTCTCCCCCATGGTTCAATCTAACAGGGCAGCCATGCAGTGCATTCAGGGGCCTTCACACTTTACCAGGACAGGTTCTTAATACACTCATGCTAACCACGTGTCTCTCTCTCTTTCATCCTGCAGGGGGAGTACATCAGGATCATGGAGCCTGGTGAACCAGCTGTATGCCTGATGGCCTACAGAGAGTCAAGATGATGGGGGAGAGAGAGTGACTGAGGCTCCTGGCTGTGCAGAGACAGCAGCAACAAACTCTGGGAGAAGGGGCGGCTGGGGCTCCCAAACCCACAGCCCAAGTGCCACAGCGAGCCATCGCAGGCTGGCGCTTAGTGGCACCCGGGGTCTATAGACGCTCGCTTTCATTCCTGCAGATAACTAAGAACCAGCATTGCCAGAGACTGCGTACGTCTAGGGAACAGGTGCCTCACATCTGCCACTTACTGCAGGACTTGGTGCCAAGGGGACATGGAGGGCATCCACTGCCAGTGGCTGTGAAAGTGACTGTGGCACCCAATTTCTATGCCAGTGGCTCCTTTCAGGGCTCCACAGGTGACCCCTGTGGGATTTCACAATCCCCCACCCACAAATACATCCATGAGGTCACAGGTGCCATCTTCTCCATGGCAACAACTTTGTGCATTTCGCCCAGGACTGGAACAGCCAGGATGCCAGGGCCATTGGATTCTCCCTGATCTTGGGATTCCCACAGGTGCAGGGTGCGATTGACGGCACTCATGTGGCGCTCAGGTCTCTGTCACTACACTCAGTGACTTCATCACCCACAAGGGCCTCCACTCACTGAACGTGCAGCTGGTGTGTGACCACCAGAAACACATCCTGCAGGTATGCACACGGTTTCCAGGGAGTGTGCACGATGCCTACATCCTGAGTCACTCACAGATCCCTGCAGTCTTCCAGGGTCCACAGAGGCTGCAGGGTTGGCTCCTTGGGGACAAGGGCTACCCACAGAGGCCGTGTCTGATGACACCCGTGTGTCAGCCTCAGACTGCAACAGAGCGACGCTATAATGAGGCTCATGCTGCAGCTCACAACCTGGTGGAGCACAGCATCAAGATAGTGAAGATGAGGTTCTGGTGCCTGGACCGGTCTGGTGGAGCCTGCAATACAGTCCACAGAGGGTGTCACACATCGTCGTCGTCTGCTGCACCCTTTACAAACTGGCACTGCAATGGGGAGAGGAACTGGCTGAGGAGGAGATGGGGTAGCTGGAGGTCTCCTCCTCTGAGGAGGACGTCAATGTGGTTAAGGGTGAGGAGGTCCTTGCTGGTGACGATGATGGGAATGAGGCTCTCGCACTGGCCAGAAGAGGCAAGCGCACTCTGGGGGGCCCTCATAGCTGCTAGATTGTGGAGGATGATGACGACATGCAGTGAGGTGACCCCATAGATCCTCACATCACAGTTTGCCTCCAGTCTGCCTTATGGCAGCATGAATACCCTCTGTGAGAATGCTCCTGTCATGGAGACGCAGTGGAGGCCCTAAAAGTCACTCGACTGCAAGAGGATGATGACAACATGCAGTGAGGGCACTCCATAAATCTTCACACAACCTCCGAGAATGTCTGTCTCCTATCTGGCCGAGGGCAGCTCACTTGCGCTCTGTGATTAGGGTCATATCATAGAAACGCAGTCATGAAACTTTAGAAGTTCTGATGCTTTGTCTGCCTTCAGTACCTGAACCCTTCAGGAGCTGGAGCACAGCATCAGTGGCCACAGATGCTGAAGCGATGGGGGCCAGCCCCACCTTAAAGGTGCTGAGAGCACACGGAGAGAATGAGAGAACTAGACCATAATAAGACCATAAGACATAGGAGCAGAAATTAGGCCATTCAGCCCATCGAGTCTGCTCCGCCATTCAATCATAGCTGATAAGTTTCTCAATCCCATTCTCCCGCCTTCTCCCCGTAACCTTTGATCCCCTTACCAATCAAGAACCTATCTATCTCGGTCTTAAATACACTCAATGACCTGGCCTCCACAGCCTTCTGTGGCAATGAATTCCATAGATTCACCACTCTCTGGCTAAAGAAGTTTTTCCTCATCTCTGTTCTAAAAGGTCTTCCCTTTACTCTGAGGCTGTGCCCTTGGGTCCTAGTCTCTCCTACTAATGGAAACATCTTCCCCATGTCCACTCTTTCCAGGCCTTTCAGTATTCTGTAAGTTTCAATCAGATCCCCCCGCATCCTTCTTAACGCCATCGAGTATAGCCCCAGAGTCCTCAAACATTCCTCATATGTCAAGCCTTTCATTCCTGGGATCATTCTCGTGAACCTCCTCTGGACCCTCTCCAGAGCCAGCACATCCTTCCTGAGATACGGGGCCCAAAATTGCTCACATTCTAAATGTGGTCTGACCAGAGCCTTATAAAGCCTCAGCAGCACATCCCTGCTTTTATATTCTAGTCCTCTCGAAATAAATGCCAACATTGCATTTGCCTTCCTAACTACCGACTCAACCTGCAAGTTAACCTTAAGAGAATCCTGTACTAGGTCTCCCAAGTCCCTTTGTACTCCAGATTTCTGAATTCTCTCCCCATTTAGAAAATAGTCTATGCCTCTATTCTTCCTACCAAAGTGCATGACCTCATACTTCCCCATGTTGTATTCCATCTGCCACTTTTTTGCCCATTCTCCTAATCTGTCCAAATCCTTCTGCAGCCTCCCCGCCTCCTCAATACTACCTGTCCCTCCACTTATCTTTGTATCATCTGCAAACTTAGCCAGGATGCCCTCAGTTCCTTCATCTAGATCATTAATGTATAAAATGAAAAGTTGTGGTCCCAACACTGACCCCTGTGGAACTCCACTAGTCACTGGCTGCCATCCTGAGAAGGACCCCCTTATCCCCACTCTCTGCCTCCTGCCAGAAAGCCAATCTTCTATCCATGGTGCCTGCCCATTACACTCTGGCAGCATTGACCAGCACCGCCGAGGTAATGTTTCCAGGGAGTGTGAGGCTGGACCATCACTGTGGTCTGAAGGCTGCACAGAGCACAGGGAAGAGGCCCTGGACTGAGACACCTGCCTTTTATTTTGTGTAGAAAGGTTTCAATTAACATCTGAGTGACAAGAACACTGCTCATCAGAACAAGGGGCCACAGACAGGGTGACATTCTTGGTAGTTCATTGGCCAATAGTGAACAGTGTGTACAAATGATTAACACGCATGCCCTGGCTGTGCAACTAATTCTCCTTAACTGTCCTAATCCTGCTGCTACATCTTGATGCTCCCCAGACATCCACAGTGGAGGCAGCCTGCTGACTATGACACCCTGTCTGTGATGACTTTGGTGGGCGTCCTCTGGAGGGCTGAGACTTGGAGGGTCCCGGCCTGCTCTCGGGGTCCTGCAGTGTGGCAGTGACACCCTCCTCGGCCTGTGAAGCTGGAGCTGCTGAGATCACAGGAGGAGGGGAGTCGGATGGGCCGATCACTCTCGGAGTCACCTGGATGGATGGGCCCAGAGTGTGCATCTGCTAATCCTCTTCTTTATGGACACCCAGGAACCCCAGGCTGACTCCTTGAGGAGCAGGGGTAGCTGGAGTGAGACCGAGCGGCCCAGCACCCCTCCTGCGTACATACTGTTGGAGGCCAACTATGGCATCAGTGATGGAATTGATCCTGCGCAGCGGTGCAGGAGCAACATCCTGGACCAAGGCCACCATCCTACCAGTGTTGACCTCGGTGCGTTGACATGCCGGCACTATCACCTCAGCCTGAATGCAAATGAACTCCTCTATCATGCCTTGTAATCTGAGGAGTGCAGCGGGCATCCCTTCCTGATGTTCCTGAGCTTGCCTTTGCAGCTCCAACAACTGTGACATGACTGAGTCCAGAGGCTCGTCATCTGACTCAGACTCAGCAACGTTCTGACCTCCAGCAGTCCTCTGAGTGCCGGGGACCTGGGAAGTCCCTGCCTCCACCTGCTGTGGATCAGAAAGTACGATGTGCTCACCAGATTGTGATCCCGGGGCTAATCTAAAGCTAGGTCCCAACGGAGTGTGTGTCTCTGTGCTAGGGGAGGACGGGCGTGAGTGCTGTGATGGGTCTTCAATTGGGGTTTCAGCAGACTCCCCTTCCGAAGTGTCTGCGGGGCTTGATTGGAGGCCCTGGGTCATGAACTCTGTCAGCTGTTTGGCAGATGTGCCTGTGAAAACAAGGGGAGATAATTTGTTCATGGCAGTGGCCTGTGATACAGGACACATCACTCACAGCATGGTCATCTGATGGATGTTGCATTGCTGGATCCTCACTTGGTAGAGCAGCACTGACCTCACCGTCAGCACAGGACCGGTCCTGGTCTTCGCTGGCCAACTGGATACCTCTGTTTTCAAAGACCGTGAGGGCCTTGATTTCAGGCATTCCTGCACTGGTAAGTGACCTCTCCCTTTTGCTGTGAGCCAGTTTGACCTGCATGGATAGAGATGGGGAGAGTGTACCAGGATGCCTGCCAGACCAGATGACAAGTATGCCCTGCCAGTGTGGATGGCCGTGGATGGGATGAGGACAATGACGGTTTGTGTGTGAGAGAACGAATGGTGATGTCCCTTGTACTGGCAGTGAGTGAGGGCCCTGTGGATGTGAGATGGGCTTGTGAGTGTGTGAGTTGGGAGTGATGAGAAGAGTGACTTACCCTGGTGGAACGGAGCAGGTCATTCATCCTCTTGTGGCACTGGGTGGCTGTCCTCTTCTGAAGGGCGTAGGCGCTGACCACCGCTGCCACTGCCTCCCAAGCCAGATTGGTCATGTTCCTGCCCATCCTGCAGCCAGAGTGGGGGTACAGGACATCCCGGCAGGCCTTCACAGCATCCAAAAGTCACTCGAGAGACCCGTCAGTAAACCGGGGCCTGCCATCTTCTTCAGTTTCAGGGCCATGTCTTCCATGTAGCAGTGGTGAGCAGGAAGCACTGAGATGTGTGCTTGCCGCTGGACTTTAAACATGGCGCCCAGCATGATGCAATGGCAGGGTGATGGCGGGCGAATGAGAGCCCGCCCGCTATGGAAACAGCATGTTTCTCAGGAAGGCATAAATAATGAGGTGGGTTTAGGATGGTACAGCGTGAAAACCTGCCATTGTGGCCAGCGGGTAAAACATTGCCCATAATCTCTAGGGTGGCAATAATGAAGAATTATTGGGTTCTTGGAATAAATTCCAGAACATTGGCTGTTATATTTTGAATTTTGGTGCAGAAATAATATTACAAAGCTACAGAGTGAGAACTCATAAGTGGCCCAAAATGTAACCATTATCAAATAGCTAATCAGTGGCTTTCCTATTGCCCATGTAGTATAGAGTAAAACAGTTTTTGTCACCAGTTATTTTTGTCACAATGGGTATTAACAACTATGTCACAAACACTTGCCACAGCAAGATGTGTCAATGCACAAAGGAAAAGACCCATCATTTATTTCCACCTAATGAAATTTATCAAATGTGTTCAAAGCCCCTCTACAAATGTTATCATCAATCACTGACGTCTTACATGGAAAAAGTAAACCATTGCAGGACATAGAACCATCTTGTGAGTGACAAAAAGATAACCTGCCAATGGTGTAAAACTTGGTAATATGTATTCCATCCAGAATTAATATTTTACTGTCTCATGTTTTTATTTGATGGTCCAAATTTCTTTGCTCTTCTAATAAATAGTGCAATACCATTGTAAATCCTGCCTGCTACATTACACTAAAAAGTTGCACTCCCTGCAATTTGCCCAATCCCCCATTATATTTAATTGAAAAACCCCTATAGTTATAAGGTAGTAGATCTAGTAATTGTATTATAAAATTCTTGCATTGAGTATGCAACTTCTGCACTTCTGCCTTCAGTTTAGCTCTTTTTTATTTGTTCATGGGATGTGGGCACCACTGGCTGGGCCAGCATTTATTGCCCATCCCTAGTTGCCCTTGAGAAGGTGGTGGTGGTGAGCTGCCTTCTTGAACCGCTGCAGCCCATATAGTTCAGGTACACCCACAGTGCTGTTAAGAAGGGAGTTCCAGGATTCTGACCCAGGAGCAGTGAAGGATCGGCAAAGTAGTTCTCTGTCAAGATGGTGTGTGACTTGATGGGAACTTACAGGTTCCATGCATCTGCTGCCCTTGTCATTCTAGGTGGTAGAAGTCACGGGTGTGGAAGGAGGCTATTGAAGGAGCCTTGATGGGGTGCTGCAACGCACTTGCTCACACCAAACTGTCACATTAAAATTATTAAAATTATAGCTTATAACTAAGTTTTGCTATTCATGAAGCTCCTATAGTGTGACAAGACCAAAACTCCCTTCAGGTCAAATAATGTTAGAGGTTTTGGGGATAAGGTGAACAAGGCTGAGTAAATAGATGAGTGAGATGTGTGCTTGCAGCTGGACTTTATACATGGCGCCCAGCATGATGCAATGGCAGGCTGATGACAGGCGAATGAGAGCCCGCCCGCTATGGAAACAGCATGTTTCCCAGGAGGGCATAAATAATGAGGTGGGTTTAGGAAAGGAAAGGAGGAGAAGTGTAAGGGGAAACCAAGAGGCAGGGAAGATGCAGAACAGGGAAAGCAAAGACTGGAAATAGGAGAGAGGGAGAGGTGTAACTGAGAAGGGGAGAGGCAGAAGATAGGGGATGGCAGGGTGACAGAGGGGAGGAGAAGAGAGTTAGACAGTAGGTGGGACAGGTAAGTGGCTAGGGGAGAGGAGATTCATGTGGGAAAACCAGATCTGTGAAGGCCATTGGCAAAGTACTTCATGAGAAAGAGACAAAGTACATCAATAGTGGGGCGCTGGGATAGCCTGTCATGGGATCACTAACGCTCCTTAACTTCTCCTCAATTTTTGGCACAATCAGCCATTCCACCTTTTCCCATCATCTCTGCATTGTGTTCCAACTCTGTGGCATTGCTGAAGCTTGGTTCCATTCCCTACTGTGTCAAAGAAGCCAACTGGGACTGTCATTTTGGATATCTTCCATAACTGGATTCCTTCTTTTATTCACCTACATGATGCAGCATGAACAATTACATTAACAGCACCCAGCTCAACATCTTCAACACTACCCTGGAGTCCTCAACCTTCAGAAGCAAGAACTTCATTCAAATCAACTTCAACAAGACCAAAACCACAGTAAACTCCAGGAATTAGCCTTGGACTCCATCCCTCACATTCAGGCTGAGCCTGAGAGTTGCACCCCTTGGTGCCCTGCTTGATCATAGTCTGAATTTCAAACACCAAGCTTAATGACTATCAAGATCATCCATTTTCACCTTTACAACATAACATGCATCTGCCCCTTCCTCAGCCCCACTGATTTTTTATTTGGAAAAATATACCTTATTCATAAAATATCTGAAAGAACATTACAAAACATTTCTAAATGGCCATCACAAAAAGTGCATTCAGATTCAGCTTTTACACAGGGATCATGAGGTGCTTCAATATAATGAATGAACATTACAGACATCTCAATATGTTCATTACAGACAGTCAGACAGTACAATGGTATTCAAGTTATCAATACAGACCATGTTGCACTCTGAGATGCTTCGATACAATATGATACATTTAGTATTCACTATGTACATTCATTGTGAGTCATACAGCCCGAGGGATCTGTAAAATTCCCAGTCCCTCGATGTACTGTGGCAGAAAGGTCTTAGACAGCGACCTTTCCCCATTGCGCTTTTGCGGCAGCTGCCCCAAGCTTTAGTGCGTCCCTCAGCACGTAGTCCTGGACCTTGGATTATGCTAATCTGCAACACTCAGTTGGTGACAACTCTTTGCGCTGGAAGACCAACAGGTTTCGGACAGACCAAAGAGTGTCTTTCACCAAGTTGATGATCCTCCAGCTGCAGTTGATGTTTGTCTTGGTGTGTGTCCCTGGGAACAGCCCGTAGAGCACAGAGTCCTGTGTCACAGAACTGCTCGGGATGAACCTCGACAAAAACCACTGCATCTCTCTCCAGACCTACTTTGCAAAGGTACATTCCACAAGGAGGTGAACAACTGTCTCTTCCCCACCACAGCCACCTCGAGGGCAATGTGCAGAGGGGGTGAGACTCCTGGTGTGTAAGAAGGATCTGACAGGGAGAGCTTTTCTCACCACCAGCCAAGCTACATCTTGGTGCTTGTTGGAAAGTTCTGGCGATGAGGCATTCTGCCAAATGACTTTGACATTCTGCTCGGGGAACCATCCCACAGGCTCCACCCCCTCCTTTTCCCACAGGGCCTCTAAGATGTTACGTGCCGACCACTGCCTGATGGACTTGTGGTCAAAGGTGTTTCTCTGCATAAATTTTTCCATGAGGGACAGGTGGTACGGCACAGTCCAACTACTTGGAGCGTTCCGCGGCAGCGTGGCCAGACCCATCCTTCACAACACCGGGGAGAGGTAGAACCAGCACATAGTAATACTTGGTGTTTGCGTACTGAGAGTCTATGCACAGCTTGATGCAGCCGCACACACAAGGTGGCCATCCAGATGCGATGTTGGGCACATTTTTTCCCCCTTTATCTAGAGGCTTGTACATCATGTTCCTTTGATCCATTTTCGATTTCCAGATAAAGTGAAAGATGGCTCAGGTGATCGCCATTGCGCAGGAGTGAGGAACGGGCCAGACCTGCGCCACCTACAGCAACAGCGAGAGTGCCTCACACCTGATGACCAGGTTCTTACCCGCAATGGAGAGGGAGCGTCGCTCCCACATGCCCAGTTTTCTTTCCACCATAGCCACTTGTTCCTTCCAGTTTCTAACGCATGCCCTGGTCCCTCCAAACCATATCCCCAGCACCTTCAGGCCGCCTAACCTGATGGTGAAGGGAACAAAGGATCTGGCAGCCCAGTTCCCAAAGAACATGTCCTCGCTCTTTCCACGATTTACCTTGGCTTCTGAGGCCAGTTCGAACTGGTCGTAGGTGTTGATCAGTCTGTGCACCAACAGCAGATCCGACCAGAAGGCGATGACATCGTCCATGTACAGGGAGGCTTTAGCCTGAGTGCCCCCATGCACATTGTCAGCTCAAGACTCAATTGCAATTCACCTTTTGTCCTGCTCCACCTTTGGCCGCACAGCCTTCAGGTCATAGTGGATGAACACTGGAATGCAGTCCCTGACACATCTGTATTTCTAACTCTCTCCCCTTCTTCAAAGGCTTTAACATCTAGATCATTGATCAACCTCTGTTATATGGTCTGGAGACATGTAATTATGCTTTTTGATTGGATTTTTAAATTTATGTATGAGCGGCATCAACAATTGAGAAGCTTCCCCAACTACAGGCTTTTAAGCATGTTGTACCAGACGTTCATGAATGATGGTGAAATGAGTTGAAACTTCAGTTTTCACATATAACTGAAGAAATATATGGGCCAGGATTTTATGATCCCACCATGGCGTGTCTCCCCCTGGCCCATATGGCGATCCATTTAACTCTCCATTCGGTTCGGTGGGATAGTGTGTGTGTGTGTGTGTGTGTGTGTGTGTGTTTGTGTGTGTGTTCAGAATTCCCTTGGGCCCAGATTGGTTATGCTCATTTTAAATTCAGACATAACCTAATGCAGTTGGGAGGACACTTGGGCGAAACTTGACTTTGTTAAAATGGGCATTAACGGAGTACAATTAACTTCTGAGTTACACCTGAGAAGGAAACGCCAGACCAAATTGCAAGTTGTTGTTATTCATCACGGTCAGACTTAAGGCAGATCCACAACAGTTATAGGCTATGGTACTTTAAGTTACAGCTCCCCAAAAGGAAGTAAAAACCAAAATTAGGATTATTTATTGCTGTAAATTTTCAATTTTTCAATCTAAGGTTAGTTGACAAGGTAATGAAAACTCCAATCATTAATGCGTGTCTTTTTATTATCAATTATTCATCTTCTGCTTTCTGGCTTTGCTTTTGATAAACAAATTAACATAAATATTTAAATATTAGCAGAGTAGTTATGGCATGAATGCATTGACTCTCGATTTATTACAAGTATGTTTTATCCAAAGGCGATGGCCAAGCTGTCCCCTAAAAATTAGCATTAATTTAAAAACAAGGGACAATATTTTAACTTACTCAAAACCCATTTACTTTACAGAGTTGAAATTCGGCCCGAGGATTTGCTTTTTATTCTTCTTTCAAAAATGTGTATACTGATTTACACATTGATACACTAGTTATACATCCCATTCACATGCTGGAACATACATTGATACAGTAGGGCTGGTCTTCCTCCATTGGCACTAATCAGGAGCAATGTGAGCATAGCATCCCAGGAGTGCATTTTGTACCTAGCACGACCACAGAATCTAAAATTCCTGGCTAGCATTATTTAAATATTATCATCACTCATGGGGCTTATTATTGGTTACAGGCCGAAGAGTAGCAGAAGTGCCAGCATTCCTGGAATCTTAATTTCAGTGCATCAGCATTTAAACATTGGGTCATTGAGGTGCAGATGGATCCCTAGCTCTTCAGCCAGCTGAAGATGCACTTAGCTAGCACTGTATTTCTTATCATTGGCTACCAA
Source organism: Carcharodon carcharias (assembly GCF_017639515.1). NCBI lineage: Eukaryota > Metazoa > Chordata > Chondrichthyes > Lamniformes > Lamnidae > Carcharodon > Carcharodon carcharias. Next base: position 103,939,868 of record NC_054484.1, on the reverse strand, counting down.
CAGCTGTGTGTGTGATACAACCTACACTCTCTGATCCACTCCAAAACTCTCCTTTAGAGAATGTGTCTCAGTCGGTAGTTGGAAAAAGAGTGAATGACCTGGATTACTGTTAAATGCTGTAATAGCTGGATGCAAATAAGCCCCCGTTTTATTGTCATGGCACATCCAAAGGAGAGGGAAAAGACAAGAGGTTGAAATGGTTCACTGATAAGTAAAGATCACATCCTTAGCAATAGTTGTGACATTTGGTTCACATATGGTTCAATAACAACTAATGCAATGTACAATCAAAAGGAAGGAGTTAACAAGCTATTAAATCATTATTAGCACATGGCCTCTTATCTTTCAATATCTATCATTATTTACAGCCCCTCTCCCCATAATTTGTCATGCTCCCCTATCATAGGGAACTACAGGTCTGGGAACTGCCACTTAATTCTTCTGTCTCAATAATGAAGAGATACAGCATGAAATTGGAATCATTACATCTGTACTTCAAGTGCAACAAATGCTCTCAGAACTTTGAAATGGCGTCCACAGTTGCTCATGTGCACACACAATTTGAACCAAATTGCACCAGATTCCACATTGGGGAGGGTGTTAGCGCACATGAAATGAAGGGCTGCTGAAAGTGGACAGGCCAAGCAGATCATGACATTAATAAGAGTGCAATGCTAATTTGATGCCAGCAGTGCCATCTTGGAGCTCAATGCTCCAGCCAATGCCCTCTCTTAACAACACATAGCTGAAAGAGCATTTAGCAACATTTAGCACTCCCCACCAGTGCTATTTAAGGGGATCATCAACCATTTACAAATTAACTGCTGGTTTATTTATTCAGGCTGTTGTTCCAATTCTACAAATATTTGTTTAAAGTTGCAAATGACCTGAACCCTATCAAGGAACAATGTATGTGAGATCTGCCTTTCAGTAAGGACACCCTCACTAAAATCTGCCATGCCCTACAGCCACAGCTGCAACTTCAGAGTAGGGCAAGGTTACATTGCCAATGACTGTGAAGGTGGCCATGGAGATGAACTTTTCTGTGTCTGGCACTTTCCAGGTTGGATCTGGAGATATTTGCAACATCTTAAGTTTGCCATCCACTGTTGTTACCATCACTGATATTCACTCTTCATTAAGTGCAGCTACATTTTATTCTGCACTGTCAGTGAGAAGCAAGTGGAATGAGCACACAGCTTCATTAGGATTGCAGGCTTCCCTATGGTGCATGGTGCCATTGAATGTGTGCACATCACTTTGAATGCTGCATGGCAACTTTTCCCTGTACTGGAATTGAGGGATCCATCAGCTGGTGTGTGGCCATAAACAGAGAGTTAAGCAGGCCAAAGGCCAGTAGTCTGGCAGCAGTCTTGATGACTTCAGTCTGCAGCAGTCCACTGAGTCACCACAGCAAACATAGGGGAGGTAGCTGAGAGACATGAAAAGCGTTATCTGCTGACCACATAGCTGATGATTCTGGTGCGCTGCCTATGCACACATGCGAGCAGCATGCATACAATGAAAGCCATTCTGTCACATGAAATGTGGTTTCCAAAATACTGGCATCCTGAAACAATGCTTCAGCTGCTTGGATGTTTGGGAGGGATGCTGCACTACTCTGCAGAGTGGGTTCGTGGTGCTCTGCTGCATGCTGCAGAACCTCACCATCATGAGAGCTCATGAGTAGGAACATGCAACAATGAAGCAAGAGGATAATATGTTTGTGTTCCAAGGAGCCACGGCCAGTCCCACAGGGCTACTGTTGGAGGGCAGATTGCTGGGCTGCTGTGACTCCCTGCCAGTGCCTTTGCACACTGCAACCCGCAGCTTTGACGGCAACAGTCTAAGCTTACATGGTAGCAAACTAGCCTTGCTTGACTTCAGTGTGAGCTTTCAGTACAGAATTCAGACTTCTGCTGGAAGCTGCTTGTGCTGCAATGGAAGCGATGCCATCAGTTATCACGCACTGCATTATGGCTGGGACTACACATGTGCTGCAAAAATTGACCACCACTTCCATGCCAGAGCAGATCGATTCTAAGCTCTGCACAAAGACCTGGGTCAAGTTGGCGTTGAACTCCTCCATGCTTCTTGACATTAATTGCAGGCTTCCCAATTATCCAAACATCTCTTTGTGCATACCCGTTAGTGTAGTTTTCCAGGTTCCATTAAAGTGTTCATTTTAAGCGTCTGCAGTGGAACCAGTGGGTGGCCTCGCCTTCCAGAGAGCTGGCAACAGATGTCCTTGAACCCTATCCTTGCCGCAGACCACCTGTTTCTGTTGTCTCACCATGTGCAGATCCCACCTCTAAATTGCATGCATATCAGAGTCTCATCTGGTGGCCGTGGGTGAAATCAAGCGACCACGTGTTTTTGCCATCACTGTCTTCCCTGTTGTTCCACGCCTGCCTGGTCAGGTTGCATCCAAATCGGCAGCTAGCACTGGCCAGTTTCTGAAATTGTTTAAAGCAGCCGGCAGCACAAAGTTGGTATGCTGCCTGCATTACATTGAACAGGTGCGGGTGCATCATGTATCGTGATTAATACACATTCCCGGGTGCTTTTGAATTTATTGCTATTGCTCAGTTCATAATGTAACTGATGACAAATGAATGCAGCAAGTATTTCATATGGGAATGGATTCATGAAAGGTTTTGAGTGATGGACCACCTCCAGAAAAAGGGTGTAAGCGAGAAGGGGAACTTTGCTGCCTTATGGGCAGTGATGGTAAACAATTCAAGCACCTTACTGTAGTGAGCTGGAGGCCATTGTATGTAACAGAAGTTCTTAGTTTTATGCTTCCTTTGGTTACTTTCTCTTACCTTCCTTGACCTGGCAAGGACATTAAATATTTTACCATGGATTGAATGACCATTTGATAGACCTCCATCTGCGGGTCCTGAATAGTTCTTTTTGGGCCTCCACTCTCGATTTCAAGCAGGGTCCTTCTCCTCTCAACCCTCCCCCCACATCTCCCTACGCCCTCGACAGTAGCCTTTATTACAGCAGAAGCTGTAAAAATGTGGCAAGCTTCAGAAACATTTTTGGATGGAAAATACTTCTTTTGGTGAGCAAGAACCCACTGTAGTGATGCCTGGCTCTTTGAGTTGTTGCAGGGCTTTAAACCATACAACAGTAAATTTGCTGACTCACAGCAACACTAAATAAAGTCATATTATGCACTGTCATAAGGTAGCATCATGTTCTGGTCTGACTTATTAATAAATTTGTGAACTTCTTTACTGAAGTAATAATCCCTGGATAAATGGTGAGAAGGATGAATCACAGTAGGAATTTACCACCTCCACTACTACAGCAAAATGATCCTGTTGGGATATATTCATTCTTCAAATAAAAGCCAGCTGCGGATAACAAGATTAGTTGTTTCAGAATCTCCACTCAAATACGCCACCAATATATCACCTTGCCAAACATTTTGTGCTTGCTATGTCAGCCCTAATAAGATATCAGGACATTGACCTGAGCTGACAACATGAATCGGTCAAGCTTCAATGATCTGATTTTCAACTGAGTGAACAAAGAGCCTCTGGAATTGGTTTTCAACCAATCACAAGGCAATTTCTAGGGATGTGGGTACATGCTTTAAGATAAATGGAGTGTAGAAGGATCAAAAACATAGATCAATTTACAGATTATAAACAATTCCTGTTAGAAATAATACAATTCAAAAATGTGAGTTATGTATAGCAAAACACCCAAAAGAGGTAACAAAGAGGAGAAAATAAGAAACGAGAATGGAAGACACTGTGTTTTGTTTCTGTATATTTATTTCAGTGACTGTAGCATCACTGCGAAGAAGTTACTTCTACTGTCCCAGTGTCATTCAACAGGGATTCCCTTGGACCTGTCCCCACTCCACCATATATAGTCGAGCTGGAAAAATGGCAGAAATCCTGTCCATTCATATAAAAGGGGGTTTCACCAAAGCACCTGTAAAGTTATAGCAGCAGAGCGGGAAAGCATCTGAACAAATTTCTATAATATTAGGTAACACTCAACATCACATCATGTGCACCAAATACTATCTTTAAAGCCAAATTTGGAAGTGCAAGATTGCCAAGCGCAACTGACCCAATGGGGCTTATCCATCATCTTGAAAGGACTACAGGATTGAGAATAGACTCAGTGAGAACCTAGCATGTGGGTAAGATAACGTTTTAGGACATTTCTGGGCCTTCCAGTTTCTGGAGAGTCACGTGACAGAACTTGCTTTAACAAATACAGGAGTTGGGTAGCTGCACTATATTTTCAGTTCATTAGTGCTTATTTTTCAACACATTATATTGATATAATGCAAAGGGACACTGTTAGGATCAGATGTATGTTTGCTGCTTTTACATCTCATAGCTTTAGTAGCTTTATTTTTGGAAGCTATTGACATGAATGTTTTTCACTGATTTAAGCTTTTCAACACAGTAACATGAGTGCTGCTGCCAGACATTTGTCAATTCTAGTTTATGTGATTTTGTATTTCTTAAAAGCTAACACCCGCTTTAATAGTTTGCGCATTGTTGACCAACCATAACCAGCTTTGGAGAGCACAATACTGGCATTATGCCATAGTCACACATGGAAACAGAGCCAAACAGGGCCTGGTTCAAACTTAAAGCTATTTGTGCCTGAACTGGTGGATAAAATACTTGAACAGTGAGCAGCTCTTTTCAGGAAACAAAGATCAATGCCATTAAGTGCAGATGCCAATGTACCTGATATAAAGCTGTCAAGACAAAGTTCAATATTTTGCACAAAAATATGAAGGTGAAAAAACAATTATCCATGAAGGAAGAATCAAAAGCTTAGGTATAGATAATGGCAAGTTGCTTATCATGTTGCTAAAATGTAGCACTTGAAATTAATAAACGGCAAAATATGGGAACACTCAGCCTGGTTGTCGTGCAAATCTATATTCATGAGCAAAACACAGACTATCCAATAGTGGCAGTGACTCAGATAGAGGCAGGTGTGATATGAATAAACATTTAGGAATTCTCATTCTCGTTTATGTTCTCCATTATAATAGTATAGATAGAAATAACGTTACTGTACACAATTTGGCAAAGTATTGCACAAAGAGGACAAATTGAGGCTCACAATGTGCTAACCTTCCAAATGGGAGAGGTGGGGCTGAATTTTACCAGCCCCTATGGCAACTGGGTGAGAAAATCGAGGTAGGGGGGGGAGGTGTTGGGGTGGTGGGAGAGAGAAGATTGCGGGAGGGGAGTCTAGCGTCTTGCCACCACCACGTTATATTGTTAGCAGTGGGAAACTCAGTGGAGTGACCGTACATAGCCAGCCAATTGAAATACTTAAGTGTATAATCAAAGGCCACTTCCAACCCCCGCCAGCACCTTTCCCAAGTCAGGAAGGTCCGCTTCCATGTGGGAAGAACACCAGGCAAACAGTAGTGGCTTCCCAACAGTTTCCGGGAGTGGGCCTTCCTTAATGGTGCTCCATGGCCTGCGGAAGGGCCCTGGCGGCAGTGGCTTACCCCACTGGAATGTGCCCTCTCCCCCAGCTGCTGGGGCACACCTGCCTGGCCCAGCCTTGCTCAAAAATACTTAACCTGTCTTCAAGAGCGCTTTGACATTGAGGCACCCTCTCCTTCACGTTGTAGCCTCAGCTGTGGCCAACTTGACTGGGCCATTAGCTCTGGGAGGCCGGCCACTCGCTGTTAATTGGCCACCACCAGCAGAATGCCACCACAGGGTCCCACCGCCTGCCAGAGTAGGTTCGGCTCTCACTTTCAATCCTTGCAGCGAGACTTCTTCCTTACTCACCAAATTCAGCCCATGGATTCTTCTTTGACTCATGATCCTATAGTAGTTGGTGCAGATAATTTTATTATTGAAAGTCTTCTATGAAGTCTTGACACTGAACCTGCTCTCTATCCATGAATGAGGCAAGACAGAGCTACCTAATTTGTAATATCAGCATATCAACATCTACCCTTTTTCAGATATACAACAATTACAATCTACATTGGCTGTACTGGGTGTCATGACAGAATTTATAGTGTGCAACAGAGCAACAATAATTAGAAACCATTAATAAACTTATAATTTCCATTGTTGACACTGACAGAAAAATTGTATGCCAATAATAAATTCCATTTTCACAGATTACAAATTTATTTTTAATGACGAGAGTTAACAGATACTTGATTGGTTATCCCCACATTTCGGCTCCTTGTAACATGAACTTCCATAAATGTTAGCAAAGGAAAACATGTGCAAAGTATTTTCGTACAGCTCACATGAATGACTGGTGGAGACAATGACACTTCATTAATTTTACCAGCATAAGACAAACTATGGGCATTGATGCATGGGGAGCAGGGGAAAGGATATCTTAAAGAGAAGGGCCTCCTCTGAGTGAAGATAATCTCATTGAAATTCAAACATTTTCATTGCCACATTTCAAGCATGTTTTATGGAACTCTCCTCATTATGATCTTTATGTGTAGCTTTTGTAAATGTATTCATTAAAATTAATGCACAGATGAAAAAAATCTTTGAAATCTTGCTGGACACAAAATGACTTGTACAAATTATGACTTTTTTAAATGATTGAAAATGCTGTTTTCCTATCTATTAGTAACTGTAATGTCTATATCACAGTGACATCTCATGGTCCCTACTTGTTGTACCAACACACCTCAGTTGTATTTGGAATTTTGACATTTTATTTTTTGACCAGATTGTGCCAAGCCTCCATTGTCACAATTAAATATTAAATGTACAAGACAGTGAAGGAGGTGAACACTGAAGTTCAATTTTTTGTGTCTGCTGCTCAATATATAGATTTACGATTGTGGAATGGTGGGTGAGTAACATGGCTGGAGTTTTTTTTGCCTTAATTCCATAAAAACGCATGGTTAGTTAGAATAATTATGAAACATTTCTACCTACACATTCTGCCAATTAACAAGTGCAAAGATCAGCTTAAAACTATGTACTGCAGCTCAAACATTCACATTCAAACCAAAAATTTAAATAAAAGTATAAAAAGAAAGGCCGCGAGATTCAGTTAAACTCCTGTTAATGTTAATGCGTAAATGTTAAACTCCTGTTAATGTTAATGCGTAATGTTAAACTCCTGTTAATGTTAGTGCGTAATGTTAAACTTCTGACAGCCAGTTGGTGAAGGAGACCAGAAGAAAATCTTTTACTTAGTTTTAGATTTACTCACAAAGTGCAACATTACAAGTGTAGCTTCTAATACAACTACCCATAACACCTGTGTCAATATGTGTCTCTTTAAAAGTGCTCAAGTAATCTGCCAACGAACGCCCTCCAGCTGTAGATATTTAACCTTAGTTTATACAATTATCACATGGTGCCCATATTTTCTGTGTTATGGGTGTCATTCCAGGTCCAAAATGATGCCTACACCTTATTCTCACACACGTCAGGTGCCTGGCACATCACATGCCATTTTGGTAAAGGCATCATCATGAACACAGGGTGTGTGTGTGTGTAAGCAGTCCTATGTTCATAATAAGCAGATTGTGGTGTCGACCAGCATGTAATGCTGATTTGACTCCAGCCATGCTATTTTTGACCTGATGTCCTCTCCTAGTGACTTACAGCTGAACATGCTTCCATTAGCAAGAATCAGCAGCCACCACCCACCGCCCCTCCCCCCCACCGCCACACCCCCCACACCCCCGCTCCCTCCTCCTGCACTATTCCTCAATTACTCTCAGGTTATTTGCTGATTGATTTCTGCCACCTGTTGCTGAGTTTGTAGAAGTGTTTGGTATATATATACACAGCTATTTGAAGTTGCTAAAGTCTACAGGGTGTGGTGTGGCATGCGATGAAGGTTTTGATAATGACTTCAAGTTTCTGCTCAGGCCCCATGCTCTCAGTTGTTTCTATTGCCCCTAGCCTGCAGCATAACACAGAGATTGGGCAGAGGCGACACAGAGGAGGGAGGACAAGCTGCTGGAGGAGAGAGGAACAGGGATGGGGGTGGGGGGGTGCTCTCAGCGATAGGCCATCTCTGTCCAGGGTCCCTCAGGGAGCAATTCCCCTATCTCATCATCAGTGAGGAACAATGCCTCTGCTGCACCAAGGAGGGGCTCACTGAAACCTATTGCTGCCAAAACTGTAGAGCAAAACTCAGCAGAGCGAGGCTGGCATTACCAATGGCTGTGAAGTGATCCTAGGCATAAATTATTATGTGTTGGGCTCCTTGCAGGTTGGAGCAGGTGTTATTTGTAACATCTCCCAGTTTGCTATCCCCTGTTGCATAAGGGAGGTCAGTGAGTTTCTACATGCAAAAAGAGCTGAATATATTTAATTCTGTCTTGCCAGCAAGGAGCAGGTGGAACAGCACATAGCTTTGCCAGTATTGCAGACCCCCTCCCTTTGGTTCCATAGCCACTGACTGCACATGTCACTTTGCAGTTGCTGCAGCCCTGCAGTGCTCATTAAAGTATGTCTTGATTCATCGCAGCTTGCTGTGACCTGCACGACCTCACCAGAGTGAGGGCTAAGCCCTTGCCACCAGATATATGATGAACAGCTGAAGAGGGGAAAAAAGAACAGGAGCAAGAGGAGGAGGAAGAGGAAAAGTGGAGGCAACCGACAGATTTCATTCCTGGTCAGATTGCCTGCGATTGGACCATCTGACCGCAGTACCTGTGAATGCAACTCAATTGCCCATTCCCCAACATTCCCACCACTTTCCTTCCCTCTGTCACTGACCATCGCAGTGTCCATCTGGCCACAATGGTTGAATAAAAGCCACCACAAAATAATCATTCCAAACCAACTTTAGCAAAGTAACATCCTATAAATTCAATATTCCATGTAAAAGCCAACTGAACAGTCTCGTGCATTCCCTTCCTGCCTGTCAACTGTGCTGCCAGGCAGTGCTACCACAGTGGCTGAGACATGGCTGGCAGAAGACTGCTGACTTTCAGGGGGTGACCACAAATGGCCTCGCGGGACAGCTTCGAGGAACTCTGGTCCAGAATGGCTTCAGACAGCTGCACCTCAGCATGGATGGCAGTAGTCTAGGCTGGCTGGCTGACAAACAACAGCAAAGGAACTGGCAGAGTGGCATTGGGAGGATGAATACTGACATCCTGAGAGGGGACAGCAGTTTTGTGCTCCAGGCAGCTACTGCCACTCAATGGGATGGCACTTCAGCCATGCATTGGAGGACAGAATCAAATCCCTTTGCACACTGGTAACCATAACTATGATGACAGCAGTCTGAGCTCATGTGGCAGCGAACTGAGCTGGAAAGACACCAGTCTGAGCTTTTACTGCAACACTCAGAAGTTGAATGGTTTCTGCTTGCGCTGCAATGGAAGCTGAGACATTGACCTTCAGGCCCTGGAACTTGTTTGAATCCACAAGCGTGCCAATGGTGTTGGCCACCACAGGATGGGTTCCAAACCTCTGCACAAAGTCCTGTGCAAAGTTGGAGCCAGATTCCTTTACGCTCCTTGTCACTGGCCACAGGCTTTCAGGCAGGCTTCTCAATGTTCCAAGCTTTTCCGTGTGCATGACTATTAGCCGTTTTCTATAGGCCCATCCTATAAAGGTCCTAATCTGACTCTTCTGCAGCAGAATCATTGTCGTATGTTGGCTGTGACTGGGTATGGAACAGTTGCAGAGACGTAGGTATGCCTGAACAATAACTGGTTTATCGAATGAACATAACTATTTACAGATATACATGACTACAGGTGTTACTCAGTCTAAGCCATGATCTCTCCTTCTAGGCTCTTAGTCATATGTCTTTCTCTTACATCATCATGTGGTTGGTACTGTCTCCAGTCCCACACATTAACCCTTTCAGCCCTGAACACCCTAATACTACACTCGTGTGAACTCACCCTCCTTATCCCCAGCCCTCATGCCCGATATCTCACCACATGTAGGTCCAGCATCTAAACTACCCTCTGGAGCAGATGTAGTCTTTGTACCTGAGCTGGAGGCTGAAAATGTGTGAGTGAGTGACACTGAATCTTCCTCGTCGCTGTCTTCTTGCTGTTCCTCGTTTGCCTAGTCAGGTTGCAGTTTTGGGGTATCTAAAGAAGAAAGGCACAAGGTGTAAAGTTGTTGTGAGGGGAGGTGGGCTTATATCATCTGCAGCTTGTAAATCAGAAGTGATTGTGAGATGAGAGGGATTGTGGGATGTCAGAAGGGAGATTAAGTAGGAACATATCAACGTCAAAGGTTTGAATGTCATCGCTGGCCACTGCCTCAGTCATTACCTCTCCAATGATGGGCAGTGCCATCTCCTCCATGAGCATAAGGATATGCAGGCACACCTCACTGGTTAGCAGTATTTACTTCAACTGTGCCTTTTCAAGCCTTTCTAAAGATATGTGGATACTCTCTACAGTGTTCTTTAATGTTGTTTGTCTACAGGTTATGTGGAGGCAGTGGCATAGTGGCAGTGTCACTGGGCTAGTATTCCAGAGACCCAGGGTAATGCCTTGGGGACCAGGGTTCAAACCCTACCATGACCAAGAAACTGTTGTTGTAAAAATCTGGTTCACTAATGTCCCTTAGGGGAGGAAATCTGCCATCCTTACCTGGTCTGGCCTACATGTGGCTTCAGACCCACAGCAATGTGGTTGACTCATAAATGCTTTCTGAAAAAAAGGTAATTTAGGGATGGGCAATAAACACTGGCCTAGCTGGTGACATCCACTTCCCCATGAATAAAGGAAAAAAAGATTGTTTCATGTAACTACTTCACTAACTGACCTTAAAGCACTAGACACCCATTCAGCACAAACATTAGTCTGATTAAAACTGGTTCCTAGTTTTATTCATTGCATATTACTGTGCTTTTCAAAATAACTCAAATATTTAAAACTCAAGGGGTCGATTTGTAACCCTGAGGTTCCCATTAGAGGAACTGCATTCAAAGGGAAGAGATCATACAATAATGCTGTAATCGTTAGTAGTTCAGCCTGTGCTGCAAGTAAGTGCGATTCCTAGGGGGGGAAGAAGGCAAGTTTGCAGAATTACTCCCCAAGTCTGCACCTACTTCTTTCGTACACTTGCACTTTTTACTTTACACTGGAGCAGTTGGACTCAGCCACAGGATCCACGCCAACACAGGTTACTCACAACTCTAAAAGCGAAACAAACACAGCAAAACTAGAGCACAGCTCAGCAATTTAAACACGGCAGGGCTTTTATCAAATCAGTGTTATTTTAGGATGTGTGTTACAATTAAGCAAACAGGACTATATGAAATGAAACTGGGATTCAGTGCTGTATAAAAACAAAAAACTGCAGATGCTGGAAATCCAAAACAAAAACAGAATTACCTGGAAAATCTCAGCAGGTCTGGCAGCATCGGCGGAGAAGAAAAAAGTTAACGTTTCGAGTCCTCATGACCCTTCAACAGAACTAGGTGAATCCAAGGAGAGGGGTGAAATATAAACTGGTTTAAGCCTGGGGGTGGGGGTGGGGTGGGGGGGTTGCGGTTGGGTGGGGGGAGAGAAGTGGAGGGGGGTGGTGTGGTTGTAGGGACAAGCAAGCAGTGATAGGAGCAGATAATCAAAAGATGTCACAGACAAAAGAACAAAAGAACACAGAGGTGTTGAAGTTGGTGATATTATCTAAACAAACGTGCTAATTAAGAATGGATGGTAGGGCACTCAAGGTATAGCTCTAGTGGGGGTGGGGTGGCATAAAAGATTTCAAAATAATGGAAATAGATAGGAAAAGACTTCAGTGCTTTTTTTCTTTTTATCATGCAAGTTTTCATAAAGTCACACTGGCCCGGATTTCTAGCCAAGCGGCACTCATTGTGGTCAGATCTCCAAGGCACTCATACTTTTCCACGCCCAACTCTGCATTTCTTGCTGGGTCTGCCTAGCCCAGCTTCTCCAGAAATATGGAGTGCAGCATCCCTCAGAGAACTCCATCACAGCGCCATGGTGTTGGGGGGTGGGGGGAAGACAAGGCATGCCCCCTTTATAAGGCAATGCTGTTGTTTGGTGAGTTTAAATGGTCAGTGTGAATGTTAGTGAATGGGTCAATTTTAGTGATTGAGTCAATGTTAGTGATTGGGTCAATGTTAGTGATTGAGTCAATGTTAGTGATTGGGTCAATGTTAGTGATTGAGTCAATGTTAGTGATTGGGTCAATGTTAGTGATTGAGTCAATGTTAGTGATTGAGTCAATGTTAGTGATTGGGTCAATGTTAGTGATTGGGTCAATGTTAGTGATTGAGTCAATGTTAGTGAATGGGTCAATGTTAGTGATTGAGTCAATGTTAGTGATTGAGTCAATGTTAGTGAATGTGTGACTGGTTGAATGGATGAATGAGTGAATGGGTAAGGTGATAGGTGGGGTAGGTGGTTGAGGTAAGTGGCTAGGGTGGCAGGTGGGTAGGGTGGAAGGTGGGTGGGGTGGCAGGGTAGGGTGGCAGATGGGTAGGGTGGTAAGTAAAGATGATGGCAGGTGGGTGAGGTGGTTGCTGGGTGAGGTGGCTGAGGTGGAAGGTGGGTGGGGTGGCAGGTGGGTAGGGTGGCAGGCGAATGAGATGGTAGGTGGGTAGGGTGACAGGTGGGTGAGGTAGTTGGTGGGTAGGGTGACAGGTGGGTGAGGTAGTTGGTGGGTAGGGTGACAGGTGGGTGAGGTAGTTGGTGGGTAGAGCGGCAGGTGGGTGAGGTGGCTGGTAGGAAGAATGGCGGGGGGGAAGGTTGGCAGCTGTATAAGGTGGGTAGTTGGGTGATGTGGTAGATGTTTGGGCGGCAGGTGGGTGGGGTGGCATGTTGTTGAGTGGCCGATGGGTGGGGTGTCTGATGGGTCAGGTGGGAGGTGGATAGGGTAGCAGGTGGGTTTGGTGGTAGTTGGGTGAGGTGGTAGTCATGTTAGGTGGGGAGGGGTATTCAGGTCGGGGGCTAGTCAGGTAGGGATGGGGGGTGTTACTTGGGTTGGGTCAGGTCAGAATGTACTCTGGGTTGAAAAAGAAGTCAGGGTCAGTAGTTAGTGTGAGCGATTGAGTGGGGTCCGTTGTGCAGTTACCCAGGAGTTAAACTAGGATTTTTCTAACATTTCCTGAGCAACTATTCAGCTAAGTCCCGTGGAATTATTTGAAGTCTCCAACTCTAACTCAGAGTCAAAGACATTCATGGAAGGTCCCAAGGAGCAGGGGAATTGCCTATCAGAAGTTCAAACTGCCAGAGCAATTTCCACGGAGCTCCACACATTGGATCTTCTGCTGGGTCCCAACGGACATCCTGGGTTCTAAGTCCCATGTCTGAAAATTTGGAAGCCATAAAATCTGGTCCAATATATTGACTTAAATTCAAGCGTATATTGTGATTACTACTGGCCCGTCCAAATGCCAGGATACATTCCTTCATTATCAGTTGGGCTTGCAGTGACCATTCAACATATGACTAATGTTACAATCCCAGTGGAGACCGACAACTTTTAAAAAGAGATAAATTCCCCAAATGACCAACGGAAATAACCGAAGGCCAAGATTTCGCATTTTAAGACTTTTACTGTAACAAACTAAAATCAATATAATTCGAACATTACTTACCGGGCAACTGGTACATTAAACTAAAGAAAAGGCACTTTCACATTAACTAACTAATGCAATTAAGATACGTCTTACAACTCCTTTTGCTGTGCACCCCACTTCTGGCAAATGGGAGGCATTGCAAGAACAAGTCCCAGTTTTCCAGCAGGCTGACTTCTCCCTGCCACACTAGATCAATTCTTCCAGTGTCTTCCGAAAATCAATCCTCTCAGCCTGAATATTCCAGAACTGATTCCCACCACAATGCCCACCTTGGCGACTCCTTGGCTAGGATTTGACTGGCCCGCCACAGCATGTCTCCTCCAGGCGGATGCAGCGAGCATTTAAATCTCATTCAGTTTGGCGGGACCATAATATCCCATCAGAAAGGAGGGGCCCTAAAATCCTGGCCCTTGTTCCTTAAGTCTCCAAAAGTCCTTTCTTTCTAGCTTCTTTGGCCGGGTGATTTGTAATTTTATTTATTACACCTAATATGGAATGTCACATGTCCATAATGATCAACATCTGTGACCATCAATAATGTCTGTCATTTTTATATAGAATTTGCAGCAGAGAAACAGCCCATTAAGTCCAACTAGTCTGTATCTGCTGGTTAAATGTTAAAATTTTTGTCTGTTCCCCTTTCTGTTTTTTTTTTTACTTTCATTATAGAGGAATCTTATTAAGCAAAACATTTATCTTCAATTTCAATGTCCTCATCCATTAAATTCCAGAAAAGGAAACTATGTTAGATTTGTCACCATGGCAGTTCCTAATTAATCCCACTGTAAATCTCAAACTCAAAGGGAACACATCAGAAATACACAAAACACTAAGTTAAAAGTGTATTTAAATGAAGCTTGCTGCTTTAAAAAGGATTATTTCTTAATTTACAAGTTCATGATTATACATTTCCTGGTTGTGAATGGAGAATATAAATCATCCACTCTCAAATGTAAACAAGTGAGCGTATGGCAAAATAGATAAAACTGCAGAGCTCTCATCCTGACATTTATTAAGTTTGTGTTCATGCATCAGTATCCTGTGCTTGAAATGAATTGTGAAACTGGTCTAGTTAGGTTAGAGCTCATTGTGATATGAAGGTTAGATTAAACTTTTCATATTGTACATGGTCGGGGGGTGGGGGGCGGGGTAAGTAACTCTAAGTGAGAGAAAAACCCAATGTCACGTTACTACACCACTGCAATTGAAATTACATTATTCGACTGCAGAAGCCTGCTCCGTCATGGTCACCCTAGGCACCCACTGAGAAAGCAATGCCTTAAACAAATTTTATGGGCCCCCGCCAATGGATTTGCGGGGTGGGGGGGGGGGATTGTAAAATTCCCCAGCTGGCCTTCCTGCCACCCAATCACCCGCCACTGACCCGTCCGGAATTTTACAGGGGATGGGTGAGGCCGAGGTCAGCCCACCTGCTCTCACCCCCCGACTGAGGCCCAATTAATGGCCATTAAAGGGCTGCTTCAGGCCCTACAGTAATTTTGAGGCTGGCAGGAGGTTACCCTGCTCGGGCCTTGAACCAGGAAAGGGTGGGGGGGTGCAATTCCATCACGGGACACATTCCCCAATCAGAGCCCCACCCCAACCCCCCCCAATCCCACCAAGATTTGGCTAGTCCCCGGTTGCCCACTACCCTCCTGGCTTTTCCAACCCAAGCCCAGTTTTTTACTGATGTCCAAACATGTGCCCATTCCAACTCAAACATGCAAGTGGAAAATCAATCCTTGTCAATGATCTCTCTGCCTGTTTAGCACCAGGCTGCAGGTGGTACTTTTAGTATGAAACATACTCAGCAGGTCTGGCAGCATCTGTGGAGAGAGAAGCAGAGTTAACGTTGGACTGAACAATATGGGCTGAATTTTCTGCCTGTCAGGCGAGGGGGCCTGACCCAATCTCTGGTGGGCGGGGAGCCAATCCCTACCGGAGAAGCGGGCCCCAGCTCCATTTTACGTGGGCAAGCCAATTAAGGCCCACCCAGCATGACGTCCAGTGGGAAGCGCCAAGCGCTCCCTATGCGGAAGGGGGGGATTCTCCAAATGTGGGAGTGTGCTCTTTCATTCATGCGCACGATAGAGTGCACATCTCCCTGAGGCTAAGTGCAGCCTCAGGGAGATCGCTGAAACTCTGTGAAACTCTAAAAATAGAAAAATAAATAAATCATTAACATGTCCCCCCCATGTGACAATGGGACATGTTAATAAATTTCACAAAAACTTTAATAAACTTTTTTAAAACCTACATGAAACCTCATCCCGCCGCTGGATGAGGTTCCATGTTTTCTCTAGTTGCTGCCGGGGTTCCTAGCTGACCCGCTAACCTTAAGGTTGGACGGGCAGGGCCTTTAATTGTTTCAATGATCCTGTCAATGGCCTCAATTGGCCATTGACAGGTCGGCGGGCAGACAGCTGATTTCACTGTGCCCCCGCCTTCCTGAATATTTAAATAGGGTGAGGTGACATCGGGGGTTCAGCCCAACATCATCCCGCGTCATTTTCACATCAGCGAGCAGGCCCCGCCCCCTGCTCACCGACGGGAAAATTCAGCCCAATGTTTCCATGTTGTACAATTTTATATAATTATGCAAAAAAGGTCATGAATATTCATATGCTTAGTAATGCAGGAAAACTGTAAGTTACTGTTGCGAAACGATGTAACACCCTGAGTGATTCTCAGTGCCATTTAAATCAAAACCTAGGGATTACTCTACTTAAAAGGTGGAATTTATAAGAAGCTTTGCTCCTTGGTGATGATGTTATATCCTTTTCAGGGTCCTTTATTCCATTCTGGGGTCTTGGACAAAGATGTCCACAGTAACACATTGAAGGGAAAACTTGTGTTTATGTAGCACATTTCACGACCACTGGATGTTGCAGCCAATGAAGGACTTTTAAATTGTATTCACTGTTGTAACGTAGTTCTCTTTTTCCTTTTTGGTGATATATGAACTCCATGCTTTACTTCTTAGGGATAAAATTAAAATCATAAGGAATGTTTTTTCTGAAATGTTCATGGCTTTGGTTGCCAATTCTGCTCAGTAGTGTAGAGGTAACAAAATTCATTGCTTCGACTGTCTATTGTGTAAGAGGCAATGGTAAACTCTTAATGGTGTTCAGTTCTTTTTAAGCAAATCACTTTAGAACATCCAATCGTAATTCTCTTCCACTAAACTCAGAAAGATAGCTTTTTTAATGGAGCTTCATCCACACATCGTACTCTACTCGATAAAGCAAATAAGAAACTTCAAGTAAATATGTTGATGGAATCTAAGTGGCACCTTATTAAACCGTATGCAATTATAAAAACAATTGAACATCACTAAATATTTCAATTAAACCATTAGAAAAAAGCCTCAAGGCCTCTTTTCAATTTACTGCTGTGCAAATTGGTAAATGTTCTGCTTGTTCCGTTGAACTCAGAATGAGTCAGGTATTTACCCTTTCATTGGAATTGAAATCTCACTGCCTTTATAGCAGCCTATTGGAATACAGATTATAGGTCTGAAATGGTAAATTGATCCAGAAGCTGGAAAGTAAATTAAAAACACAACAAGAACTGCAAGAACTTCCTAATCCTCTGACCACTACCATCCCCAAAAACTTAAGCAACTTATTAGAGAGCCTATCCAACCTTGCCCTGTCCACCTTCACTGCCTTTTCTTTGACTCTTTACACTTGATTTCTTTTCAAATGCGCAGTATCTCCTGCCGCTGAGCTGGAACTGGAACTTGGCACTCACACCATCTACCAGCGCATTCACAGTTCCTCCCATCATTGTCTTTGTGGCCATTGTCCATTAAACACTCACCACCAAGGGCAGAATCTCGTTGAAATATGGCGGGGGTCTCGCCTGCTAGCGGGGGAGCCGGTGAAAGACCCGCACTGCCTTTTTTTTCTGGAAAGCCCGTGGAACTACATGCCACCCTAGGGCCGAAAGCCTTGGCTACCGAGAGCTGCCGGCCAATCAGAGGCCAGCAGTTCTTGTGCTCAGTAGCGCCACCGTGGAGGCCATGGCTGCTGCTGGAAAGACAGGCACCAGAATCCCAGGGTCACAAGAAACCCAGGCCACAGCCAAGTAAAGTGTGTGTGTGTGTGTGTGTGTGTGTGTGTGTGTGTGTGTGTGGGGGAGGGGGGGTGGTGATGGGTGGGGAGCAGGCAGTTTCATAGGGTTGGAGTTGCGGAGTGAGGCTGTAGGGGGGGCGGTCAGTAGCAAGGACAGAGGGGTATCTCTCAGTGGGCCACCTCTTCCCGGTGTCCAGTCCCTCAATCGGGCACTGAGTTGACAAGCTGGCCACACTGTTTTGCCTGCTATTCATGCTGCATGGTGACAGGTCCTCGACTGGCGGTGAAGCAGAAGGGTGGACCATGGGCCTTCCCAACCAGAACGTAATCCTGGCGGAGGTGTTCAGGTACGCCACCAACCCGTCTAAGTACACGCCCTGCCCAATTCCAAGATCGCCATCAGAGAGAGAAGGTTCCACCCCAACTTGCTGCTTCCCACTCACCGTCCTGCTCCTGCTCCCTCACTGCCTCCCGTTCGCTGCCCCACTCGCTGGCACCCCGCTCACCACCAATGTGCTGCCTCCCCCTCGTCACCCCCATCCCCAGCTCCTCCGTGCCTCCCGCTCACCACCCTGCTCCATCACTCCCCCGCATTTGCTACCCTACTTCCTCTCCAACACTGCCTCACTCCCAAACCCTCGCTGCTTAGCTTGCCACCCCTGCTTGCCCCCCTCTCTCTGCGCCTCGTTCGTGACCAATCTCGCCATCCGTCTCGCCACCTCGCGCGCGCTGTGGGTAAGGCAGCGAGGGCTCAGGAGAGGAGCGGAGAGCAGGAGGGTGAATAAGGCAGCCAAGGGTTGGGAGCGGAGTGGCAAGCAGGGCTGTGAGTAGGGCGGTAAGTGGAAGGTGAGTGGGGCGGCGAAGATTTGGGGGCCAGGTGGCGAAAATGGTGCCATCTCGCTGGTGGGTGGCCTCTGAATCGCCCGCCATGCCGTCACCTCACCGCTTCCTCACGCCAGGCACCATATTCAAAGTGCAGCCGCGCACACACCTCTCAGTGCTTCCTGCTCAGGGCTGCTACGCAGAAAACATGGTCACGAAAGGCAAGAAGACTGCAGCCCCCGGATTCAGTGACACATCCCCGGGACGTCTTCTGGACACCACTGGAGCCCGCCAGGGAGTCCTCTACCCCTGCCCTAGCCACAGGAGGCCCCTTAGTCTCACCACTCCGGCTTAGGAGGCAGTGCCAATGCTACACGATAGAGGCTCACCATCTAGCGCAGGAAGAGGATGAATGATCTCATCTGTGCCACCAGGTTAAGGCAACCATCTCATCACTCAACTCACACACTCACAAGCCCATCACGCATTCACTGGCATCTCACTCAATGCCAGCTCATGGGACATCACCACTCACTCTCTCACACACACACCCTCACATCTCTATCTGGCCTCATCTCCTCTGGTGACTGCCTCCTCAGCCCTCACCACCTTGAGGCCACTTGCACAGGTCAACATGTGCCCCCAAACACACACTGGGATGCCCCCTCTTCCCCAGTAATGCCCTCGTCCTGCAGCCTCTTCCCTTGCCTGGTGCCATTTCTCCCCCTTCTCCAAGCAAGTCCTAGCCCTGCGGCTGTTGAAAAGCCTCCCCTGCCTTTTGGCTGGTCTCATAAGTAGAGACCTGCCCGAGAACCCCCCTATAAGTGATGCGGTGCTGTCTGTGAAGCCTGGCACTGATGACTGCGAGTGCTGACTGAAGCAAGGTGGGCAAACAAACCTCGAAGTACCGAGTGAAGTGCAGCCCGCCAGGCGCATATCGATATGTTCACTTGTGAAACACGCTGGCGTGCAATCACACCAACGTGCCCAGACGATCCAGCATGGGGGGGATGATTCTGGCAAGCAGGGCTTATAATGATGTGCAGATGTATTAAAATGAAGATGCTGACTTGTGGCGGTGGGAAAGGTGGCCCACCATTGACGGGCAGAGTGGACGATCGCGAACTGGGTTTCACAATGTCGTGAAACCGATTTTTGGCTTTCCTGCCATATTGTCCGCTCACGCCCGCCATGACACCCGGCGCCAACAGGCATGGAACATTCCACCCGGTGTTTTTCTCGGGCTGAGTTTCACCTGCACCATTTTTGATGCGGGCAGTTACTTGCAGCATTGATGGCAGTGACGTCACAGCCACTGCAGCCGCATATGCGGTGAGTCCATCCTCTGCAACTGCAGTGTCAGCAAACACAGCCTTCTAAATATATATATTAGAAAAGCCTTAACATCCTCAAACAAACATCCCTTATAAAGAGAAACCTTGCAGAGTGGGCCTGAAAACTTGATTAGAAGATGATATTTCACTTTTCTTGTTTAAATATGCTGTTATGTCTTCCTTTGATCAGTCTAGTATCGGGGATGGCTGACAATGTATTTGGGGAAGCTAAGGGAGAAATCCTTAGTGCTCATTATACCAGCTTTCCAGGCAGAGGAAGAAAAAGTGATCAATCCTATCACACAAAGTTTCACGTTCAACTTGAACCTGCATAATGGGAAATGCCATGTTGGTGAAGGCAGCTTCCCCGAAGGCCATTTGAAACAAGGAATTTGGCCTCTTGCAAAAGTGAATGAGTGCTGATCCAGTGTTTAAGGGACATCAGTGCTGAGTGGACCATGGAGCAGTGCACCAGACATGCTCCATTCAGATTTCCATGGCCTGAATTTTTCAGTCGGTGGGCGGGCTCAGCCGGACCAGGTGGGGGTGGACATGAAGCCGACTGTCGCCCGCGATCGGCTCCACACAGCCATTTTACAACGGCGGGCCAGTTAAAGCCCGCCCAGCGTAAGATGCGAGCGGTAGCAAGCTCGACCTGTGCGGGCGGGGGGGGGGAGGAGGGAGAGTCAGGGCCAGCGCATGTGCGTAAAACAGTGCTTCAATCACCCTGAGGCAGCTCCGTGCCTCAGAGAGATTAGAAATAAATAAATAAATGGATCGAAAATCTAATTAGACATGTCCCCTCATGTGACTGTGTCACATGAGATGGGACGAGTTTTTATTTTTCAGAAAAATGTTTTAATTAATTCATAAAAGTTTTCGGAAACCTCATCCCACTCATGGATGAGGTTTCCTAAAAAAAACACGAAGGCTGCTTGGCCTTTTCGTCTGCCCGGCAACCTTAAGGTTGGTCAGGCAGCATAACCAATGACCTTAATGACTTCCTCAATGGCCTTAATAGGCTGTTTAAATATCGGCGGGAGCGCAGCCGACTCTGGCACACACCCGCCGAACGAAACATCGCGAGATAGCGCGGTGACATCGGGACGCATCTCATTTCACACGCCGATGTGTCAGGCCCATCCCCTGCATGCCGACTGAAAAATTCAGGTCCACATGTTGCTGCAACCTCACAGTTGGCAGCTAACAAAATCGGTACTTTCCTGAAATGTAATTTGTAGAATCGTAGAAACTTACAGCACCAAAGGAGCCATTCAGCTCATCAGGTCCACACTCGCTGTTAAGGAGCCATTCAGTCTAATCCCACTTTCCAGCTCTTGATCTGTAGCCTTGAGGTTATGACATTTCAATTTGCCTCAAAAATATCTAATTTCATGATTCACCTGATTTTGGAGTGTAACTCTTAGTTTGGGGATTAAATTGCTAAATGTAAGATGAATGGAAATCCCTGGTGAGAAGCTGATAAACAGAACTGAAGTAATTGCCATTCAAAGAGTGGCCTGTGTTTATTTAATAAGGTCAGAATTTGGGAAAACATTAAACAATTGTTGGCCCCCTTATGAGTTTCTTAGTGGAGATGAGGTATCTACAGTTGTCTTCATTAGGGGTTTAAATTAATCATGTAATTCCCCAGATCAAAGAAAGCAACTAGTAAACAAGGGAAGGTCTTAAAATAGCCATACACTTTTCAGATCAAAGAACGGGTTTGGGAATTGCAGTTAATTAGTTGGAATCTCTACCTGGAACATCCCAGGATTGCCAAGTTGCTGTGCGGATAGATCGTAGGTTATTTTGTTTTGAACTTATCTGTGTTTTCTCACAATCAGAGGCGGTTTATGTCTGGAGCTGGACCAACTTGGAAACCGGCAGAGAGAGAAAGTTGCTAACAATTGTTGTTGGGTCCTGGGTCCAGCTTTGAGAAGCAGAGAGACAATTTTCCAGAAGCTGTAAACCTGAAGTGAAAAGGGCTATCAGAAACAAAAGGTACCTGATTTTGAAGTCATGGAGCAAGAAAGCAGTGAGGCCCATACTTCAGCTGGGTTGTCCACAATTGTCAAGTGCTTAAAGAGAGTTGGAGGGTTGCCCAGCCAGGTGCTAGTGGAAGGACCCCAAGAAATCTCATACCTCGGAGAACTCTGAAGAGAACCAGAGTGGAATTGCAAGAGCTGTGGCTCACCTTGGATTCATCCCAGGAGAAGTGAAGTATAGGGGGACTCTTGGGTGGAAATAACAGTAGAACAAGGAGTGTACTGTTGAGGTTTCTGGGCTTAAAATATGAGTGTTAATGAAATACATTGTGTTAAGTTAGTAGTACCTGCTTTATTTAACTTTTATATAGTAAGTGTTGTTTTAAAAAAACATAATTCTTTCTGTTAATAACTGGGAGTTCGAGTTTATTTTTAAAAGTTAATAGTCTCCCTCGAGATCATAACAAATTGCACATCCAAGTACTTTTTAAATGTTATTAGAGTGGAGGAATGGCAAGTTCTCGAGCAGTTGCGGGTGGATACACGTGTAGGGAGGAGCTACATTCATGTGAAATCCAGATGAGCAGGTGTGCTTCTTTCAATTCCATGGCTTTTCCAAGGGCAGTGGCTGACCCACAATAGCCACCTCTGGTCCTCCACCCCTTCCCAGCATTTATCAAGGGGCTGCTTGCATTGATTGCTTCACTATCAGGGCTATTTAACTACATTTTCCTGCTTTTTTCACTTCCCTTTAACAATTTCCTTGACATTTTTTATTCATTCTGACTTAATGTTGTGATTGGTTCAACTTCAGTAGCTAGTTGGGATAAAATATTTTGCATTTTAATAAGTCTCTGAATGGAATTTTCTTCCAGCATGGAGCCCAGCCAATGTAGGTGTGTGAAAGGGGCAGGACAAAGGGGATCCTTAGGAAGAATCACATTAATGCTACATAGGATACCAGAAGAACTATTTTTACACATGAAACTTGTGTATTTCCAAGCAGCCTGCAGTGGTCCCTTTAAGATTAGACATATCAAGCTGCCATTGCACAGAGCAGGTGCATTTCACTAGAGCTGAACATTGCAAACAGGATCCCACCACTGACATGCAGCAAGACCAGGGCAAGATTCAGGCTTGGCCTGATAAGTGGCAAGTCACTTTCACTTCACAAGGGTGCCGAGCAACGACCATCTCCAACAAGAGAGAATCTAACCACATCCCTTTGACATTCAAAGCCATTAGCATTGCTGAATCCCCTAGTATCAACATCCTGGATTTACCATTGACCAGAAACTGAACGGAACTAGCCATATAAATACTGTGGCTACAAGAGCCGGTTGGGGGCTTTGAGGCAGGCAATTCACTTTCTCACTCCTGTCTACCATCTACAACGCACAAGTCAGGAGTGTAATGGAATGCTCTTCACTTGCTTGGATGAATTTAACTCCAACAACACTCAAGCAGCTTGACAAAAGCAGCCCACTTCATTAACTTCCCAACCACCATGAGATGCTCTGCAGCAAGTCGATGAGACTCCTTCAACAGCACCTTCCAAACTTGCAATCCCTATTGCCTAGAAGGAGAACAGCAGCAGATGCATGATACTACCATCATGAGTAGGTCTCCCTCTAAGCCATACACCCTCCTGCTTTGAAAATATATTGACCTTGCTTCACTGTCTCTGGATCAAAATCTCAGAAGTCCCCCCTAACAGCACTGTGGGTGTACGTACATCACAAGCACTACAGTGGTTCAAGGCAGCTCACCAGCACATTTGCCAGGGCAATTAAGGACAGGAAATAAATGTTGCTCATACCAACGATGCCCATATTCCATGAACGAGTATTAAAAGCCCAATTAAGTTTGGACTATCTCGGATTGTAGTGCCGATTATGCTTTCAATGCCTGCCTGAAATTCTTATCCTGTGGGCCTCAAGTGTGTGATTTCTTTTTCCAGTATTGAGCGATGTTACTTTGGAATTGTGGTGAGCAGGAGCTCGAAACCATCCCATTATTTATATAATGTTAATTACCTGTCACTGTTAGCTTGTTAATTTCATAGGGCAATTTTATTCTACGGGTTGCCGTTAGTCAGGGCAGTAGGAAGGCTACCTTTATTGTACAACTGGAACATCATTTCATTCCTCCAGAGAGTCTCACTTCATTTTGCTCCAGAGTCAGGTTGGCATAGTTCACACACCAACATAGAGATCACAGTGTTAACGCAGCATACAATTCATGCTGTGAACACACACACTCATAATCAAGTACAAGTGAATGAGATACTATTACTGCAAATTAAATCAAGAATTGATTTACAGTCAATTACTGGGAAATTCCATAGGCAGGTTCTGTGAGAGAAAAACACATATGAATATGACATAATCTAAGCTAACACACTGGGGAGAATTTTAAATGCCAAGAGGAAGCAAGCTCAGGTATGGGAAGGGGTCTAATCACCAAAAAGTGTTGTCATGTCAGAAACCCACTATGATCCTGGGACCCCCGGGTTTGACCCAGTCAGGTTCATGGGTAAACAGAGGACCCCCCCATGCAGCTGTCAGGAAAGTCATTCAAATATGCAAACAGCTAATTAACCTTGAATTTAACCCTGCATTTTGGATTAAGAGCCAATGCCTGGGTTTCCAGAGCCATCTGCAGGTCATCAGGGTCAACAAGGCAAGTGTGCAGCAGGGGATGATTGTTTAATGAAACTGAAGTGCTGGGAAGGCTTTAAGGAGTGAATTCACTAAGCTCATGGTACATCAGCCTCAGTGAAAGGTTTGTGCTTGCAGGATTTATTCTGAGAGCCTGAAATCACTACATTGAGTGCCAATTTCAATTTTTTGGAAGTACTTTCAAATGCCTTGATGTATACTCATCTTCACCTCAACTTCCTCAATGTCAGCCTTCCCTGCAGCACAGGAGCAAATTATGCAGCAGTGGCCTGAACCTCTGATGAGGAGCAGCCACACCAACAACAGTAACTGTCTTCTCTGCAACCACATGCTGGTCTACAAGAGAGATGGGATGGACAGAGAGCTGCAGCTCATAGGAGGTTATACCTCCAGTACAGTGTCTACAGAGAGAGGGTGAGTTTCTTCAAATGCCTCAAGAGGCCTCGGCTTTTGTGGCAGATTGTTGCAGGTATCTGCATTCTCTCGAAAGAAGACTCCTTCCAAGATGACCAGGTGGGCATGCATCGCCAGTGGCCATCCAAGGTCACTGCAACCCAGAATTTCTTCTCCTTTCTGGGGCCTGATGGTGACATCTCAAAGGTCTCTCAATCTGCTGCTCATAAGTTCATCACCTTGGTCACAGATGTCTTGTTTTCCAAGGTTAACACTTTTGAGCACTTTGCCACAAGTAAGGATAGTCAAAAGGAGGAGTGTCAGCTTTGCGACGGTGACTGGATTCCCCAGGTGAAGGGAGTCATGGTCGGCATGCACGTGACAATCAGCACACAATCTGAGCTGCCAGGAGTCTTCACCCCTCACGAGGGATTCCACCACCTCAATGCCCAGTTAGTTTGCCACAACTGGAAAGTGATCCTGTATGTCTGTGCTAGATATCCAGGGAGCTTCCATGACTCATTCATTCTGCAGCAATCGCATTTCCCACAGATTCCATATCCTCCACAATGTTCACCAGATTAATGCCGGGGATGGTGGGATCATCCTATGAAGAAAGATTGAGGAGATTGGGTCTGTATTCTTTAGAGCCGACTTGTCCAATCTTATTGCAAGGTTGTGGGGTGGGGGGGGCAACCCATTTCACAACTTTTCTCACTCAAGGGGCCAATGACCAAATTTCAGAAAGATAAAGTTTGGCACAACATTACATATGAATTTCAAAAATAATCTGAGGTATGAAAAGAAACAACTTCCTGAGCAAAAAAACAATGCGTAATAAATAAAGATGAGTATTTAGGTGTAATAGGGTGAGAGTGTGTGTGTGTGTCCAGCTCACTCCCAGTCTCAGGATGCTCACTTTCTCACCCTCACCCACTGTGAGAGTGGGCGAGAGTACGTGGTGGTGCATGTGGATTAGGGTAAATGCAAACCCTGATGCTGGGAGTGAACTAGACCTATGGACACACATTCCCTGCACACACACACTCCCCATACATGCACACACGCACGCATTCCCTCTCTCCCCTCTCTTCCCCCTCACCACCCCCCACACTCGCTCAGCTCCCCCCAACACTCTCTCTTGCCCCATCCCGCACTCTCTCTCTCTCCCCCCCTCATACTCTCTCTCTGCCCCACCTCTCTCCACCTCTCCCCACCTCCGCCCCCATCACCACCTTCACACACTCTATCCACACTCTCTCACACAGCCTCCAGTTACTTGCCGCAGCTGCCTCATGCCTTGCTCTGGCATGCTTGGGACCCGCTCCCCAGCACCCCTTCTCCCCTATCAGCAGCAAATGTGGGAGAGAAACGGCCTGTGATTCGAGGAGCAGATCTATGCAGAATCTTCCATTCAAACTTATCTGTTTGACTCTCATTTTGAAAGCTGGCTTTGGGGGCTCCTGGAGGGTCTTTGCAGGCCACACTCGTCCTGTACACTGGACAAGACTGCTCTCGAGTTTTAAAGAGTGAGTGGTGACCTCATTGAAGTGTACAAAACCCTTACAGGGTACAACAGGGTGGATGTAGGAAAGATGTCTTCCCTGACTGAGGGGACTAGAACCAAGGAACACGGTTTCAGAATAAGAACTTGGCCATTTAGGACAGAGATGAGGAGGAATTTCTTCACTCAGAGGGTGGTAAATCTTTGGAATTCTCTACCCCAGAGGGCTGTGGAGGCTCAGTCATTGAGTATGTTCAAGGAGAGGTCCAGAGATTTCTATATATCGGGCACAGTACTAGAAGAAGGCATTGAGGTAGGAGATCAGCCATGATTTAGTTAAATGGTGGAGCAGGCTTGAGGGGCTGAATGGCCTACTCCTGCTCCTATGTTCCTTTATTCCTATCAGCACCTGGCTCCCAGAAGACCTAGAAATGCGGCCAGTAAACCAATATGATATAATCTAAGTTAACACCTTGGGCAGAATTTTAACTGCCAAGGGGAAGCGGGCTCGGGTATGGGAAGGGGTTAAATCCTCAAAAGGTGTTGCCATGACCCGCTATGATCCTGCCTACCCTCGGGTTTGACTCAGCCAGGTTCACAAGTAAACAATGGACCGCCAATGCAGCTGACAGCAAAGTAATTAAAATATGCAAACAGCGAATTAACTTTGCATTTAACCCTGCATTTTAGCTTTAACAGCCAGTACATGGGTTTCCTGATCTGTCTGCAAGTCGCCAGGGTCAACGAGACAAGTACGCAGCAGGGAGCGATTGTTTGTACACACAGAAGTGATACTCTTGGTTCCATTATTAAGTCTTTCTCTATCGTTTCCTCTTACTCCTAAGTGGCGCAACCCCTGTAGCTTCAGCTGAGCTGGAGACAGGCTGCTCATTCCCTTGCTCTAATATGTGAGATGCTCGTGACAGATGCCTCCGATCTTTGGAGAATGCCAAAAACTGCCTAACTTGCACCTGTGTCAGTGCAGACTCGATCATCGGGGCAGGAGGCAGAATGTGCGACTCTGTCAGGGATTGGGGCAGGGAGCTGGCAAGGGATGAGAATCGGAATCGCCTTGAGGAGAGGTGCTACTGCCAGGTGCTCTTTCTCCATTTCCCTCTCAGGGCCCTCCCACACTTCCCTGCTAGACAAGAGCAAGAGAGGGTAGAGAATTCCAAAGATTTACCACCCTCTGAGTGAAGAAATTCCTCCTCATCTCTGTCCTAAATGGCCAAGCTCTTATTCTGAAACTGTGTTCCCTGGTTCTAGTTCCCTCAGTCAGGGAAGACATCTTTCCTGCATCTACCCTGTCGAGCCCTGTTGGCTGTTGGCTGCAATTCAGTGAGACATTGAGCCAACAAGGTGAGGCTTTCCTCCATCCTATTTAGAGTGGCAGTCAGAATGCAGGCCATTGCTTTGGGCCAGCCTGTACTCACTGACCTGTCAAGCTTGATTCTCCCTACAGGGGCTCTGGCTGCACCATGGGAAACAACATACAGCATAGTCATTCTGACCCACTCCAAGGTCCCTTTATCAAGAAATCCGTCCTATGACATATGCAGCAAGTCATCCCAACCACCCTCTCTGATTGGCTGAGAAACCCAGAAGCGGAATGCTCACACCGTAGCTGAGTCAAAGGCCAGAATTTTACATCCCATGGACAGGCGTGGGCCCCACCCGAGCAGACCTGAACGAGACCAAGCTGTTGTCGGGCGAGCATCCGGATGTTATCCCTGCACTCGCACAGTATTTCATCCAGCGGGTGCACGCGGCAGTTGTAAGTGCGACAATTAAGGGGGGAATTAAGCCCAGTAACGATGCAATCAACAATGATTTTACATGGCTGCCCACATTGATGGTAGCTGGATGGGCCATTCTCCCAGGCAGCATTCCCATTTTTGCTCCAACCTGGATCCATCGCAGGATGAAATCTCTGTGGGGAAATAAAGAGATACCTGGGGACTGTTCTTTTATGAGGTATGCTTTCAGGTGCTTGCTTGTGCTGAATGGACATAGTTTGCAGCATTTTTGTCATGCCCTTTATTCTGTGGAGGTCTGCAGCTCCCAGGGGCAGCTGTCTGCTTTCAGGGAGCTCTCTCGAAGCATTCACCCGCACCCTCGGTTATGGTGGCACACCCCCTCTTCGTGCCCCCACCCTGGCAGTGCTGAGCTTTTCAGCACGCATTTCATGTTGGCTGGCTGTTAATTCGCCAACCAGCGTGAAATCGCGGCTGGGAGCCAATAGCAGCCAGTGACTCATTTCCTGTCCACCCCTGGGCCTGCCAATCGCGCACACCCCAACAACCAAAAAATTCAGGCCAAAGGGTCACGGCAAAACCCACAATTGAGTCAAAAGGGTTGCCAAATGCTGCCAGTCATGCCACCACGTAAAGGTCAGTTTTGTTAAGTTCTGCTGTTTCCATTACTGAGGCAGTTCTGCATGCTTGGAAAAACAAACTTTCAGATGAGAGAAGAGTTTCTGTCTGCCCCCTCATGTGAAAATGATCCCAACGACACTATGTTAAAAATAGCAGGTGAGTGTTCCAGTGTCCTGGCCAACAATTAATCCTCAGTCAACATAACTGACATGGATTAGCTGGTCATTGTTATTGTGGGGCCTTACTGTGTGTTTATTGGCTACCACATTTCCTACATGACAACAGAGATGACAAAGTGCTTTGGAACATCCCACGGTCTGTCTACCTTATAATTTTTTTTCAATGAAGATGCACCATATCACAGTACAAAAACGCAACAGAGATCCAGCAAAAAGAGGTCACTTTAAAAATTCCAATTCTTGGGATTGAATCAATAAAGTTTTGCATATAAAAGAGGATTGGAAATTATGGTAAATGTATTTTATTGTTCTGCCAGTTTTGCCTACACAGCAGTCGTATTCCAGTTACTTTAATTTCAACAAGTAGATTCTGGCACTTAAAAGCAGGCTGGCTATAACCATTCTATGAATAGGTTTTTAAGAGAGTTATTAATTTTCAATATATAAAATGTTCCTTGCCCAGCCAACAGATTACCATTGTTTCCTAAAATTACGAGTCAAGCGAGTACCTGAAGTAAATAAGTGGTATGTGCAACAGCTCTGTATTATTCACCTACTTGTACTAATCAAACATTTTAATAAGAGACTAAATGCCATATAGTTTGAACAAAGATCATTTACCAGATGCTTTGGTTAACTTTATCAATTTAATTGGGAAATGTAGTTGTAGCTGAGCAGTCTCTAATTGCCTTCCAGTTCAATTAATTCTAATCATTCTGGTTTGACATTAGACCAACAAACATCAGAACCTTAATTCTCAAAATGAAGGACTAAATCCAGGTCTTCCAGCAAAGTAAATTTTAAACTTATATTTTTGAACAAAAAAGCACCATCTCTAATAAAGCATCCAGTCCTATTGAAAGCAGAAATACTGTCAATATTTTACTGTTCTACTTTTGAATGCTCATCGATCTATTGAGCAACTTAGTTGCTTCCAATTCCTGCAGTTCAGTAAAATTTAAATATCATCAAATAAAAACATAGATACTAAGTAGAGCATTAGACGGCTACAAAATACTTAATGTGTTTCACTGATCACACAATCAATGAGAGAGAAGTGTGATTAGTATTCCAAACTGGGGTCTAGAGTTGTGGAGGTTCCACAGCTTATCCAAAATGGTGCTGGGAACCAGGTTGGAACTCCCACCCCCATTTTCAACAGATCCTATTTCTGCCGGTAGAGAAATGGGGGTAGGATGTGACTCACACATGGGGGAAACCCGAACTCAGTAAGGCCATTAGAACTCAGTGCAAACAGGCTCCATTGTCACTGGAACAAGGGCTTTAGCCCACAGTGAAAGTTATGATTTTTTACAATAGATGTAAATGCCCTTGAAGGGCGGGTGAGATCTGTAGAACTGTGAAACTGTCAAGTTATTTAAATCCCCAGTCTTTAAAATTTTTTAAAAATCTAGTCTCTCTGTGTTTGTGAGTTGAAAAAAAAGTGCTTTCATTTGACATAATAATAGATGTTTGTTGACATAACCCTAAGTGCTCTCATTATAGTATTATTACTGCTTGATTGCTTCCACCTGTCATTATCACAGTGGGCAGCTGACGGTTGACAGTTTTATTGACAGCTCCCAGAGGTTATTAAAGGGTTAATTGTCTTTAATGTGGGGTTATGGATAGAAATGTTTGTTTTTATAAGGGATTAAGTACTACGGGGATTTAAATGTATTGAATGGGCTTTCATGAATGAGAGTGGGTTTTCTTTTAATATAGTGAAACGTGAGGGAATCTATGCTTATGGATTTTTTCAGTGTTTCAGGGCAGAAGCTGAGAACTACAACTCCTGACATACCCAGGGCTCCAGCACAAACATTCTCTCATCAGGGAGACAGACTGCACCTGCTTAGCTCCAGGTTCCCTTTGGTGAGGGAGATGGTGCAAAAAAACTTTCCCATGTGACCAGGTTTGGAGCACAAAAATGCAACCATGGCAAGTAGGGGCAGTGCGATAAACAAGCCCACATGACAACGTAAGTCCAGAGCTGAAAAGGTAGCAGCTGAAGTGCTGTCATTGGTCCATGCCCCAGCCCCATCGCGGGTGGGACCCACCGTAGCTGAGGTGGGGTCCCAGCCAGAAGTCCTTGGACTATCTCGATGGTGGGCAGGTGTGGAAAATCCCACCCCTAGAATGTTATTTTATTTCATCTTGGCATGGCTCCTGAGGACTGCCCATGGTGGATACTGGGTGAGTTGCATGGAGGGTGTAAGGGCAAATGGTGGTGGTTAGAGGGTCATGGGTTGGCATGAGTTGGCACTAAGTTGGCATAGGAGCTATAAGGACCCATGGGGATGAGTGGGGCATCATGAGTTGGCACAAAGTTGGCATGGGGGTTATAAGGGGCCATGGATGTGGTGGAGGGGCATGGGTTGACATAGAGGGCATGGGGCCATGTCTAACTCCTAGGTAACTATTGAACTGACTTCCTGACTCCCCACTGAATCCCCCACACTCCCTCAACCTTCCAACTCCCCTCCCAACACACTGACTCCCCTCCAACAATCCAACCTAACGTGACCTGCCTCACCAGCTTACCCACCCTATTACCCTGCCAAGCTGGCACTCTACCCAACCTGCCACCCTACCCACTTACCTCATTCACTCATTCACTAACACATTGAAGAGCAATTTAAATGTCCCAGAACCTTTCACTGTGTTACTGAGTGAAGACTTACCAGAATACAGCAGCTAGTGCCATAAAAAGTAGGCATGGCTTGGTTCTCCCCCATGATCTTGCATTAGAAAGAAAGACTCTGAGAACATGTAGACTCCATGTTTCTGAAGAGATCCAGTTTGGACGGTCAGGCCAGATATGTGGAGTTTTATCTTAGCATAAAACAAAAATAGGAGCAGAGTAGTATTCTGAGAGTGATTTCCACTCCTCAGAAGAATCGCCCAATATTCCTGCTCTTGTAACAATGCAGTAGCCATCCAAAGGTCTGATTTCCTATTATCTTTTGGGCCATTTAAGTTGGTGAGTGAGTGGACTGAGTGAGACTGACTTTGGTGCACGTGTGTGACTGTTTGCAATACCCATAGCATATGTAGATCTCAGAAAGAAGATGGACACCTTCCAGCCACTTGACGTAAGGCAACAAAACCTTTTCCATGGTGAAAAAGTACAAGGTTATCATACAATTTCAGTTACCTTTTTAGAAATGCTGTTTCTTCATTTTCCTTTAGGCATGCAATATTTCCTCTGTTAAAACAACTCAATGGGCAGAATTTTCTGCCTGTCGGGTGGGAGGGCCCAACCCAATCTCTGGCAGGTGGGGAGCTGATCCCTGCCGGAGAAGCAGACTCCACTACCATTTTACGTGGGCGGGCCAATTAAGGCCCACCCAATGTGACGTCCGGCGGGAAGGGCTATGCGCTCCCTGTGCGGGCGGGTGAGAGTGAGAGTGCGCACTTTCACGCATGCGCACGATAGAGCGCGCATCTCCCTGAGGCTAAGTGCAGCCTCAGGGAGATCGCTGACACTTTGAAAAACATTAAAAATAGGGGGAAAAAAATCCTTAACAAGTCCCCCTCATGATAGGACATGGTCATAATTTACACTAAAACTTTATTAAACTGTTTAAATCCCTACATGAAACCTCATCCCGCCGGTTGATGAGGTTTCATGTTTTCTCTATTTGCCACTGGGGCTCCTGGTCTGCCCGCCAACCTTAAGGTTGGACAGGCAGGTCCTTTAATTGTTTCAATGATCCTGTCAATGACATCAATTGGCCATTGACAGGTCAGCGGGTCCGCAGCTGATTTATCTGTGCCCCCGCCTTCCTGAATATTTAAATGGGGCGGGGTGATGTCGGGGGTTCCACCAGATGTCATCCCGCGTCATTTTACGTGTCAGCGAGCAGGCCCCGCCCCCTGCTTGCCGATGGCAAAATTCTGCCCAATGTGTATTTAGGTTTTTCACTACAGCTCATCCTTGTGCTATGTGGACAGTTCTTCAGCAAGAACGCATTCAACTTAAAAGAAGCCAACATTTAAAAGTGAGTGATAGTCTGAGGAGTCAGAACACTGGTCACTTGGGGGACCAAGTCCTGTAGCTAGTCCTTCAGCAAGAATATATTAAATTTAAAATGAGCCAACACACAACGTTCCACAGGACCTTGGAAATGGACCTAAAAAAAAGTATTGAAGACCAGTCATAGACAGAATGAGTGACTTGTCTGATATGCTAGTCAACAGATTGCAGAGGCAATTAAGCCACACAATGAAAATGCATCTATCCAAAGTTTAAGTGATTTATCTTAACCATTGGATTGCTGTGGACTGCTATAGAACTGTAGGTAATACTTAGAGGCTACCGTGCCATGGAACCACTGTGTCTGGGTGTGACCCCACAATCCTTGGAAATGCTAATCCCAAAGAACTGTTTAATTGGAGCAAAGCCTGATGATGTTAATAAGCCAGAATCTTCCCCAATGGCCCTTCATATATTAATGAACCCAGGATGTGAAATTGTCACAATATGTAAAAAGGTACAATCAAAAGCGGGACGGGTTTACTGAAATTATCGTCATTGGTGTGATTTTTGTAGTTTTAAGAGAAGTGCAACTAGCAGTAGCAGAAGCAACAACCATTCAAGTTTTAACAGCATGAGTGCAGCTCAGAAGTTATGGAAACAGTGTTTGGAAGTAAATACTGATTTAACTTAAGGGGAGCAGGGTACTGCTGTTTGCAGGTTTATTATGAATGTAACAATAAATTGTTAAAAAGAGTTGTGAGCCTTGACCGTTTTCTCGATCTGAACAGGTTCAGGCTGAACCTAAGGGTTAGCAGTATAAGAGGAGAGGATGGATTCACCCACCAAAGCTAAGAGCAACTTATAAGCTGCTATTTTCCCACTAATGAAGTGAGCACTCTACACTTCCATTATTTAGTCTTCTGATATCATGGCTGTTAAAGAAACCATAATACAAAGTGCATATCAACCTGCCTCCGAACACTACCATCCCTCAACGAAAGGGTACTTAGGCAATAGGTGACATTTGTTTTCTACAGACATACATCTCCATGTCATTAAGATGTATAATACCAAAAAGGTGTCACCATCTGTGATGAGCTAAAGAAGGATATTGAGCCCTGTCGGGTTTTACAGTGAACTTAAATGTGATTTGAATCCAAGCCTGCAAGAGGTTATTCAGGGGCTATCTATGTGAAAGCCACTATTACATTAACCTCATAAACCTCTGGTATCTTAAGACGTCAGCGGAGAACATGGCTGTCATTGCCCATGTGTCCATGTGTCACTGCATGTCTCAGGTAACAAATGACTTTGTTAGAGAGTCAGGGCATGAAAATTAATCCAGTTGGTAAATGCTGCATCAACAGCAGGAATTTCCTGAAAACTTGCAGCAAAACAACAGGGCAAGAATGGGGCAATGCCAATTTTCTGTGTAAAAGATTGAGGAGATTTGAACATAGGTGACTTACAACCATTTTTATGCTACAACAGAATTTCCTCAATTTTTTTGCACCATTTCTGCAAAACATCTGCTGCTCATTAAACTGCTCCACCCCTGCAACAGTGCAGCTTGTGTAGGTTTCCTGAATTCACTTAAAGCACAACTGGACCTAAAATCATATTCCTGGTGTTTTCATCGAATTTAAGAAATTCTTTTTATTTCTCCTCACTGAGACCTACAATATTTTTTCTACATCTTTGAATTCATCTTTATGGTATCAGAATGGTTTGCATTAAAGATAAAACAAAACTTCCTCACTTGGGTAAGGTGTCAATAAGAAAATGTAATGTGCCTAAACAATAGTCTACTGGCTTCCAACGTTAATTTTCATGAATCAGGAGGGGATTGACAAAGCAACGTGGCACAATGAGGCTGATTTCCACTTGTTTTATATTGGTTTTTAATGGGCAGGATCTTCCGGCTGGTGAGCAGGAGTGGGGTGCGCTCACCGACGCTTAAGATGACATGGGGTGATATCGGGTGGGATGATGTCAGGTGGAACTCCCAACGTCACCCCGCGTCGTTTCCATTTTCAGTTCGGTGGAGGTGCAGCCGAGTCAGCTGCGCGTCCACCGACCTGTCAATGATCTATTGAGGCCATTGAGAAACTAATTAAGGTAATTAATGGCCTGCCCATCCAACCTTAAGATTGGCAGGCAGGCCAGGAGCTCTGGCAGGCTTCGGAAAAAGCATGAAATCTCATCCAGGGGTGGGATGAGGTTCATGAGGGTGATTAAATTTTTATCAAATCTTTCAATAAAGGTTATGGACATGTCCCAACTCATGTGACAGTGTCACATGAGGGGACATGTCAGGGAAATTTTTTAATCATTTCTATTAAAATTTTAATTCTGAGCCGATCGGCCTGAGGCTGCACTTAGCCTCAGGGGGATTTGTGCGTGCGTGAAAGAGCGCACTCCCAGCTGAGGGAAACCCCCTCATCTGCACAGGGAGCGCATAGTGCTTCCTGGTGCACTCTGGGCGAGCCTTAATTCGCCCGGCCACATAAAATGGCGGCACATCCCTAAACGGGGGTGCTGATCAGAGGCACGCCCACTCCCGCACTTCCCCCCCAAAGGGGTGAAAATTTTACCCTGTGTTTTCTTTTGAGCAAGCAGACTGGCAAGAATTTCCATCAATCATGACTGAAAGCTGCATCTTTTACAGTCTGCCATACTGAATGAGTGTGGCTCAGGTCTATTAGCTAACCTCAGTTAAGTTACACCACCTATACCACATGGACTGTAGCAGTTCAATAGGTGACACCTCACCACCTTTTCAATGGAATTAGGGATGGACAACAAATGCTGGTCTGGCCAGCGATGATCTCAAGTAAAAAACTTCCTGGAGACCCATAATAAAAACAGAAAATGCTGGAAAAACTCAGCAGGTCTGGCAGCATCTATGGAGAGAGAAACAAAGGTAATGTTTCACATCCATATGGCTCTTCTTCAGAGCCTGCAGACCCAATTGGATACTCACTATTATTCCGATTAAGTTGTCTTGGATATGCATAAGACATAGGCTGAAAAGCTGAAAACAAAGAATGCTGATTAATGGAGTTATGTTGTGGTTGGGACAGAGCTAAATGGAGTGCCGTAGGTCATCAGCACTGAACCCATGACTGTTTCTAATTCATGTTAATGATTTGGGCTCAGAAACCCTATTCAAATTAGTCAATTTGCAAATGATAATAAACTAAGGAAGGGTCAGTAGAACCAAGAGACGTAGCTCATGGGTCAGGGAACGGGTAGAGTAATAAACATAAGTGAGTCGAAAAATAGCAGAAGAAATGCAAGACAGACAAATGCATATCGGGAGGAAAAATTGTTGACACCCTCTGTGAATAGTACTAAAATAGGTACAATTGAAGTTGACAGCTATAAAAGCTGGTACCTCAAAAAGTTCAAATAGCTGATAATAAAAACCAGCAAAATGATAAAAGAGTGGAACAACACAACCAAAACAGCAGAATATGTGTCAGAGAAAGCCATAAACAACTGTATCATGCTTTGGTCATACCACCACCTTGGGTTCTTGCCCAGTTCTGGTCTCTAACACACAAAGTTAAGGCAATGCAGAGATGAGCCATATGACTTATCCTCAGCGTTAGCAGTTTAAGTTATGAGCTAAGGCTGGAGAATTTTAGGATTTCCAACCGCAAAAGAGGTGGCTGAGAAGGCATAGAGGTAGAAAAAGAATGTAGATGGTATAAAAAAAACAACCTGGGAAGTTAATTTGAATTAAATTGAGATAATAGGACAAAAGGACATGTTTAGATGAGTAAAGGGCAAATTTTAGGCTGATGTTAGGAAATTCTTCTTCATCCAGTGTGCGGTTAATACGTGAAATAGATTCTCCAGCTAGAGAGTGGGGCTGGATACCCTGGAATAATTTAAGGATCTATTAGGTATTACAAAGGGGAAACATTGAATTCTTTCTTATAGATGAACTAAGGTGGGCAAAATGATCTTTCATATCTATAAATAATGTTGTGATTGTGGGGTGGGCACCCGTCCGCCATTGGGATCTTCCAGTCCCGCCAAAAGTCAATGTACTCCTGGCTGGGGCGCTGCCTCGCCTGCGGCAGGTCCCACTCACAACGGGGTCGGAGAATTCCGGCCCATGTGATTTACTACAGGCTAAACGACTGTCAAGATTTACTTACAAATAAAATGACTCATAGAGGAATTTAATGGTCAGATTCTAATGTTGGTGATGGGCGCGGAAATGGGAGTGATGGTGGGGGGAGGGCCAAGATGGCTGAACATGGGTGACCTTGTACTGTTCAACTCATTAAATAAACATCCGCGAGGATTCTCCCACCAGGGACCGATAGGAAGTCGCTGTACCTCTTGGGGTAAAAGGTCCAGGTGCCATAGTTAAAGGGAACCCAGACAGCCGGCACTATCCCTCTCACCGTTGCCCATCCACTGCACCATCCTTCCCAGCTAATCCTTCCTCCATTCCTTGGTCATCTTCCACGCAGCTTGCACTACCATCACCCGGTCTCAAGATAGGCTGACATTTACAGACGCCCCCCCAAAGCAGCAACTCACTGTTAATCATGGAAGACATCTACGTTCTAAGGTACACACAACTTACATGCAACCATAAAAGTAAATGTTCTAATTTCTCTCTGGCAGGGAGCTTAATTTGGGAGGGATCTTAATTCGGGTGCGCTGGCCTTTTAATGGGCATGTATGACGTGCTAATGCATACAAGAGGGTTTCCCAACATTGTTCGTCAGGAAGCTGAACCTGCCTTTAACCTACCTTTAAAGTCCCAAGGACATTATTGCTAAAGATCATCCTGTCATTGGGAAATTGACCTTTGGCCTCACACACAAATTAAGCTCCCCCGCCTGCCAAGCTTCCTGTTGCCAATTCCGGCCAATTCAGCTACTATAAGTTACAAAACTTAAGTGACTGTGAAAATTCTTGTTCAGCAAGCCCCTTATGCCAAACTCTTAAAGATCAGTAGCCTCTCTGGCAAATATATAAGTACTGCTTCAAGGCTTTAAAAGTTCTGTCTGCAAATACACGATGAACACAACTGTTTTTGTCACTGGAAAATTGAATAAATTTCAAGCAATTTCTTTGATGGCTAACATCTCCAGTTACATGGCACATGAAGAGTAAGGTGATGCAGGAACCAGACTTGTTGGGGCAGGGGCTAGCGAGTAAGGTATAAGGAGAGAAAGAGGAGGAGAAGGGGAAAGATAGTATAAAGAGGAGTAAAAAATGGAGAAGTGGAAAAATGAGAACGAGGAAGAGAGAAGAATGAGAAAGGGCAGAGAGGAGTGTGAGAACATAAATTTGGCCATTTGTGCTATTTTGGTTTGTTGTGGCCTTTGAACAAAAAGCCAACAGCACCTAGTAACAAGACCTGAGGCCCTTACAAGTTGGGCGGAGAGTTTTACACTTGCAAGTAGGGAGGATCCTAAGTATGAATGGTGAAGCATTCCATCTAAAGAAAACTGGGTGCAATATTCTGTGCCAAAAATGTTATTTGCATTTATAGCTCACTATTGAATGATATGAAATGAAGTGGGTCACTTTATGCAGTTCCATGTATGGCCTGGATATGAAAATCACCTCACATTCTAAAAAGCAATATAGTATTACAAGTAATTTTATGTGACAATGTTATCTCAAGATGCTATATTCTGGGACTGCCCTACCATTTTTAATAATACAATAAATGAGATTGCCCATCATCTTTCATTAAATTGAGTGTTAAAGCAACTTGATATCTGTGCATTGACAATAATGTCAAGCATAAGCCACAATATATATCATTATACTTCAACACAAAATGGAGTTTTCTTTTCTCATCCATCCACAATGAAATTTTGTACAAAGGCGACGGTAAATAAAGGCTTTGAGGTAAATTTTAACATGCTGGCCAGCTGTAAACCCTGCAAAGCAGTCACCTGTCATAGAATACAACCAATTTTCATTTCATTGGAAATTAATAGAAATGAAGGACAGGCAGCTAATCTACAATGTTAGATTTATACGTGAATAACCAGTTAAAAATCTACCCCCAGATCTTTAAAACTGATTGGTTAGAAAAGCAGAATACAAATTTACCAGGGGTTTGGATTAAATCTTTAGCTGAAGTACCTGTCTGAAATGATTGTGGCTGACTTCCCAATGTTCAGTGTTCAGAGGTTGTATTGAATTATACTCCTCTCATTTACACACTGACTTACATTGTTCAGTCTGTAATATATAACTTTAAAAGGACTATTTTCTTCTACTATGGACATAAGAAAACCAACTGAATGTTTCTCTGCCTCACTTACTTAGAAAATCTCATGCGAACAAACATTTCCCCTGTTACGGGCAAGGTCTGCCAATTTGTTATGATCCCAAATGAGATCCCAAATTGTTAAATTCCTGAACAAAACCCCAATTTTGTTATGCTCCCAAGTGAGGAGGAATGGGCTGGCTCTCTTTCTTTATTCAACCCTTTGGTTGGTTGCAACAAGGTTAATTTAAAAGGGATTTCTTCCCTCATGGATACCTTTTCCCAGTGCAAAAGTATTCATGTTTTAGAAGGAGCCAATTTAACCAGGCTTTCTTGAGTCAAAGAAAGAGTAAGTTTATTAAGTACTAAAAACCCAAGAAAAAAATAATTAAAATGCAACACAAGTACACACAGATCAGAAATTGAAACCAAAAATATAACTTAAAAAGATATACAAATCAGTCTTTGGCTTGTTCATGAGGAGTAGATGGTGAAATGTTGTAGCCATTAAGTTGGGTGATTCCAGTAAAGTTGACTTTGGCAGTTGAGAGGTTTGGAGACACTTGTCCTGTTTCCTTTTTGACTGTGGCTTTGAGGACTTGCCTCTAGCCAGAGAAAGAGAGAGAGAGACTTTTACCTGCAAGCTGCAGGAGGGTCTAGTTAATGTTCTTCTGCTGTGACATTGATAGCACACACTAGCACACCAGAACAAGAACACCCAGATCAAATTTGCAGCTGACTTTTTAACCCATTTCCTTGTGTATTCCTGGAAGGGAAAAAACAAAACTGTCTTTTCCCCAGAATCTGCTTTCTTTCAACTCAGAACCTTTCCACATTCTGAGATATAACTCAATAGGAGATGGTTTCTGCCAAGATATGGTAACCAGTCTCCATTCTCTCCACAATCACAGAAGATTAAAGTTCAGTCTTTTGCATTGCATCTCTCCCTTTCAAGTGCCTCTGTCTGAAGTAGGCCTTGACACCTATTTTTAGATGTGACATTCCATGTACTCTCTGGACTAGTTGTTCAAGTATAATTCACATAGGAATTTTCCAGCAAGTGGTTAATTTACATTCTCACCCAGCTTTTGCTTCTAGGTCTTTTTTAAAAAAACACATGTCTTACTTAAAAAGTTCAATATGTCCGTAATTAATTCAGGGCTGTGATCCGCTGTCATGACACCCCAATACTTAAATTCCCCCCATCCCCCACCCCCGCCCACAAGAAATCTCTTCAATCACAACCAGGAAATTGTAAATGTTTTTTCCTTGGATGGTGGACCAGGCTCAAGGGACCAAATAGCCTTCTCCTGCTTCTAATTTGTTTGTTCATATGTATGTTTGTGATCAGATTTACTCCAAAATAACTGTTATCATATAAATCATTCATTTAACTGGGGCTAGTTTGGCAATGTTAATTACAATCAATGTTGACTTTTCTCTATAGCCAAGGTTCATAGTGAATTGTCAGATACAATGATGATAGTTTGGACTTGGTTGCTGAATGGGTACAATAAATATCACATGCAATTAGACTTTAATGTGGCCTGTGGTTTATATGCACCTGCATTGTTTCATGCTTTGTGGCTCCATTTTGTTGACTAAGTGTCTCATTACATCTGCATTTATTTGATGTTGTTTGTATTATGCAATGATAAATCCATCATGTTAACTTAGCTACAAGATTGGCATAACTTGAAATGAGGTATTGCCTGGAATTACTAACATGGAGAAGCAAACTTCGTCAGTCATAACGTAATGGAAACTGCTAATGTCCATCACAAGAAAATGTCAATATTTCCATTTGTTAAAATTTGAACAGCTGTTGCTATGTTAATAATGATTTTATCCTAGAGAGCGAGTCTCACCCTGCCAACATTCACTGCATATTTTGCATTAATGTAACCATTCTTGCCAACTAACTGCCTCAGTCTGAACACAAAGCAATGAAGATGCAGTGCTCGCAATTCATTATGATTTCAGCTGTCCAGACACTTTTCACGGACCTTCTACAGGTGAACTGTAGCATATGTGACCAGGACAAGAACCAACAGGTTTTTTCAACCAGTCGCACTGAAGAGCCCTCATTAACCAAGCAAAGTGTTAATCAGGTAGTTTGAGTAACAATATTTAATTCAATGTAAAGTCATGTGCAGAAAGTGAAATAGAAAGATAGGAAATATGGGATTTTAAAAAAGAGATAAAAGAGGCAGGGAGGTAAAGAGTAAAGAAAGCTGAATATTTAATTTTTTTAAAAAATATCCATCAAATTCTGAATGAATGCAACCCCACACTTGAGGAATTAAATTTCCAGGGCCAGAGAGGTTATTTGACAGTGATAACATTTTTCACGCTATTAAAATTTCACTTACGTCTGAACACACCTGTGTTAACTTCATTTGGCATGTTTAGTGGATAACTAGTGGTTAAGTACCGCAGCTTCTTACCCATCATGGCCAGGATTTTACGGCTGGCATGTGGGCTTGGCGGGAGCGGGCAGAGGCGGTTGGGTTTGCCCACGATCAGCTCCACACCTCGGTTTTACGCGGGCAGGACAATTAAGGCCTTCCCGGTGTAAGACACCACAGCGGCAATAGCGAGAAGGGGTGGGCAAAGGGGCAGGAGCTCAATGTCCGCCAGGTCCAATTGGGACCCAGCGGCCGATTTAAAAGCAGTTTTTCTGATGATTGTTTCATTGCTCTCCTGGAGGAGGTGGCAATACACAGAGAGACAGGAGGAGGAGGCACCCCATCCACCTCACCAAAAATGCCTGGGAGGAGGTGGAATCCAGGATGAGCTCCCATGATGTGGTGAGGCGTAAATGGGTGCAGTGCCGTAAGCAGTTCAATGACCTCCTGCGAGCAGCAAGGGTGAATACCGTGTTGGCATGGGTCACTTAGCACAGCAGTCAGGAGCTGACCCCCTCCCCCTCTTGGGCCTCTGAGGTCTTAGACTGTGAGCGGCAAATGTCAATGAAGCAGCATCCGGCCAAGGGGGTGAGCCCTGGCTGCTTGGAATGAGTGTCTTGCGGCTCCAGGGTCATGAATCGGCTGAGCCCTGTGAGATATTCCTCAGGTGGGGTTGGCCAGGCTGTAATGTCAATGCAGGTACAGGGTGGACTAATCAATGCTCTTCTCTCCTTTCAGGAGGAGACATCCCATAACAATGCTGAGAGGTTACAGACTGGCAGAGGACAACCCCAACTGCTAACGCTAACTCAATATGAGCAGGAGGCCCTGGAGCTGGAGAGGCACCAGGCGCCTTGGTCAACCAGCCGCGTTGAAGTTGGGGTGTCACAGGGAGGTAAGGGTGCAATACACTGAGGTCAGAATGTCTGTAATAACATCCATTCCACTGTTGTCTCTATATTGATGTGAGCCTCGAACATAGAATCCCCATTGATAATGGAAAGACGAGGGCACCTTGATCCGGGTGCCAGGAATGCACAGTAACAGTGTAATTACTCCAACTAATGACAAGTGCCTGCTCTTCCTTTCAGGCTCACCAGCAGCCCATCGGGGTGAGGAGTCTGAGGGCCCAGCACTGACCCCAGAGGACAGTAACCATGGAAACTGACCTGCATCATATCCTCTCAGCCAAACAGGCACCAGCGCAGATACCAGCACCTCGGTGGGCATTAGATCGGCAGATAGTACCTAGATGCACAGCGGTGAGGGCACTTCACACTCTCTTGAGGTGCAGGCGGAGACAGAGAGTGCCCAGGGCGCTGGCAGTCAGAGGACTACAGGAGACCAGGAATATGCTCACTCGGTGGCTGATGATGGGCCTCTGGAGTCGGCCCTGAGGCAGCAGATGCTGGACATCCAGCAGGGTGTGCGGGAGGATCTGGCGGAGATACATGAGGGAATGCCTGCCATGGTCTCCATTGTGGAGGAGTCCATGTGGAGCATGTGCAATGCAATGAACCGCATGGCAATGAGCGCACTGCCTCCTCCATGAAGAGAGTGGTAACTCTCATGGAGAGGTTCCTCCAGGAACTGAATCAGGGGTTCCTGGGATGCGCTCGGACCTGCAAGTCCTCACACCGGCAATGATCTCAGCTGGTCATTGTCAGTGTGGGAGATGGATTGAGCACCCAGTATCCCAGCCAGGCGCCCATCCATCAATGGTGAGCAGGGAGGTCCAAAGCGAACCTCATGTTGGCACACGAGCTACCTGTCGTCTCTGTGAGCTCCTCTCCGGGCGCTCCAGATGAGGGCAGTAGCTCCTCCACCCCTCTGCCAGTGACCGTGGCATCCGATGAGGCTGCAACGACTGGGGAGATGCCAGCCGTGGCACTGGCCGCTCCCTCCCAGGCATGGGCACAGCAGCCTCCACGGGCCAGAGAATGTCCGCCAAGGTCATCAAGGCCAGCAGGACAGCAGAGTGGGCAGCTGTCTCCAATGCCGGAGCCAGTGATGGGGGAGGACCTAGACATAGCGCCTGCAAGTGAAAACTTAAAGCACCTTAAGCACAACACGGGGCTTATCACTGGTGATAATTTTTTCCCTCACTTTTATGTTAAATGTTATTTGGTCTGATGGATAACACCTTTCAGTTTAATTTTGTATTACGTATGTCAGGCACCACAGTATTAAATGTGTTTCTGTTCAACAAACCTCTGGGTGCTTCACTAGTTCTGCAGGTGCAGGGTAACCCATGATGTTATAAGTGAATTATTTGTCATTGAAATTTATTCAAATGGTACATAGTGCATGTTGTTCACCAAGTAAACGTCAGGTATCGAGTATGGAGCCTGCAGCCCTGGCATGTGGTGGTGGCTCTTATTTGGTAGGCTAGCTGAAGGAGTATTGGATCAAAGTGTCCCGGGTGTCCCTGTCTCCCTGAAGGTTACACTGGTCACCGTCTATCCCCTCAGCGTTCTCCTGACTGTGCTCATCCTTGGACTCACCACTGGACTTATCGTCTGTTGCCAGAGCAGCTGCATCAACATCTTCTTCCTCCACTGCATCCCTGCTTTCCAGTGCCAAATTGTGGAGAGCGCAGCATGCAACCACTATCATTGACATACAATCTGGGGGGTATTGCAGTGCGCAGGCTGAATGGTCCACTTGCTGACTTGTGGAATCTGCATCCTGTGATCACGCAATATCTGCACGTTCATGGAGTGGAAGCCCTTCCTGTTGACGAAGGCACCGGGCACACCTGCTGGCACCTTGATGGCCACATGTGTACAGTCTATAGCACCCTGGACACAGGGGAAGCCAGCAATGGCCACAAAGCCTCTGGCTCACTGTGTATGGCTGGCCTCGTCCGTGCAGTAGTGAATGAAAGTCAGTGCACACCTGAAAGGGTGTCCGTCACCAGCTAGGCACAAGTGTGGACAGCTGATTGGGAGACTCCACAAAGATCACCCACCGAGCTCTGGAAAGAGCCGGAGGCATAGAAGCTGAGGGCCTCTGTGACCTTCATTATCACTGGCATGGGGTGTCCACCCACACAGTCGGAGCTGATCTCAGGGCCAATCATCTGACAAATGGAGGTCAGTGTCTCCCGTGAGAGGCGGAGCCTCCTTCAGCATCACACCTCAGACATATTGAGGTAGCTGCATCGCTGCCTGTAAACCCTGGCAGCAGGATAGTGGTATCTTCTGCGGCCCCTTCTGCCTTGGGCTTCCTGTTGTGCCTGCGCCCCTTGTGCCTGCACCTTTCCTCCCAAAGCTCACTCC
The DNA here is from genome assembly GCF_017639515.1 of Carcharodon carcharias. Classification (NCBI taxonomy): domain Eukaryota; kingdom Metazoa; phylum Chordata; class Chondrichthyes; order Lamniformes; family Lamnidae; genus Carcharodon; species Carcharodon carcharias. The sequence goes on along the minus strand of NC_054484.1, from coordinate 103,895,044 downwards.
CCTGGAAGCTGAATAGGGAAAACTAGCCTCCCACCGCTTCTGACCCTCTCTTCCGCCTCCGAAGAGGTGCCCCCAACGGAGACCACAATCCCCACTCCCAGGGTAAGGGAAGGCTGTCTGATACCTGGAAGGCCCCAAGTGTTATGAGTCCTCCGGAGTCCTGAACTGAAGCCTCTTATTTCTGTCAAAGCAGCTCTGAAGCGAAATGAAGATGTCCTGTTCGCACAAACGACCAGCAGCAATTTACAAGCTAAAGTACAATCAACTCGAATTAATGAGCCCACTCACCCCTCTTATCCCACCCGTGGTTGAGGTTTTTGAAAATGTGACCACCTGCCTGCGTGATGCTCTGAAAATCGCACGAGCTACATAAACTCCCAGACAATTGGTGTCTCAAGGGCTTTAACTGGCCCGTTAATTAATGGCAGGCACGCATCCCTGTTCATCGCTCACCCACCTAGTGAAATATCACAAAGGTGCAGGGTGATGTCAGGACGTACACCCGACATGATCGCGCGGCATATTATGCTCAGGTGTGTCGGGCGTGCTCCCACGGGCCCAAAGTAAAATTCTGGCCCATGTGTTTTAATACCAAATCTATTATCAACATACCATAGGTAGCAAAGCTTGCAAAGGAGCAGCACAAATGAGACAGCAGTCTCCTGTTTTTTTGTGTTTAATGGAACTTGTATGAAAGCCAGGAGGTGCTTTCTGATTTACCACAAAATAACAATGAGTATAGATAGCCTCACCATTATTCCTACTGTAAAATCCAGGCCTAAGAATCATTCTTCTTGAGTTCTCTGCCCGAAGGTAGGTCCTTATTATTCGCTAAGTACCATGATTTTTATCACAGGTAGTGAAATGAGGCAGGCCCCAAGCCTACCTCACCTGGAACTGGGATGAAATGCCGTTGGCATTAATGTAATCCACAAACTAGCCGTCTATCCAACTGAGCTAACTGCTCACCCCTCAGAATTGTTATCGATATAATTTTCAATGTTAGGTCAGAAATTCAGCACCACAGTTGGCGCCTTCTCAACACTGTAATACTTGTTGAAGATGTGTGGAGATCATCATTCTTTATTCTTGCAGCATCAATCATTTTTAATCTGTACTTTATACCACATGGTTGAAGGAAGTGAAGAATTGAAATATCTGCTTCAGAGATAGCATTTGGTTCAGTTAATAGGGAGCTAATTTTAAATCGAAATCTAAAGCCAGAGAACCATCTTGGCATCCAAGCACATTGGTCCATTAAGTGGAAGGGCAGGGATTTAAGCTGTACAATTTGCAACATAATTTCAGAATTAAGCAGCTTCGATGTTATCAAGGCCTGCAAGTGAACTATCTCCCCAGGAAGGAAAACAAGGGAAATTGGACAAACTCTGGCTTAGTTCCTAATCAAATCAGTTAAGAAGGAGAACTGCTGAAGATCTCGAGGCAGAAATCCCTAATGAAATTAGTCTTTGGTGAAAGCACTAAATATGCAAAAGTGGAGCAGCAACCCATTTTACACCACCCCGAGATTTCATTTCCGAATGAAAAGCAGACACAGTATAAATGGCTGCCAATTCAATTCACTCATTGTGTGTGTGTTTACCAAAGACCAATTTTAGGTGCCAATAATTTTCCAAAAGCAGAAATACCCTTTTAAAAATACGTAAAGCAACCCTTCGGCTGACCAGTTCAGATCCTGCAGGAAAGGCTTTGATTCCACGAGTACTTAAGTTAACTCTGAATATTGCGTTAGCCATTAATTAGAATGATTTCTCAATTTAATAAGTTCTCACTGAATTACTGTTACTTTGTTCACAAAATATTGAAATGTGTAAAAAAAAGTGTTCCTTCGCCTGATGCACTTTACTCACCTGAGCTATCATTTTTGCTGCGCTTCTTGATGAATTTTCTCATCAATGAGCAGCCCCAACCTGCAATGGATGGGAAAGTGCATCAAACCTTGATACAAACAGGACAATATTTCGAGTTCTGCTATGGAATTGGGCGAAAGGTGCCCTTTTGGAGCCAGTTTTTAGACAATGAAATGGAACTTTGGGCAGAATTTTTCGCTCGGCTTGCGAGCGTGCACCCGACACGCTCGAGTGTGAATTAGCGCACGATGATGTCGGGTGAGCATCCGGTCATCATCGGGCACTCGCATGGTATTTCAGTCGGCGGGCGCAAGCAGGTGCCGGAGCCTTGCCCGCCAACAGGCAACCAAAGGCCACTAAAGAGCCAATTGACGCCAACTTTTCGTTGCCCGTGTGATCTTGCACTCGTCACATGGGCAAAATGGGCAGGTGACCAGCCGACTATTTCAAAAACTTCATCCACGGGCGGGATAAAAGGGGTCAGCAGCATTGCCAGTGTCAGTAGTGAGGAGTTTGGTACATCGTTTGCTGCTGGGTGTTTATTGGTACTTGGCAGCTTCATCTCTGTTCAGAGCATCATTGTCAGAATTTCCAGGCTTCATTTCAGGAATCCTTGATGTCTCCAAGGTCCCTGGAGGATTCAGACCGTGTGGACCCTTCCAGGTATCAGACAATCTTCGGTCACCCTGGTAATGGGGATTGTGGTCTCTGCTGGAGGCACCTGCTCTGAGGAGGAAAAAAAGGGCAGAGGGGAGAGGAGGCTGGGTGTCCCAATGCAGCTTCCAGGGGAGGGACCTGTGGGAAGAGGCACAAGGAGCGTAGGGCTAGTAGGAAGTCCAAGGCAGAAGAAGCCACAGAAGATGCCACTATCCTGCTGCCAGGGTTTACAAGCAGCGATGTAGCTGCCTCACTATGACTGAGGTGTAATGCTGAAGGAGGCTCCGCCCCTCAAGGGGGACTGTAATCTCCATTTGTCAGATGATTGGGCCTGAGATCAGCTCCGACTGTATGAGTGGACATCCCATGTCAGTGGTTCTGAAGGTCACAGCGGCCCTCAACTTCTATGCCTCTGGCTCTTTCCAGGGCTCAGTGGGGGATCTGTGTGGAGTCTCCCAATCAGCTGTCCACAGTTGCGCCAAGCTGGTGACAGAAGCTCTGTTCAGGTGGGTATTGACTTTCCTTCATTACTGTACAGGCGAGGCCAGGCTAATTGAGCCAGAGGGTTTGCAGCCATTGCTGGCTTCCCCCGTGTCCAGGGTGCTATAGACTGTACACATGTGGCCATCAAGGCACCAGCAGGTGAGCCCGGTGCCTTCATCAACAGGAAGGGCTTCCACTCCATGAACGTGCAGATAGTGTGTGACCACAGGATGCTGATTCTACAAGTCTGTGCAATGTACCCAGGCAGCTCCCATGACATCTACATCCTCAGACAATCCCAGGTGCCGAGGCTCTTCAGTGCTCCAGCCCGGCTGGATGGGTGGCTGCTGGGTGATGAGGGCTCATGACGCCTCTCCACCACCCAAGACCCTAGGTCTTCTGAAGATGTGCTTCTGGTGCCTGGACCATTCAGGAGGTGCGTGACAATACTCCCCAGAATAGGTGTCACTGCTCCCCCAATACTCCCCAGAACAGGTGTCACTGCTCCCCCAATACTCCCCAGAGCAGGTGTCACTGCTTCCCCCAATACTCCCCAGAGCAGGTGTCACTGCTCCCCCAATACTCCCCAGAACAGGTGTCACTGCTCCCCCAATACTCCCCAGAGCAGGTGTCACTGCTCCCCCAATACTCCCCAGAGCAGGTGTCACTGCTCCCCCAATACTCCCCAGAACAGGTGTCACTGCTCCCCCAATACTCCCCAGAACAGGTGTCACTGCTCCCCCAATACTCCCCAGAACAGGTGTTGCATGCTGCACTGTCCACAACCTGGCTCTGGCAAGGGTGGACCCACTGGATGAAGAGGATCTTGACACAGCTCCACAGGCCACAGAGGATGAGTCCAGTAGTGAGTCAGAAGAGGAGCAGGGTGAGGAGAATGCTGAGGGCGTCGAGGCGACAAGCAGCTCATGAGGTCACTGTGAACCTCCCTGATCACTATTGATGGACAGGCACCTGGCTGGGATACTGGGTGCCTGATCCATCTCCCACACTGGCACTGACCACCTGAGGTCATTGCCTGTGTGAGGGCTTGCAGGACCGAGTGAAACACCAGCAACCCCTGATTCTGTCCCTGGAGCTGCCTCTCCATGAGAGTCACCACTCTCTCAATGGAGGAGGCAGTGTGCTCGGCCCTGAGGGTCAACACAGTGCTCACGCTCCTCATGGACTCCTCCACAACATGCAAATCCAATTGGATCTCCGCCAGATTCCCCCACACAGCTCGCTGAATATCCTTCCATGGCAGCCTTTCTGGGGCTGCCTGGGCTGTTGTTAAACCGGCTGCCAAGTGGCCATTGAACCCAGCGGCTGACAGGCCCCTTGCTCAGTCCTTCCCAACCAGCAAAGAGCCACGTTTCACGCTGGGCAAGCCTTAGTTGGCCTGCCAACGTGAAATCGCTGTCGGGGGCCGATCGCAGGCGGTGGACCACTTCCCAGCCGCTCCCAGTCATGCCAACCACACCCGCCCGCCAACCTCAAAATTCTGTCCTTTATTCCCTATTTGGTCCTCCATCAAAATGAACTGGGACAGCAGGGAGGCTGAGAAAAAAAAACAGGACAAGTAAATGATGTGCAATTTTTTTTTAAAATGGAAAGATATTGGAATAAATTAGGGTGGCAGAAAGGGAATAGAATTAAAGTTGAAACAAATAAAACTGTTCGGCCCAGGGAGGGGCGAATTTCCCTGTGCTTCCCTAACTCGAAGAATTAATGTGGATGACAGGACCAAGATTAAATTCCTGCATTACTTGAGAGTGTTTTGCTAACCCAGCAGCCCTCCCACAGATAATATATAGAATCACCCAGCCAACGTTTTTCGAACAAAGTTACTTTTCTTGCAGCGAGAGAATTGTGACCAAAAATAGAATGTGAAATCTGAGGGAAGCCGCTCGTCTTAAGATTTCAGCTGCTTTAAAATAAATTTTGCCACCAATTGCTGATCTAACTGATTAGCGATAGGCTATTAAAATGAAAAGGGAATGCGCTGGAAATTTTAAGCAGAGAAACAAAAAGAAACAAAGGGCTGGATTTTGCTTTCACAAATCAGCAAGCACCGTCCCCGTGCAAACATGAGGCAGGGTGTGATGACTTTGTGTGACAATAGATCCACATTGTGACAGCTTCCCAAATCATGGAATATACCAGAGGGTGTGGACACTGGCAGCCCGTGAGCCTTTTTGAAAGCGCTAGTGAACAAACTATTAAGCTTGTTAACAACCCAATCTTCCACAATATTTCACTGCCCGCTACATTTTCCATGCTCCGAGTGTGTAAACGTTCGGGAATGTTTTATAATGTTAGGCAGCTATAATGAGGCAGCACAAGGGTGGAAGAAAAGACCAGACCTGATCTGAGCGGTTAAAGGTACCAGCAGATTCTGCTAGGGAAGTTGACAGCATCTTCATATTTTTTAACGACATTTGAAAAATCTTTTTTTTTGTGCCTTCAATAAAAACTAAATGCTGATTCTGATAGCGGGGCGCATTTACAACTCTAGCCATGATTGACCACCTGTTTGCGGGAATGCCCCTTCTTTGCAGCACAGCGTCCTGTCCTACAGTGCCGATTGGGCGCAGTCCCTCCCTTTGTTCCTCTAATTGGCCTCCTTCCCACCGGATGGCCACTAAGTGGCCAGTCAGTGCTTGGTTGGACATGCTGAGGTGGCGGGGACAGGAGCGAGCAGACCCCTCAGTTGCTGTTCCACCTCCCTCACCCTGCAAGGAACATAAAATCCAGCCCAAAAACTTCTACAGCACCTTTCCTGATCTCAAGGCACGCCAAAGCAATTTCCAGACGACCGATTACTTTTGGAGAATAGTCACTGTTGTAATGTAGGAAATGTGACTTTTCACACACAGTAAGGTCTCACAAACAGTAGTGACCACACGTTTTTTGTAGTGATGTTAGTTGAAGGATAAATATTGGCCAGAACAACAGGGAGAACCCCCCTGCTCTTCTTCAAGGTAGTGGGATGAAATCTTTTATGCCCATCTGAGACAAGATGGCGCCTTGGCTTGTAGTAATTGTAAGTTAAACCTTTAGTACTGATATTGAGATCATGTATAGACGAATTAGCCCTAAGCATGGGTAATCTTAGGTACAGAGCTTTCTATCCTTGGTCTTGGTACAAACATGTAGCTTCATCAGGAGCTCTGTAAATAAAGTTCACTGTTCCTTACAGGAAACCTGCCTGGTAATTCAAGTATATTACAATTGGCGACAAGAATGAATAGTTCCAACCCTGCACCTCATCTCTTGAATGTAAGTATTTCAACTTTTAAGGAAAGAACAGAAAGAATGCTCACCAGCATTGCCACTGGCATTGACCCATATGACTCATCCATCGAGGATGGGAGTCAGTACATAGATTGCCTGGATTTCTACTTTGTGGTGAAGGAAATAACAGTGGAGGAGAAACAGAAGGCAATTCCCCTAAGTGTCCGTGGGGGCAAAACCTATCACTTAATCTGTACTCTGACGGCTCCAAACGTGCCAAATTCCAGCTCCTTCACCAAGCTAGTAGACCCCGTGAAAGCCCATTTTCAGCCTAAACCTTCGGTGATCATGTAAAGGTGCAAGGTCAACTCTAGAGTAAGAGCCCCCGGTGATCAAAGGTGTAAGGTCAACTCCCCCAGTGAGTCGATCGCAACGCACATCACAAAGTTAAAACAGTTAACGGAGCACTGTGACTTTGGTGATACTTTAAACGACATGTTGCGAGATCGTTTGGTTTGTAGCATAAGCGATGACGCCATTCAGCCCGTTTACTTGCAGAAGTTGAGATAGACCTGAAGCACACCACAGAGATAGAAATAGCAATGGAGAGTGCTGAGAGGGACTCTAGGCTTTGCACAGTGTGCAGCATGGCACTGTTCTGCAGTTAAGGTGAGAACCTGCCGCCAGGTGTGGCACAAAGACCAGGGAGGCTACCGTGAAGTGATACATGGTCCCTACAGCTCGACAAACAAAAAGAAATACTGGAAGCAGCTCACCAGTAACTTTGAAATTAAAGTGTTACCAATGTGGGGGTAATCATGTACAGGAAACCTGCGGATTTAAAGAGGCAGAATGCCACTACTGTCACAGAAAAGGTCATGCTATGAAACAGTGCAGGGCTAGATCAAGACAGCCTTTCAGACAGCAAGCCCAGTTGGATGAAGTGCACAATATGGATGAACCAGAAGCTGCTGAGACTAATACCCATTCCCTATACAGTCTTAAGACCAGAAAAACTGAACCAAGCACCATTACCCTTCAAGTAAATGGAAAGCCTCTGGTCATGGAGGCTGGCGTAGGAGCATCGACCTCAGTGATGGGAGAAGACATCTTTAAATACCTCAGAGAAGGTACCCAGCCATTGGGTTTGGAGCTAACCACAGCTCAGTTAAAAATGTAACTGCAAAGGCAAAACAGGTGAAAGGCATTGCCTCTGTACCTGTACCCTACAGGCAACAGACAGCTCAGCTGTTGGCAATTGTAACAGGTGAAGGACCTTGACTTCTCGGCCTCGATTGGTTAAAGGAAATTAAACTCAACTGGTCAGAATTTTTTCAAGTTAGAACAGGAAGAGATCCCGATGTGACACGGGAGTATGACGGTGTCTTTTGGAATCAGATAGAAGAACCAAAGGACCTTCACAGGATGCAAGGATCCCTCCGGTCAGAGTTGGTTCCACAGGAAAAATCATGAAACGCAGCTAAAGGAATGCAGCGCCACTCTGAACCAACTGAGGGAACAGTTGGCAGAAAAAAAGCAACAATGTTCAATGTTCCAAGAGGAGGCCAAAAGTTACAAAAGAGAGACAGAAGAACTGAATAATCAGTTGGCTGAGACAAAAGAGGCATTAGAAGGAAAAGTCATGGGTCAGGATTTTCTGTGCCCGCCGGTGTTGGCCACATTCTGTGGCATGAGCGGACAATGTGGCGCGATCGATTTCATGATGACGTGAAACCAGTTTGCGATCGTCCACTCAGCCTGCCGATGACAGGCCGCATTTCCCGCCACCGGATATCGGGAACCTGATTGTAATACGTCCGCATATTATATGGCCAGCCCGCCAGACTCATCCCCTCCCCGCTGGATCGTCCACCCACATCGGCGGGAAAGCATGCCTATGTGTTTCACAACAGCACATAAGCAACATGCACCAGGGAGGCTGCACTTCGCTTGGGATTTCAAGGTGTGTTTGCCTACCTTGCTTCAGGCAGCACTCGCAGTCATCAGCGCCAGGCTTCACAGACAGCACCACATCACTTTCAGGGGAGCTCACGGGTAGGTGTCTACTTACCAGATCAGCCATAATGCCGGGGTGGCTTTTCAATGGCTGCAGGGCTAGGGCTTGCTTGGGGAAGGGGGAGAAGTGGTCTCAGGCAAGGGAAGAGGCTGCAGGGCAAGGGCTGTACTAGGGAAGGAGGGTATCCCAGGGTGTGTGTAGGGGCACATGTTGATCTGTGCAAGAGGCCTCAAGATGGTGAGGGCTAAGGAGGCAGTCTCCAGAGGAGGTGAAGCCAGATGGAGATGTGAGGGTGTGTGTGTGAGAATGGGTGGTGATGTCCCTTAAGCTGGCAGTGAGTGAGATGCCAGTGAATGTGCGATGGGCTTGAGTGTGTGAGTTTAGGGTGATGAGATGGTTGCCATGCCCTAGCTGTATGTATGAGATCATTCATCCCCTATCTTCATTAGATGGCCAACCTCTTCTGTACAGCATTGGCTCTGATCACCACTGCCAGCACCTACCATGCTGGAGTGGTTAATCCGCTGCCCATCCTGCAGCCAGAGCAGGGGGTAGAGGGCATCACGGTGGGCCTCCATGGCATCAAAATTGCATTCCAGTGACACGTCATTAAACCTGGGGGCTGCAGTCTTGTTCCCTTTCATGGACACCTTCCCTGTTGTAGTGGGCTGGAAGCACTGAGATGTGGCATGCGGCTGGACTTTAAATATGGTGTGATGAAACGGCGAGGCGATGGTGCAGTGGGCGAACAGGAAAGCCCACCCGCCATGGAAACAGCATCGTTTTACCTGCCCGCTACTGCACTTACTGCAAATCTGGGACGATTCCGCCCATGGAACTCTCCAAGATGTGAATGGGTAGCTCCACACCCCGAGCTGAACCAAGTTATGACTTCACCAGAGAGAAATTTGGCCAACCGTGAAATCAAAATGAAGGATGAGACAAAAGCCTGTGGCAAACTCAAGAAGGAAAAACAGAAATCAAATCTGAAAGACCAATAGGATATGTATCCGGAACCCTCTCTGCAGCTGAGAAAGGTTACTCACAAATTGAAAAAGAGGGCTTCTCTGTCATATTTGGAGTAAAGAAGTTCCATCAATATTTGTATGATCGACACTTCACCATAGTGTCAAATCACAAGCCACTGTTGGGTTTGTTTAGTGAAGATAAGGCAATCCCACTGATTTCTTCTGCTAGAATTCAAAGATGAGCTTTAATTTTGTCAGCATATAAATACACTTTTATGCACCGTCCAGGTGTGCATATAGTGAATGCAGATGTTCTCAGCCATCTTCCCTTTGCCAGGTAGCATTACACATGCTCCAGTACCTCAAGAAGTTGGACTTGCGTTGAATTTCCTGGACTCCTCACTAGTCTGTGCAAAATAGATAAAGGATTAGACAAATTGGGATCCAATTTCATCAAGAGTCTGAGAACAGGTATTGCAAGGATGGTCGGATACACAAGTTGCTGAAGAATTAAAACCATTCTGTGCCCGTAAAGCTGAACTGAGTTGTCAAAATGGTATCTTGTTATGAGGAGCAAGAGTCATCAACACTCTGCAAGGAAGAGAACTACCATTGACAGAACTTCCGAGTGCACATGCTGATATTTCCAATATGAAGATGCTTGCATGAAGTTATATCAGGTGGCCAGGTATAGACAGTGATATAGAAAAAATAGTTAAACACCATCTCCAGTGCCAGGAACAGCAGAAGTTGCCCTTTTCAGCTCCACTACATCATAGAGTGGCCTGGTCAACCCTGGGTTAGAGTACATAGGTCCATTTCTAGATACCATGTTTTCATTGATCTTACAAGAAACCTGCCCAGTAATCCGGGTTTATTACACTTTACTATCTCATTTGAGAGAGTGCATCTCTGACATTGTAGCACCCCTTCACTAATGCACTTGATTGTCAGGCTGGACTTCTATGCTCAAGTCCCTAGGTTGAACTCACAACCTTCTGACTCAAAGGCAAGAGCACGACAAGCAAACCACAATGTTACTTTGATGCTAGAAACACACACCTGGTCAGTCAACATCTGTTAAAAGAAACTGAAAAACATTGACCTGTCTCTTCCTTTACAGACATTGACCGATTTCTTTAGAGAGCAGCATCAAGGTAAATTAAGTTAGAAATTAATGAAGACCAAATGTTTCCAAATGTCCAAACATTCTACAAGCGCAACAGCATTCACCCTGTATCAAAGATGCTCTCTCTGACAATCTTGGGGGCACAAATGTGAGATGCTGGAGACAGTATAAAATCGGGGGTACAACTCTAAAGGGGGTGCAAGAGCAGAGGAATCTGGGTGTATATGAGCATAAGTCATTCATTGTGGCAGGAGAGGTTGGGAGAGTGGTTAATAAAGCATATAGTATCCTGTACATAGAGTACAAGAGCAAAGAGGGTATGTTGAACTTGTATAAATCACTACTTTGGCCTCAGCTGGAATATTGCATCCAGTTCTGGACACTGCACTTCAGGAAGGATGTGAAGGCATTAGAGAGGATGCAGGAAAGATTCATGAGAATGGTTCCTGGGATGAGTAACTTCAGTTATGAAGATAGATTGGAGAAGTTAGAGCTGTTTTCCTTAGAGAAAAGAAGGCTAAGAGGAGAATTGATAGAATATTCAAAATCAAGAGGGGACTGGACAGAGAAATAGGGAGAAACTGTTCCCATTTGTGAAGAACAAGAGGGCACAGATTTAAAATATTTAGTAAAAGAAGCAATAGTGATATGAGGAAAAGCTTTTGCACACAATGAGTGGTTAGGGTCTGAAATGCTCTGCCTGAGAGTTTGGTGGAGGCAGGTTCAATTGAGCCATTCAAAAGGGAATTAGGCCGTTATTTGAAAAGAAAGAATGTGCAGCGTTACAGGGAGAAGGTGGGAGGATGGAACAAGGTGAGTTGCTCAGTTGAAGAGCTGGTGCAGACACAATGGGCTAAATGGCCTCCGTCTGCACAGTAACATTTCTGTGATTTAAACCTCGTTGCATTCCCACCTCCGCTAGAATTAAATTCTGGGCGGGAAGGTCCATGGTCAACCTTGCCACCCCACCGCCAATTGAGGCCCTTAAGTGACGAATTAATGACTGCTTGAGGGCCTCATCCAGGCACCACTGGTATTAACCCAGCTGCTGACAGGCCTGTCGCCATCGACATTCACAGCAGCTAAAACTGTGCGACCAGCTTGTTACCCCCTGTGGGGGAATCCCTCGATCAAAGGCACTCAATGCCTGATCGAGGGACTGGACATTGGGAAAGGGGAGGCCCACTGAAAGCCAATCCCTGCCCTTGCTGCCAACACCACCACCCCCTGACACCAACACCACCCACCACCCCCCACCCCCCCAACCACCACTGCACCTCTATCCCCTCAAACCCTATCCTGTGAAAATCACTCCACTTCCACATAGTAATGTGGCCTGGATCACTCCACGATCCTGGAACTCCAGAGCCTGCCCTTCCAGCAACAGCCATGGCCCCCCCCTGTGGCACTGCTGAACACAAGAGCCGCCGGTCTCTGATTGGCCGGCAGCTCTCAGTAAGCGAGACTTCCCCTCCCAGGGCCTTGATTCCTGGGGAAGGCACGCAGTTGGCCTCACCCCTGCCTGATTGGCTTATGATTTGGCAGCCCTTCCCAAGAAGAGGCAGCGCAGGTCTCTCACTGTTGCAGGGTGGCTGAGTGGTCCGATTAGTGATAGAGTTGATCCACAGACACTTCTTGGGTGGAAACATTAAGGTTATTTACAATATACTCAACAGCAACTACACATGTGCTTTCAACTCCAACTCTATCTCTATACTGACCAATGAGGTAGCCTGTGTTACTCTCCTATTGGTTACTACACATCATATGATCTTGTTTAACAAATATTATTCTTAAAGGTACATTGCACACTAAATAAAACCATAAATAGTACATTCACCAGCTCTCCAGCTAGCAGGCGAGACCCCCAATGCCTCAACAAGATTCTGCCCACACAGTGTAAATATAGAGCTGTGTTTCAAGGCAGTAGCACATGAAAATGATGAGATCACATCATATTCACAAGAGTCTGAGTGATTTATTGTCTAAACCCAAGATGTATTAGCTTAAAAATTCTATCAGGAGGCAATCATTTGTAAATGACCTCCTAAGTCTTCAAATTGGCGAGCAGGAGGCGTTTCCTCATTATGAGCTGGAAATGCAAAACCCACCCACTGGTGAAGGCCAAAACATTGTTGTGCAGTGCTCACACCTGATGTTAGGACCTTTGTATACGCAATTATGGAGCCTTATGCCAGTTTGAGGCCTCCTCTGCAAAATGAGTTTGCCCTGAAGGGCCTCCTGTTAAACCATCCCACCTGAGCCTAGAATTTCACTCCATTTGCATTACACAGACATGTTTTTGTACCATCTGATTTAAATTACAGTAATATCAGTTCTGAATTCACTGCAATTAGAGGAAGGACACATTCTGTCATCACAGGCTCAAGACTCAAGTCACTTGTGGATTATGTCAGCTTGTGTCTATTTCATGGCTTCTCGCCTATGAATCAGAAGGTTCAGCATTGAAATCCCATTCCAGGGTAACACTCCACTACAGCATTGCAGGAGTTCTCTGCTCTCATGGGTCAACTGGTAAACATGTGTCATGGCACAGTGGATGGTAAATGCTGAGCTGCTCAAATCCCAGAGAGAAACTTGAAACAGCTGGCCACAACTGTTTTGCAATTTGTATTTTATTTCAAGATGTGCACCTTGAATTCAGTAGTAATAAGTCCACTGACACTTAGAGGTTTTCTACAAAACTAAATTAAACATTTATTAATCGAAGAAAAGATTTTAGGCACATGCATATGTCCACAAATTACTACTATAATAACTCCTAACTCCCCTAATTAATCTAGCTCCCAGTTACGCCCAGGCAGCAGTAAAGCAAAATAGATTTCAACAGACTCAGGCAAAGTACATAATACTCTGGACAGTGATATTCAAAGTGAATTTTCTTAGCTTCAGTTCCTGTAGACAGCAATTTGATTCATAGAGGCTGGAGGCCTTTCACACTTGTGTCAGATCTTAGAATGCCTTTCCTCTTACACATAACCTCATCTCCCTTTTACATGTTTCTGTCTTTTTTCATGTAAATTCCATTGCTGCAATTTTACATTTATCGTAATATAAATCTTTCATAGTACTCATATTATCAGTAACCTTTGGGAAAAATAAACACACTGTTTGGCTTAGCTTCTTCTGGCTATGTGTAACAACTTACCATCTCTTGAAATTCAAACTAACCTGATTTATCTAAAAATACAAATGTTCCTCACCCCCCTCACATTCTAAAACTTCAGCCATGTTTCCGTATTTAGCATTTCAAACCTAGCTTCCCTTTCGGTAACTCTAAAGCTCCAGACCAGCTGTCTTCAATTCAATTAACTCCCCCCCATACACACACACATCCACACAGAGAAACTAATCCAAACCCCACTATTAACCTGCCTTTACAATATATCACAATAATATTATGAAAATTATTATATTTGCATGACTCATGTCCCTGAATTCCGGTAGTTTAAGTTGGCATTAAAGAGTGTAGGGCAACTCCTGCAATGTTCCAGTCAGTATTCCCCCTAAACTAACAACAGCAAAATTAATTAATTGATCACTTAGGTAATCACTATTTGTGGGATTTTGTGTAAAATGCCTGAAACCTGTGTTTACTGACCATCGTTTTAAAATAATTAGTTATATTTGAACCCTTTCAATTTATTCCTGAGGCATTATATGATGGTTTAAAAATGCAAATCTTGCTTTCAATCTTTATAAAATAGACTATAGGAAATAACATTGCCTTTCCCACATGTTAAAACTGAGCCGGCCATGCTTTTGCATTTTCAGTATACAACTGTAATTTCAGCCACTGTGTATGACAGTGAACTACTCTCCGCTAAGGGGAAATGGATCTCATTATCTTTCTTAACTAGAACCACACTTAAAAACTCTTACTTTCAACCCAACAATCTTTCAAGCTGTGACAATCTGCAAGTAGATTGAATTTAGAAGATGTCACCCAGTTGAAAACATAGCGTATTAACTGCAACAAAAAAAACTTCTCACCTGACTATTTTTATATGAATATCCATCATTTATATTCACCAGCTTCAGAAAATCTCTCAAAAGTTACAAGTACAATATATTATTTTTACCTCCCAGTTCTTGCCAGAAGTTCCCACCAGAATAGTTTTGAAAACCAATCATGGCTTCTTTGAAATCGTCCATATTTTCATTTTTTTTTTAAATTCTCAGACAAAAATCTCATTTTTGTTTCATGTAAAAAAAAAACTTTTTAACTGTTGATTTTCACAGTTTGGGGTATTACACAAGATATTTTCTTGGGTGTAGCTTCACTAGCCAATCCCTTAAGTGGACCTCATGAAGATCCAGAGTTCACATTTCTTTGTCAATATATAGGTAAATAATAGCAAAACCCAGGGATCATAACAGAGGACCCTTTCTCTGGGAACTAGCTATTGCATCTACCAGCTCTTGAATTCTTCTGTATTCAAGCAGCTAACTGCATAAACACTATGACCAAATCAAGGCACAGGGCGAAATTTCCCTTGCCTGCTGGAGACGGGCATCATGGTGGGCGTGAGTAGACAATATGGCAGGAAGGCCAAGAACCGGTTTCACGACATTGTGAAACCAGTTTGCCCATCAATGGTGGGCCCCGTTTCCCACCAGCGCACATCGAGAACTTCATCTGCATATCATTATAAGCCCAGTTCGGCAGAATGATTCGCCCATGCTGGATCGCTCAAGAATCATGCCGACCTGTTTCACGACTGAACATAAGCGACATGCACTTGCGGGCTGCAACTCAATCAGGACTTTGAGGATTACTTGCCAACCTTGCTTCAGGCAGCACTCATGGTCATCAGTGCCAGGATTCACAGGCAGCACCACAACATGTTTAGGGGAGCTCACAGGCAGGCCACTGCCTACAGGACCAGTCATAAGGCCGGGGTGGTTTTTCAATGGCTGCAGGGCTAGGGCTTGCTTGGGAAAGGGGGAGAAGTGGCCTCAGGCAAGGGAAGACGCAATACTGGAGAAAGGGGGTATCCCAGATTGTGTGTGGGAGCACATGTTGACCTGTGCAAGTGGCCTCAAGAGAGTGAGGGCTGAGGAGGCAGTTACCAGATGAGATAAAGCCAGATGGAGACATGAGGGTGTGTGCGAGAGTGTGAGTGGTCATGTCCCTTGAGCTGGCAGTAAACGAGGTGAATATGTGATGGCCTTGTGAGCGTGTTGAGTTTAGAGTGATGAGATGGTTGCCTTACCCTGGCAGTATGGATGAGATCATTCATCCTCTTTCTGCAGTGGATGGCAAACCTCTTTTGTGCAGCATTGGCACTGATCACCACTGCCATCGCCTACCAAGCCGGAGTTGTGACAGGGATGGCCCTCTTGCGGCCAGAGCAGTGGTAGAGGACAACCTGGTGGGCTCCAATGTGTCCAGAGGTAATCCCTGGGACGTGTCACTGATTCAGGGGCTGCTGTCTTCTTGCCTTTCAGGGCCATGTCTTCTATGCAGCAGTCCTGTGCTGGAAGAACTGGGAGGTGTGCGCGCAGCTACACTTTAAATATGGTGCCCGGCGTGAGGAAGCGGCAAGGTAACAGTGTGGTAGGTGATTGAAAGCCTGGCCGCCATGCAAACTGCGTGTTTCTGGAAGGCATGATTAATGAGGCGGGTTTTGGACAATACGGCTGGCAGATAAAACGTTCTTTTTCCAGCCTGCTACGACACTTAGTGCAAATCTGGGGCAATTCTGCCCACAGACTTTGAACCAATAAATAATTCTATTTAGATCAGATATGTGAATGAACATTATCCAGTATAATACAGGAAGATGTACATTTCGTTACATTTTGAATAGATGTAAATGGTCTAAATTTTACCCATAGTGATGAATTGCACTTGCCCATGGACTTTCTATTGAATTATGCTCAGGAACTTGCTGTGATTAGAGAGCTATCTCAGTGAAACACTCTACAGGAGATCAGGAAACTGTAAACAGGGAAAGAAACTCTGCATCTCCTCAAGAAACAAGATAAAGAACTGTTAATGAGCTATGCAGAGTCTGGGCCAGGAAGTATTTGGCTTTCATTGAATTTAATGTCAAATCAGGCCTAGTAAGAGAAATAAAGAGGGAGACAAAGAAAGATTAAGAGAAAAATCTCTAATAATAATTAAACACCGAAGGAATAAGACTCCACATTTGTAAGGAATGAGACTCCATATTTGTAAAAGTTAATTTTCAGCGCCAGTGAGGTTGTTTGGCAGCAATCATGCCTTACCATAGTTTTTTAAAAATGCATACTCAAGGATGGGCAAGCCCTAAAGTTTTTGGCAAGTTTACTGGATATCAGTCACACAAGTGCAGCACTCCTACACTATTCCAAGTGTTTGAATGCTGAGTTCCTTGGTGATGTGCTGGTGTAGAGCAACTTCAGTGTCTGAAACATCCAGTTGATGCAATCCTTTCTGTCTTTCTTTCTGTCACCTGTCCATCCATAGCACCACTTTCTCTTTCCATCAATCAAATCAACCTTTTTTCAAATTAGTGTTTCAAAACTATCAACCATGACCTTTGCCTGAATAGTACCCACCTGAAGCTGTGTAGAATGTCAGAGCGCACATTCTCCACATATTTCCATCTAAGTATGCCTCAGTCCAGCTAAAGGGAGTACACACCAAGGAATTACATTATGTATCTAAATCACTGACATCAGACATCTAATCTAAAAATCCAATAGCACAAAATCATTGGTTTCTGGCTTTAGAAATTCAATAAAGAAATGATAGCTTTAATTTAAATGAGAATAGTGTTGAAACTGAAAATATTCATCTTCTGATGGGAAGAGGCACCATAAATATATGAATTTAATACTGAAAGTGACACCAGTCCCCTTTAGCAGCTGAATGTAGAATATCATGGGTTGCCGAATCTTTGTCACAGAATCTAATATATCATCCCATTAGTATTCCAGTCTTTCTCATACATGTTGTTAAATAGTGACTGGTATAGATAAAACACTGTGAAGAGCTGATGCAAAGTCATGTGAGACTTGGAACATCTGGATGAGGAATACAGTGGCTGACAGTGCCCTTTTACCTCTAACTCCAGTGCAAGTTCTGTGTGAGGCATAACTGTGCCTTTATTGATTCAGTATGTCAATTAACTATTATTGTCTTAGTAGTTGTCCCAAACTGCTTTGATAAAATATAATAGGAATAAAACAGATCACTTAGTTTCAACCCATGCATCAGGTACGACAAAGGTTCACCCAGCTGAGTCAACTCTACCAAGTCCCCCTCACTAACATCTGAGGACTTTTGCAAAAATTGGGAGAGCTGTCCCACATAATAGAGAAGCAACAGCCTTACTACGCATACTCACTAAATTAAGCCCTTCAGCCATTGACCAAATGCCAGGACACAGCCACCAGAAATTGTGAACACAGTGCTATGTACATTTGGGAGGAAATGCCCCTGGAGTTCTCAACATCAATTCTGGGCCTCCTGAATTCTCATGGCATCAGATTAAATACAGGCAAGGAAACCTCCTGCCAATTACCACCTGCCATCCTCCCTCACCTGATGAATATATACCTCCAGGTTGAACACGACTTGGAACAAGCATTGAGGGTGGCAGGGCACAGAATGCATTCTGCGTGCACCACCAAGATTGGCTCAGAAACACCATTACTGACTGGGTTAGCCGGGCCTGAAGAACATCGCTGCCAAACTGGGCGTGCAGCAGGTGGTGAGGTACCAATACAAGGAGCAAACCTATTTCACTGTGTCCTCACCAATCTTTCTGTTGCAGGTGCATCTGTCCATGGCAGTATTGGTAGGAGAGACCATAGTACAGTCTTTGTGGAGAAGGAGTACCATCTTCACACTGAAGAACCCTTCATCATATTGTATGGCACTACCACCATAATAAATGGGATAGACTCAGAAAGACCTAACAACTACAATGCAGGATGCTGAACAGCAAAAGCAGCATGATGCCACTGCCAAACACATCTTATCTTCTCCCTTTTCAGCATCGCAAAGGAACCATTCCCTTTGAAGCATCTTGGTCCGCTCCTCAGTTGCCCCCTTCCATGCATGTAGCACCTTTCCATGCATGTGCAGAAGATGCAACACTTGCCTTCTCCCCTCATTGTCTGAGTCCCCAAACATTCCTTCCGGGTGATACAGCAATTTAAATGTATTGCTTTCAATATAGTGTATACTGTATTCACTGCCTACAATGAAGCCTGACCTACATTGGGGACACCAAACGCAGATGGGGTTACTACTCCTCCACTCAGTCCACAAGCGTGACCCTGAGTTTCCAGTCTCCGATCATTTTAATTCTCCACCAAACCTCTCTGTCCTCATCCTTCTGTAGTGTTCCAATGAAGTTCAAAGGAAGCTTGGGGAACAGCACCACCCCTTACAATTTGGCACTCCATCGAACTTCTGGATTCAAAATTGCATTCAACAATTTCAGACTGAAAGCTCTACCCCCATTTTGTTTCCTTTCTCTTTGCAGGTTTCGTTTTTATTCTTGTTTTTTCCTTCATTTTATTTTCCTTTCAATGGCAGGTGTTCATCATTCTGCCATTCATACCTCCTCTTGATACACCTTTTGTTTCTTTACTTGCCCATTGGCACATCCTTTGGCCCCTGCGCCACTAACTGCTTTGCCATTTAATCTATTCTGCCTTCCACCCTTTTGTCCTTTTTCTACACTCCCGCTTTTCACTTGCTTAAAAAATAGTTCTGATGAAAAGTCATCAACCTGAAACCTTAACTCTGTGTCTGTCTCCACAGATGCTGCCTGATCCGCTGAGTATTTTCAGCATTTCCTGTTTTTATTTTAACTTTCCAGCATTAGCAGTATTTTGCTTGTGAACAGACATCTTGTTGTGATAGCTGTCCAGTGACTTGACAAGTTTGTCTGAACATGCACATGTGTTGAAGGTATTGAGGACAGGATTGGGCTTGGCTTTGATATTCTCCATACTCAACAAGTCTGCTAATATTCTAGTGAGAGCACATTGGGCAGAATTTTTCAACGGCGGGATTTTACATTCCCGCTATCGTCAATGGGGCTTAGAATGTCTCGCCGCATTTTACAGCCTTGTCCCCTTCGAAACGGGGCCATAAAATTCTGCCCATTAAGAATGTTGCTTTATACTGTGTGGGTGCCAGACAGTGATAAGCACTCCTGAAATTGTATCCCAACAGAAGTAATTGCTTCAGAACAGAAAAGAAAATTCAAGGAAGAAAGAAGATTTGAACGTGCCATAAATAGATTTCAGAAGAGGTTCAGTGCTATACCCTCAAATATAGCTGTCTCATAATAAATGTTTTGTCCTCAACACAATGCGGAATCTATATGAATGACTCGTAACCATTCAAAGATTCTCCATCATTTACAACGTTCAAGAGTGTGTAGAATACTTACCCTCACAACAATATGCAAGAATCTCAGTATTATCCAAGACAGGCATTTCACTTGATCGATAGCCCTGCCACTGAATACCAAATACAATACCCAACCGTCCATCCCAGCACACTGTGGCGGCAATATGTACACTCTATAGGATGCACTGTCACAACTCAGCAGGGTTGATTTAATTGCACCTCCCTCTTCTTCAACCTCTACCATCAAGAAGATCAGGATCAGAACTGTTATGGAAACACCAAGTTCCCCTCCAAGTCATATTATCTTGACCTGGGTATTTGGGTATTGGTGTTGACCTGGGTCAATATTATATCATTCCTTACCTAACTCCATCTTGGGTACACCAACAGCTGAAGGCTGGAGAGGAAATACTAAAAAAGAGTGGGAATTGTTGTAGTATTTTCCCTCTCAAGCCCAGGGACGTTGAATGTCCCCATCTCTTGGCTGAAATCAACTAACTCAGCATGGACCAGGAATTAAAGCTGGGATTGTCATAGTTTAGCAAATATTACAATAACAAAGCTATGACTGACATCTGTGTCCTACACGGTGTAGCACATGTCAATGGACTGTAAAAACTTTACCTACAAAACAAATACATTGAAAGGAAAATATTTCATTCTTTTAGACATGGACGTTGACTGATCAAATTACCAGACAAATTAAAATGTTTCCAGATTCAGCATTACATTACACTTAACTGGTAGAAAATTGCAACCCATGTGGCAATTTGCATCCTAGTAAATATTAGACAAAGTACTGTTCTGCCTGCATAATTTGATTGAGATTTTGGCAGCTCACTGCTAATTCCGGCCTCTTTATTTAAAACTCACCACTAACTGAGTAATATCGACTTCCATCTTTAAATAGTGCATGGACAACACGAGTTGTTACAACAGCTTGAAGGCAGGTCGTGATCTTCCGCTCAGCCCGCCAATGGGAGGCCATATTTCCTGCCATTGGTCGGCGGGGAGCTAATTGTAATATATTAGCATATAATTAAAAAGCCATCCCGCCAAGCACTTGGAATCCCCTGGCGGGAAAGCACGCTGACATGTTTCACAACACCACAGGCAACGTGCACTTGGCAGCCTTCACCAAGTTCCCCTCCAAGTCATATTATCTTGACCTGGGTATTTGGGTATTGGGATTGACCTGGGTGAGTGAACAGCAGTGTTCACCACAGCTCGCCCATTGTTTACAGGCCTCAGGGGTGCCAGGGGACAAGGGCAACTAGTGCCTGGCCTCGGAGGCAACTGCTGACGAGTGGGGGGATGGTGTCTGGGTGCAAGTGCTGAGGGGAAGGGGAGGGATCAAGTGCTGCCCTGGCGCTGCATCCTGCACAGGGGCAATCGAGGTGGGGGGCAGGGTAAGCGAGGGAAGTGGCCACGCATTAGGGACACCTGTATAAACTGACTGTGTCTCTGCAACTGAGACAGATCAGACGCAGCCACAGTGATATGATTGGGGTCAGGCTCCAAGCCTGCCCACCCTGGCAAGCAACCAAAGGGTCACCAAGCGTTCCTTAACTTACCCCTCCCCCCACCGCCGTCCCACCTCCCCCAGCCTGGCACAGACTTTATTGGACCACGGAGCAGTTGGATTACACACGTTGTACAACCTCCTCACCAACGCTGGCCATGTAGCTGTCACTGCTGGAGGTGCTCACAGCCCCTTGCAATCTCGGCATCCCGGTTTGGACCAGTGTCCCCCATGTCGCAGGTTGACCGGACAGCCATGCAGCGCACTCATCTCTGGCCATCCGAGGGGTGACCAGCTCTCTCCGGGAAGCATTAAGGGGCGGTCACACAGGGCCAGGAAAGGTGCTAAATACAGCCATGATAACCATGTCTCTCTCTCTCTCTCTCATGCTGCAGGAGGACCACATCAGGATCCTGGGGACCTAGCTGTGTGCCTGATGGCCTACAGAGACTGTAGAAGACGGAGGAGAGAGTGACTGAGGCTCCTGGCTGTGTAAAGGTAGGAGCAGCAACCTCATGAGGAAGGGGCATCAGGGGTCCTGCACACTCTGCCCAGGAGTGACAGTGAGCTGTGGCTGGTCAGCGCCTAGTGACCCCCAGGGTCTATAGACACCGCCTGTCATTCCTGCAGATGTCTGAGAACCAGTGTCACCGATGTCTAGGGAACTGGTTGGTCACATCTGCCACTTGCTGCAGGACTTGGCACCAAGGGGACATGGAGGGCATCCACTGCCAGGGGCTGTGAAAGTGACTGTGGGGCTCAATTTCTATGCCAGTGGCTCCTTTCAGGGCTCCACAGGTGACCTCTGTGGGATTTCACAATCCCCCACCCACAAATACATCCATGAGGTCACAGGTGCCATCTTCTCCATGGCAACAACTTTGTGCATTTCGCCCAGGATCGGAACAGCCAGGATGCCAGGGCCATTAGATTCTCCCTGATCTCGGGATTCCCACAGGTGCAGGGTGTGATTGACTGTACTCATGTGGCGCTCAGGTCTCTGTCACTACACTCAGTGACTTCATCACCCACAAGGGCTTCCACTCACTGAATGTGCAGCTGGTGTGTGACCACCAGAAACACATCCTGCAGGTATGTGCACAGTTTCCAGGGAGTGTGCACGATGCCTACATCCTGAGTCACTCACAGATCCCTGCAGTCTTCCAGGGTCCACAGAGGCTGCAGGGTTGGCTCCTTGGGGACAAGGGCTACCCACAGAGGCCGTGTCTGATGACACCCGTGTGTCAGGGTCAGACTGCAGCAGAGCGACGCTATAATGAGGCTCATGCTGCAGCTCATAACCTGGTGGAGCAGAGCACCGGGATGCTGGAGATGTGGTTCCAGTGCCTGGACTGGTCTGGTTGTGCCCTGCAATACAGTCCACAGAGGGTGTCACACATCATCATCGTCTGCTACACCCTTTACAACCTGGCGCTGCAATGGGGAGAGGAACTGGCTGAGGAGGAGATGGGGTAGTTGGAGGTCGCCTCCGATGAGGAGGACGCCAATGGGGATGAGGGTGAAGGGTCCTTGCTGGTGACAATGACAGGGCTAAGGCTCTCAAACTGGCCAGAAGAGGCAGGCGCACTCAGGAGGCCCTCATAGCTGCCAGATTTGTGGAGGATGATGAAGACATGCAGTGAGGTGACCCCACAGATCCTCACATCACAGTTGTGAATGTTTGACTCCAGTCTGGCTTATCTCAGCCCCAATACCGTCAGTGAGAATGCTCCTGTCATGGAGATGCAGTGGAGGCCCTCATAGTCGCTCAATCACAGGAGGATGATGACAACATTCAGTGAGGACACTCCATAGATCTTCACATGGCCTCTGAGAATGTCTGACTCCTGTCTGGCCGAGGACAGCTCACTTATGCTCCATGATCAGGGCCATCTCAGAGACCCAGCCATGAAACTTTAGATGCATCTGATGCTGTGTCCGCCTTCAGCACCTCAGTCCTTCAGGAGCTGGTGCACAGCATCACTGGTCACAGATGCTGGTGTGATGGGGCCAGCCCCACCTTAAAGGTGCTGGGAGCACACAGAGAGTATGAGGGAACTCTGTGGGGCCTGCCCACTACATTCTGGCAGCAATGACCAGCATCGCCGAGGTGCAGGAATCAGTAATGTGTCCAGGGAGTGTGAGGCTGGAGCATCACTGTGGTCTGAAGGCCACACAGACACAGGGAAGAGTCCCTGGACTGAGACACCTGCCTTTATCTTGCGCAGAAAGGTTTCACGTCTGAGTAACAAGAACACTGCTCATCAGACCTAACCCTGCCGTTGTGCCTTGGTGCTCCCTGGACATCCACAGCAGAGGTGGAGGTAGACTGCTGACTGTGACACCCTGTCTGTGATGACTTTGGAGGCCGTCCTCTGGAGGGCCGAGACTTGGAGGGCCCCGGCCTGCTTTCAGGGTCCTGCTGTGTGGCAGTGACACCCTCCTCGGCCTGTGAAGCTGGATCTGCGGAGGTCACTGTAAGATAGGATTTGGATGGGCTGGTCACTCCCAGAGTCACCTGGGTGGATGGCCCCACAGCGTCTGCTTACTGATCCTCCTTCCAAGGGCGTCTGAGGGCCCTTGGCTGACTCCATGAGCGGAAGGGGTAGCTGGAGTGAGATTGAGCTGCCCAGCACCCCTCTCACATACACACTGTTGGAGGCCAACTATGGCATCAGCAATGGAGCTAAGCCCACGCGGCAGTGCCGGAGTGATGTCCTGGACCAAGGTCTCCATGGCAGCCGCCATCTTGCCAGTGCATTGCAATGCTGGCGCTATCATCACTGCCTGGAGATGGACAGGATCGTCCATCATGCTTTGTAATCTGAGGAGTGCAGCAGACATCCCTGATGTTCCGGAACTTCCCTTTGCAGCTCCAGCAACTGAGACATGACTGAGTCCAGAGGCTCGTCACCTGACTCGGACTCAGCAACGTTCTGGCCTCCAGCAGTCCTCTGGGCGCTGGGGACCTGGGAAGTCCCTGCCCCCACCTGCTGTGGATCAGACAGTGTGATGTGCTTACCAGACTGTGATCCCGAGGCTACTGTAAAGCCAGGTCCCACCGAGGAGTGTGTCTCTGTGCTAGGGGAGGGTGTGGGTGAGGCTGTGACGGGACTTCAGGGAGGGTGTCTCCAGATTCCTCTTCAGAGGTTTCTTTGGGGCTTAATTGGAGGCCCTGGGTCATGGACTCTGTCGGCTGTTTGGCAGATGTGCCTGTGGAAGGAAGGGGAGATAATTAGTGTATGGCAGTGGCCTGTGAAACAGGACACATCACTCACAGCATGGTTGTCTGATGGATGTTGCACTGCTGGATCCTCACTTGGAAGAGCAGCACTGACCTCACTGTCAGCACAGGACCGGTCCCAGTCATCGCCGGCCAGCTGGATGGCTCTGTTTTTGAATTCTGTCAGAACTTTGATTTCTGGCATCCCATGGCCTGTCTACGACCTTTCCTTCCTGTTGTGAGCTAATTTGTCCTGCGTGGATAGAGATGGAGAGAGTGTATCAGGACACCTGATGATAAGTATTCCTGGCCTGAGAGGGTAGTCAGTGGTCCCATGGACAGGATGAGGACAATGACGGTGTGTGTGAGAGAGTGAATGGTGATGTCCCTTGCACTGGCAGTGAGTGAGGGCCCTGTGGGTGTGTGATGGGTTTGTGAGTGTGTGAGTTGGGAGGGATGAAAAGAGTGACTTACCCTGGTGGAACGGAGGAGATCATTCATCCTCATGTGGCACTGGGTGGCTGTCCCCCTCTGCAGGGCTTTCACACTGACCACCACTACCACCCCCTCCCGAGCCGGGTTGGTGACATTGCTGCCCATCCTGCAGCCAGAGCGGGGGTAGAGCACATCCCCACGGGCCTCCACAGCATCTAGCAGTCGCTCGCGGGACCTGTCTATGAAGTGGGGGGCTACGATCTTTTTGCCTTTGCTGGCTATGTCTCCCAGGCAGCGCTGGTGAGCTGGTGGCAGTGAGCACTTTGCTGGCGGCTGCCTTTTAAAGATGGCGGCCAGTGTGATACACCAACGGGGTGATGGTGAGTGGGTGAATGACAGCCCGCCCACCATGGAAACAGCGTGATTCCTGGGAATGCATAAATAAAGAAGCAGGCTCAGGAAAATACAGCGTGATAACCCCCCATTTTCGTCAGCAGGTAGGACTCCATTTTACCTGCCTGCTGCCGCACTTAGTGCAAATCTGGGAAAATTCCACCTGCAGTAATATCTACTACAGTATATCACAAATCCAATGCATAGGTTCCAAATTTCATTGTAAATTTTAATGGTATGCTTGTCCACAACAGCAAAACCATTACATGGCTGCAGTACCAGTCACACCTGTAGGTGGCACTATTATAGAAGTTTTCAATTTGAAGGATGTCATACCTTGCTAGTTACACACTCACTGGGCCTTGTATCCCACACACAGTAGTGAATATATGGGTGGCTCATTCGTTATTATTGGCATAACCTTTTTTCTCAAATGCATCTTTTGCTGTCTAAAAACAAATGATTTGGATAGCCAATTAATACTGAGACAGGAATTACTTGCTGACAGATTTGCTTGTCCAACTTTGTAATTCTGAGCACCTATGATTGAGCTCTCAACACTTCCTACTCCGCAAACTAAAGCTGCAATAATCTTATTCCTTGTTCGATGCCTGCCAACATGAGATTCCAAACCATCTTCTTCATTTAAATCTTTAATTAAATCAGCCTTCAATGATTGTGGCACCTCTAGCAATGAAACACACCACCCCTCCCAGCCAAACTGTCTGTGTGCCCCAGGTGGGACTTCAAGAAAAGTGCCTCACCTTGGGCCATACCCTGATGGAAAACCTGCACCACCAGAAACCCCAGTCAGCAAAACCTGAAGTCATGGTCACAGCCAAGAGTACCCCACATTCCTCGATCCCCACCCAGGCTATTTCTCTCTCCTGGAGCAGCCATAGTTATCAAGCCAGCAGGTAAATGAAAATAAAGGAGCTAAATGTTAAACTTAAAATGTAAAACGTCTTTCTAAAGAATGTGGCACCTTGCGGCTGGTCTGGAATTCCACACTGTCAATCTTACTCACCCTCCTGGTTCCGCACCACCACCCCCTGTCTCATGGACACCTCTTCACATGGGATGGATGAAATTGCCCAGCCCTTACACTAAACCTTGTGCCCAACCCCAAGAATTCTGGCCCCTCTAATTCACCCCGCTTGACCAGTAACAGGTTATTTGTTACATCGCATGGCCTCCCTCTCTCACATTGTAACATGTGGGTCAATGATCACTCACTGAGCTAGTTTGCGCTCAGATTAGCCAGCTCATTCTTGAGTTATACAAAGCCTTAATGTGTGAACAAGGAGGATTGTAATGTTTGTCATTGTTATTACTGCTATCTATCCTTATCACTTCACCTGAGGAAATAGCCAGCGAAATAATCGCCCTGCACCAGCCTGCTACCACATTCTCCAATCCCAACTTCTCCACAAGTGATAATTAGTGATTTAACCAATGCAACTATGGTTTGGGAGGTCTGAAATCCACCATGTGTCCCATCATTACTCCTTGGCTACTCTCAGTAAGTTTAGCATACCAACCGAAGCAAAGTCTCAGGGTGTGGTGCTTGAAGCTCGATGTGAGAGCTCGATGAGCCATCAGGATCAACTGCTAATAACATCACCCTTCTAGATGCAGTCATTTGTCAAAAATGGTGCTACCTTTAAGGTTTGCTCCATACACTCCATCATAGCTACTGAACAGATTAAGTAACTGTATAATTGTAACCTTGTGTATGTGTTTTATTCTTTCCTTTTGTTAGTAAATGTTTTAATTTAATTTTTAAAATCTCTAAAGGCGTTAGTGGACTCATGACTTCTGAATTCAGTGCACAAACCTTCTCATAATAAATGTAAATTACAAAACCGTTGTGATAGCTTGGCCAAGTTTCCCTTGTGGATTTGGTCAGCCTGGCAAATACCACCTGCCATTTCATAACAAGGCCCTTTCTAGCCCAAGGGTCAAATTCTATCCTTGTGCCTGCCCCGCTTCCCCCAATACAAAGAACAGTTGTTGCTGCCCCACTGAAATTCTTCCCCCCCCCCAACTCGAAAACCCTATACGTCCATAAAAAAATCTTTTAACTAGAGGGTCCATCACACGTATGAAGTACAAAATGGGAGAAAAAAGTCATTCCTGTCCAGATTATTTTACATGATCAACAGCAAGACAGGCCATTCACAGAGCATGCTGCTAATTCTTGTAATATTTCTCAAGGGCAAAGACCTACAGAATTTCAGCATAAAGAACAGGAAGCTGTTATCAGATCTGTGTAGGCGATGATTTTATTTTTCTGTAATACAAGGTAAAGAATGTACTTTTGAAAAGAATGAGAAAAGCAATATCAACAACTATATTCATGAAGCTATTTATTTATGAAGCAGTACATGACAATTTTTGTATGTAACTGATATTCAGAGAGACCAAATTTACTTCTTCTTCTCCAAATGATGTCTTAGGAAAACACTCTTTATTTTTCATAAAGCAACGTCCTTTGGGTCCACTAAACACATATTTCACAAATGAACAAAAGTAAAAGGCCAGAAATGCTCTGAAAATCTGAATGCTCTGGTGAAGGGTCCACATCTGAAAAATTGACATCTCTGTTTTCTATCCATTGACGCTGACTGACCTGCAGATAACTTTCTGCATTTTTCCTTTTTACATCTTTGGCAAATTTCTTTCCAAATATTTTCAATGGCCATGTGGAACTCCAGCCAGTACTGTCATCCCCAAGCTCCCCTTCATAACAGGTAATCACCAACTCTAGGTGCAAAGCCACTGAAGATTTGCTGATCCGTTTTTTTTTTAAAAAAGTATGAATGCTGAGTTCAGGCCCAGAGTTAGCCTAATTTGCCTCCTTCCAAACTGAGAAGGGTTATGGTTGTTCTCCACTTTTTAATTCCATTTTGAGCCATTGTTATTCTTTACGCATTCAACCCCTGGAGCCCAATCTGCTACTTAATTAGATCATGGGCAATCTGTACTCAGTTTAGCTGCCATATGTCCCTTATCCCTCGATACTCTTATCTAACAACTGTCAAAGACACATCTTAATACCAGCAGAATATAATGGAGAAATGTGTTTTATAGTTACTTGTGTGAGGGGATCTCCCATTGCTTGGCTCACAGTGAATCAGAGGACCATACATGCTATACCACAGGCCAGGCAAGATATTACCTCAAGAGTAAATAGGCCTTGCTCACAGATTACTATGGATTGGGCTTAGGTTTGGGTGAAGCCATGCTGCATGAGTTGAAGAAGGGGAGCGTTAAATAAATCTGACTGTGTTCAGCTGAAAGAGGGGAACCAGGAGTACCATGGGTTATGGATGATTAAATAAATGCACCAAACAACTCACTGTGGGCTTTTGGAGAACTGTATAAATAAATGAGAACACTGCAGTTTGTAAAGTGTGAACCAAAGGATTATTAACACTAGGGGTTCTAAAGAATTAAATTAATAAATGGGTATTAATTTATACCCATTTAAATAGTTATAAGGACTCCAGCCAGAAAGGGAGAAATAAAGTGGCCCAAGCATGAAAAAAATTAAATATGAGTTTGTTATTGAATGGAGAAGCAGGCCAGTGGGGTGAATGGCCCACCCCTGCTCCTACTTCTTACATTCTTATAAGCAACAAGCGTTGCGAAAAAGTAAACAAGTACGTGAAAATGGCCCAGAAAGAATGAAATGGTTAAGAAGGGTTCAGCCTTGAAGGATTAAATTGAAAACTGCAATGGGCAAG
This sequence comes from Carcharodon carcharias, assembly GCF_017639515.1. Classification (NCBI taxonomy): domain Eukaryota; kingdom Metazoa; phylum Chordata; class Chondrichthyes; order Lamniformes; family Lamnidae; genus Carcharodon; species Carcharodon carcharias. The sequence goes on along the minus strand of NC_054484.1, from coordinate 103,865,981 downwards.
TCCCAAAGGAGTGATACAGAATAAAGTCTGGTAGAGGGTTGGAAAAGCAACGTTTTACCTGCTGGCTGCAATGGGTGGCTTTTCACACCGGATCATCCCAATCCCGCCTCATTAAACATGCATTCCCGAGAAACATGCCATTTTGATGGTGGGCAGCCTCCGATTCGCCTGCTTCCCTTCACCTCACCGTTTCCTCATGCCAGGCACCAGGTTTAAAGTGCAGCCGCACGCACACCTCTCAACGCTTCCAGCCCAGGACTGCTGCACAGAAAAAATATGGTCCTGAAAGGCAAGGTGACTGTAGCCCCCCCGATTCAGTGATGTGTCCCTGAAAGGCCTTTTTGGTCGGAGTGGAAGCTCGCTGAGATGTCCTCTACCCCTTGCTCTGTGCAAAGACAAGCAAGCAAGCAAGGTCACCAATCCAGCATGGGAAGCAGTGGCAACGGTGGTCAGTGCCATCACCTTACAAAAGAGGACAGCTACCTAGTGCCACAAGAGGATGAATGGTCTCAACCATTCCGTCAGAAGTCACTCTTCTCATCACTCTCAACTCACACTCTCACAAACCCATCACACATCCACAGGGATCTCACACCTCAAGGGACAACACCACTAACTCTCACACACACCCTCACATCTCCATTAGGCTCATATCCTCTGGAGCTCATGTCCTCATCCTGTCCATGTCTCCACTCACTACACAAACATTCCACCCAGTGCCATGTGTCCTGCTCACACTCTCTCCATCTGTTCCCATGCAGGAGAAGTTGGCTCACAACAGCAGGGAGAGGTCTCATTCCAGGGATGGAGTGGCCTAAATTAGGCCCCTCGCTCACTTTGAGGAGTGTGCCATCGCGCTAACTGGTGAGGACGTGGACCATGTCCATGAGGTTGGCAGTGAACACCCACGTGAGGATCCTGAACCTCATCATCTCTCTCTCAACGTAACTGTGAGCTCTCTCTCCTGCTTTTGATTCTGCTGCCATGCACTAATTATCTCTACTTTGGTTCACAGGGAGCTCTGCCAGCAACCAGTACTCTCAGCCAGCCAGTCCCTCAGCTCCATCCACATCTTCACCTCCAGCCAAGAGGACACCTCCTCCATTGAAGAGCTGGAAATAAGCAGCCTGGAAGACCCGTCACAGTGCTTACCCACACCCTCCACCAGCTCAGGGACACACACACCTCAATGGGACCCAGATCTAGAGCAGGTTCGGGGTCACAATCTGATGGTCACCACACGGACACGTGTCCAGACCAGGAGGAGGCAGGTTCAGCCAAGCTCCCTGGCACTCGGAGGACTGCTGGGGAAGAGGCAGCTGTGAGCCAGAATCAGGTGATGAGCCTCTGGATCCGGCCTTCAAACTCATCCTGGAGAGTCAGCAGAAGGCGGGGGGAGTGGTGGGGGAACATCACACAGGGCTGTTGGAAGCTCTCAGCAGAGTGGCATGCGAGTCAGAGGAGTGCTTCTGGTTGCTCTCTGATGAATGTGCACACATAGAGGTCTCCATAGGAAAGACAGTGAATGCCATGGAGACCCTGGTCCAGCAGGACTTGGAGATGCGTGCAGACCTGCCCCCATCATGGTAGCTATGGGTGGATTCCTACAGTGGCAACATGAGGGGGAAACAGGGCACATCGATGTCCCTCTGGGTGCTCCTTCCTCTCAAGGAGTCAGACCAGGGCCATTGGGCACCTGAAGGGAGGAGGAGTGGCAGCTGGACACGCCTGGGTCATCCACTCAGGAATCTCCAAGGTTGTCTACCCCCTCCGAGTCCCTTTTGCCTGTGACCCCTTCAACCTCATCCTCTGTCGCTGCAGAGGGAGCAGCGGCCCACAGGAGGACAGATGCCAAAGGCTCTCCAGAGGACACACGCCAAAGTCATAAGAGGCAACAAGGCCAACCATTCCACAGACTGTTTCCACCCCTGCTGCGGATGTCAGGGCAGCACCTAGAAGAAGTGGCAGGCCTAGAAACATTAAGAATTTCTGTTCACAAGTGGTTGCGCAGATGAACACGTTTTGTCACTTTATGATCCGAAAATATATCCACTTTCACTGAATAATGTGTAATGGTGTCTTTCAGCTTCACTTACAGGCTTCATGAGTGCCCCTCCCCTCCCACTGCACTCCCCCATACCACACCCCCCCCTCCCAACTAACAGTTCGACTACATGTAGCCAGGCCAAGAGTGCTTCTGGAGGGAGAAGTGTAGGTGGCAGGGCCTTTCGGAGCCTTGGGCAAGCTCTCTCCCAGGCACGCCGAGCCTTCATCCATCACAACCATCTCACTGTCCCGAGCATTTTAATGCTCCCTGCAGGGGTTCCCTTTCAGTTATCCATCTGAGCTGACCTGCTTCTCCGCCCACCCACTCCCATGCAGCATCTGTGCCTGTTCACCATGAACAATTAGGCAATTAGGGATGGGCAATAAATGCTGGCCTAGCCAGCGACACCCATATCCTATAAATGAACATAAGAACATAAGAAATAGGAACAGGATTAGACCATTCAGCCCCTCGAGCCTGCTCCGTCATTCAGTAAGATCATGGCTGATCTGCTTGTGTTTTGAGTTCTACATTCCCATCTAATCCCGATAACCTCTGATTCCCTCGCCTAACAAGAATCTATCTACCTCTGCCTTAAAAATATTCAATGACCCCACCCCACCACCTTCTGAGGCAGAGAGTTCCAAAGTCGCTCAACCATCTGGGTGACAAAATTTCTCCTCATCTCTGTCCTAAAAGAGCGACCCCTAATTTTAAAACAATGTCCCCTAGTTCTGGACTCACCCACATGAGGAAACATCCTTTCCATGTCCACCTTGTCAAGGCCATTCAGGATCTTGCATACTTCAATCAAGTCACCCTCACTCTTCTAAACTCCGGTGGAAATAAGCCCAGTCTGTCCAATCTATCCTCATAAGACAACCCACTCATTTCAGTATCAATCTAGTAAACCTTCTCTGAACCGTCTCCAATGCATTTACACCCTTCCTTAAATAAGGAGACCAAAGCTGCGCACAGCATTTGAGGTGTGGTCTCACCAATTCCCTGTATAATTGAAGCACAACATCCTTACTTTTATATTCAGTCCCTCTCGTAATAAAGGATAGCATCTCATTAGCCTTCTTAATTACTTGTTGTACCTACATACTAACTTTTTGTGACTCATGTCCTAGAACATCTAGATACCTCTGCACCTCAGGATTATGCAACCGTTCTCCATTCAAGTACTCTGTTTTTTTTGTTCTTTCTGCCAAAGTGAACAACTTCACATTTTTCCCATTAAACTCCATTTGCCAGATCTTTGCCCACTCACTCAACCCATCTATATCCATCTGCAATCTCCTCATGTCCTCTTCACAACATACTTTCCTACCTATCTTTGCATCATCTGCAAATTTAGCTACCATGTCTTCACTCCCCTCATCTAAGTCATTGATGTAAATCATAAAAAGTTGAGGCCCCAGTACAGACCCCTGTGGGATTCCACTCGTCACATACTGTCAATCCAAAAAAGACCCATTTATGCATACTCTCTGCTTTCTGCCTGCCAGCCAATCTTCTATCCATGCTAATATGTTACTCCCTACACCGTGTGCTTTTATTTTCAGATGTAGCACCTTATCAAATGCTTTCTGGAAATCCAAATACAGTCTGTCTACAGGTTCCCCTTTATCCCCTGCACATGTTATTACTTCAAAAAACTCCAATAAATTGGTTAAACATGATTTCCCTTTCACAAAGCTATGCTGACTCTTTCAGATTGCCTTGAGCTTTTCTAAGTGCCCAGCTATAGCTTCCTTAATGATCGATTCTAACAACTTCCCCATGACAGACACCAAGCTAACTGGCCACTAGTTTCCTGTTTCCTGCCTCCCCCTCTTCTTGATTAGAGGGGGTTATATTTGTTACTTTCCAGTCTGATGGAACCTTTCCAGAATCTAGCGAATTTTGGGAAATTAACACCAGCGCATCGGCTACCTCATTAGCCACCTCTTTTAAGACTCTAGGATGTGGTCCATCGGGAGCCAGAGACTTGTCAGCCCACAGCTCCATCAATTTGCTCAGTACTATTTCCCCAATGATTTCAATTTCACCAAGTTCCTCTCTCCCTTTCACATCCTGATTTGCAGCTGTTACTGTAATGTTTATTGTATCATCTTTAGTGAACACAGAAGCAAATTAGCTTTTCATTTCTTCCGCAATTTCCTTATTATCTATTACTAACTCCCCACTGTCACTCTCTAAAGGATTAACATTCACTTTACTTACTCTTTTCCTTTTTAAATACCTGTACAAACTCTTGCTATCCATTTTTACACTTCTAGCTAGCTTCCTCTCATACTCTAATTTATTTCTCCTGATTAACCTTTTGGTCATTTTCTGCAATTCTTTATTCTGTCCTGCTACTCATCTTTGCGGAGTTGTATGCTTTTTCCTTAAGTTTGATGCTTTCCTTAAATTCTTTAGCTAACCACAGATGGTGGGTCCTCCCCTTAGAATTTTTCTTTATAATAGGAATGTACTTATTCTGAATACTCTGAAATATCCCCTTAAACGTTTGCCACTGCCTCTCTATTGATCTATCCTCTAGCCTAGTTTCCCAGTTCTCTTCACCTAGCTCAGCTTTTATCCTCACATACTTATTTAAGTTTAAGATACTAGTCTTGGACCCACTCTTCTCCCTTTCAAACTGGATGTAAAATTCAATCATATTGTGGTTGCTGCTACCTAGGGGTGTCTTTACTCTAAGGTCATTAACTAATCCTGTCAAATTACACACTACCAAATCTAATATTATCTGCTCTCTGGTTAGTTCCAGAACATGCTGTTTTAAGAAACTATCTCGAAAGCTTTCTAAGAACTCTTCACCCAGGCTACTACTGCCAATCTGATATTTCCAGTTTCTGTGTAGATTAAAATCATCCATGATTATTGCCCTCCCTTTATCACAAGCACACAATATTTTCTCTTGAATACTTTGTCTTACACTGTGGCTACTGTTAGTGGAGCCTATAGACCACACCCATTAATAACTTTTTTCCCCTACTATTCCTCATCACCCAAATCGATTCTACATCCTGATCTCCTGAACCAAGGTCATCTCTAACTATTGCACCAATGCCCTCTTTGATTAACAGTGCTACCTCTCCACCTTTACCTCTCTTCCTATTCTTCTTGAATGTCATGTAGACCTCAATATTAAGGACCCTATATTTGTGACCCTGCAGCCACAACTCTGTAATTGCTATCAGATCATATTTATTTACTTCAATGTGGGCCATCAATTCATCTACTTTGTTATGAAGGCTACACGCATTCAGATAGAGAGCCTTCAGTTTTGTCTTTTTCATTACCGTTGTAACATCTAATCTTGACTTTTGGTCTATTCTTAGGTTTTTTCTCTCTGTCCCTTCCTGCCATTCTCTGGTCCTCATTCCTCATATTACTATTTTGCTCTCCTGTCTCGACTCTACACCTTGAATTGCTGCCTCTACCCAGGCTTGATCCCTCACCCCTCTTGTTTAGTTTAAAGCCCTCTCTACTTCACTATTTATGCAATTTGCAAGGACATTTGTCCCGGCACGATTCAGGTGTAAACCATCCCAAAGGTACAGCCCCCACTTTCTCCAGTGCTGATGCCAGTGCCCTAAAAGCTGGATCCCACTTCTCCCACACACCAGTCTTTGAGCCACGCATTCATCTCTCTAATCTTATTTGCCCTATGTGAATTTGCACATGGCTCAGGTAATAATCCAGAGATTATTGCCTTTGAGGTTCTGCTTCTTAATTTGGGACCTAACTCCTCATTCTGATTTTGCCAAACCTCTTTCCTAGTTCCACCTATTTCATTGGTATCTACATGAACCATGACAACTGAATCCTCCCCCTCCCACTGCAAGTTCCTTTCCAGCCCTGAGGAAATGTCCCGAACCCTGGCACAGGGCAGGCAACATAGCCGTCTGGGCTAGAAAATAAGAATAAAAAAACTTGCTACACCTTGTATAATTGGGTGGTAAGAGCCTCGAAATGGGGTTGGTAACCAGGAATGTCTGGGCCACGCAGGCTTCAGTTGGTTCCATGGGCAATGGAGCTGAAGGAGCCCAGCAAAAGTAAGCCTGCAATCATTTTTGTGGGGGGGTGGCAGAGTAAGACTGCTCCCCTGGGACCACTTTAACCCCACCCCAGAAAAATGACCGAAGGCAATGTTACTGCCAGCACGGACACAGCCTTGCTGTCAGCCAGTCGGGCCTGTTATTGACCAGCCTTAATCCAGTGAGCTACATTGGAATATCTGTTCGGCAGCTGTCTGCCTCAATAAAAGTGATGTTCAGGCTTGATATCAAATCTGTAAAGGAGATCCCTTGACACTAAGGAAGTATGGACATCTGTAACCAACTTTGTTTCTCTAGGGGAGGCGATACCGAGGTGGCATTGTCACTTAACTGGTAATCCAGAGACCCAGGGTAATGCTCTGGGGACCCAGGTCCAAATCCCACCGTGGCAGATGGTGGAATTTGAATTCAATAAAAATCTGGAATTAAAAGTGCAATGATGACCATGAAACCATTGTTAATTGTCATAATAACCCAGCTGATTTACTAATTCCCTTTAGGGGAGAAAACCTGCTGTCCTCACCTGGTCTGGCCTACATGTGACTCCAGATCTGCAGTAACGTGGTTGACTCATAAATGGCCCCAGCAAATCGCTCAGTTGTGTCAAATCTCTAAAATGTCAGTGAAAAGGAATGAAACCAGACCTACCACCCAGCATCAACCTAGGCACGGGGAACGACAATGGCAAATCCAGTCCTGTCGACCCTGCAAAGTCCTCCTCACTAACATCTGGGGGTTAGTGCTAAAATTGGGAGAGCTGTCTCACAGACTAGTCAAGCAGCAGCCTCACGGAATCATACCTTACATATCACCACCATCAACATACCTGATCATGTCCTGTCACGTGGGGCAAGACAGACCCAGCAGAGGTGATAGCACAGTGGTATACAGTCAGGAGAGTTGCCCTGGGAGTCCTCAACATCAACTCTGGACCTCATGAAGTCTCATGGCATCAGGTCAAACATGTGCAAGGAAACCTCCAGCTGATTATCACATATTGCGCCCCCTCAGCTGATGAATCAGTGCTCTTCCATTTTGAACATCACTTGGAAGAAGCACTGAGGGTGGAAAGGGCACAGAATGTACTCCGGGTGGGGGACTTCAAAGTTCAGCACCAAGAGTGGCTCAGTAACACCACTACACACCGAGCTGGCCAAGTCCTAAATGACGTAGCTGCTAGACTGGGTCTGCAGCAGGTGGTGAGGGAACCAACAAGAGGGAAAAACATACTTGATCTCATCCTCACCAACCTGCCTGCCTATGCATCTGTCCATGACAGAATCAGTAGGAGTGATCACCTTGTCGAGTCCTTGTGGAGAAAAAGTCCCATCTTGACATTGAGGATACCCTCCATCGTGTTGTGTGGCACTACCACCGTGCTACATCAGATAGATTTCGAAGAGGTCTAGCAACTCAAGTCTGGGCATCCATGAGGCACTGTGGACCATCAGCAGCAGCAACCACAATCTGTAACCTCATGGCCCGGCATATCCCCTGCTCTACCATTACCATCAAGCCAGGGGATCAACCCTGGCTCAATGAAGTGTGGAGAGCATGCCAGGAGCAGCACCAGGCATACCTAAAAATGAGGTGTCAACCTGGTGAAGCCACAACACAGGACTATGTGCATGCAAAACAACATAAGCAGCAAGTGATATACAGGGCTAAGCGATTCCATGACCAACGGATCAGATCTAAGCTCTGCAGTCCTGCCACATCCAGTCATGAATGGTGGTGGACAATTAAACAACTCACTGGAGGAGGAGGCTGCACAAAAATCCCGATCCTCAATGAGAGGGGAGCCCAGCACATCAGTGCAAAAGATAAGGCTGAAGCATTTGCTACAATCTTCAGTCAGAAGTGCCAGGATCACAGATGCCAGTTTTCAGCCAATTCTAATCACTCCACGCGATACCAAGAAATGGCTGAAGGCACTGGATCCTGCAAAGGCCGTGGGCCCTGACAATATTCCAGCAATAGTAATGAAGTCTTGTGCTCCAGAACTTGCCATGGCCCTAGCCAAGCTGTTCCAGTACAGCTACAACACTGGCATCTACCTGTTAAAGTGGAAATTTTCCTGGTTATGTCCTGTCAAGAATAAGCAGGGCAAATCCAACCCGGCCAATTACCACCCTATTAGTTTACTCTTGATCATCAGTAAAGTGATAGAAGGGGTCATCAACAGTGCTATCAAACAGTACTTGCTTAGCAATAACCTGTTCACTGATGCACGGTTTGAGTTCTGCCAGGGCCACTCTGCCTCTCTTTACAGCCTTGGTTCAAACATGGACAAAAGAGCTGAACTCCAGAGTTGAGGTGAGAGTGACCGCCCCTGACATCAAGGCAGTATTTGACCGAGTGTGGCATCAAGGAGCCCTAGCAAAACTGGAGTCAATGGGAATTGGGGGAAAACTCTCTGCAGGTTGGAGTCATGCCTAGCACAAAGGAAAATGGTTGTGGTTGTTGGATGTCAATCATCTCAGCTCCAGGACATCACTGCAGGAGTTCCTCAGGGTAGTGCCCTGGGCCAAACTATCTTCAGCTGCTTCATCAATGACCTTCCTTCCATCATAAGGTCAGAAGTGGGGATGTTCACTGATGATTGTACAATGTTCAATACCATTCGTGACTCCTCAGGTACTGAAGCAGTCCATGTCCAAATGCAGCAAGACCTGGACAATATCCAGGCTTGAGCTGACAAGAGTCAAGTAACATTCATGCCACACAAGTATCAGGCAATGACCATCTCCCATGAGAGGATCTAACCATCACCCCTTGCCGTTCAATGGCATTATCATCACTGAATCCCCCACTATCAACATCCTGGAGGCTATCATTGACCAGGAACTGAACTGCACTAATCATATAAATAATGTGGCTACAAGAGCAGGTCAGAGGCTAGGAATTCTGCGGCAAGTAACTCACCTCCTGACTCCCCAAATCCTGTCCACCATCTACAAGGCACAAATCAGGAGTGTGATGGAATACTCCCCACTTGCCTGGATGAGTGCCGCTCCCACAAACACTCAAGAAGCTTGACATCATCCAGGACAAAACAGCCCACTTGATTGGCACCACATCCACAAACATTCACTCCTTCCACCACCGTCGCACAGTAGCAGCAGTGCGTACCATCTATAAAATGCACTACCTAAACTCACCAAGTCTCCTTAGGCAGCACCTTCCAAATTCACGACTGCTACCATCTAGAAGAACAAGGGCAGCAGTTACATGGGAACACCACAACTTGGAAGTTCCCCTCCAAGTCACACACCATCCTGACTTGGAAATAGATTGTTGTTCCTTCACTTTCGCTGGGTCAAAATCCTGGAACTCCCTCCCTAACAGCGCTGTGGGTGTACCTACACCACAGGAACTGCAGCGGTTCAGGAAGGCAACTCACCCCCAACTAAGGGCAATTAGCAATGGGCAATAAATGCTGGGATGGGCAATAAATGCTGGCCCAGCCAGCGACACCCACATCTCATCAATGAATAAGAAAAAAATTCAGACAAGAATTTGGAGGCTGCGCATTTGCATAGAAATAATTTAAGTGTTTATCTGAGGTAGAGACTAATTGCAATTGCAAACTGAAAGCAAGTTAAAAGATGAAAGTTGTTTATTTTTTCACCACTCTGATTGGAGTCTGTGTCAAAGTGGAAATTTTGGGACCGATATTGGAAGCAAAAGAATGGTTCAAATGCAGGTTGGGAGACAGGTAATTAGCAGAATTAAACTAAACTAGTTACAAAATGATAAAAGCAAAAAACTGCAGATGCTGGAAATCCAAAACAAAAAACAAAAATACCTGGAAAAACGCAGCAGGTCTGATAGCATCTGCGGAGAGGAACACAGTTAACGCTTCGAGTCGGAATGACCCTTCAACAGAACTAAATAAAAATATAAGAGAGGTGAAATATAATCTGGTTTAAGGGGATGGTGGGACAAGTAGAGTTGGATAGAGGGCCAGTGATTTTTGGTTATCTCCACCTATCTTTGGCCCTCTATCCAGCTCAATTGTCCCACCCTCCCCTTAAACCAGCTTATATTTCACCTCTCTTCTATTTTTACTTAGTTCTGTTGAAGAGTCATTCGGACTCGAAACGTTAACTGTGTCCCTCTCCACAGATGCTGCCAACCTGCTGAGTTTTTCCAGGTATTTTTGTTTTTGTTTTAGTTACAAAATGGATCTCTTCCTCCTATTGAATTCCTTTACCTGCACCACAGAAACAAATATTCACAAAGTGAAGCTTTTAGAGATTTTTAAACATTTTAAACATTTGATTTAGTGTTGCCTGCATTTCCAAAGCAAGAGCTGGAAGGGCAAATAGGTATAGCCATAAAGAAGCTAGTTGTCTTAAAGAATGATTTTTAGCAAAGATTCTCCAGGGAATCCATTTATTTGTGTTCGGAAAGCAGGAAACAAAATCATTTCTGCTGTTTTTTTTATTTCACTGCCTGTTTCAGGAGCAAAAATGATACAGTATTAAAAGCTAATTGCGTTTCACATTCATAATTCACAAATCATAGAATTCACATTATTCCTCAGAAACTGACAGCAATGGATTTTACACATTGTCAATGTGCTTTAAAGGCCAAATTATTTTACAAGCACTGAAAGGTAACAGACAGCCACAGAGATAATTTTCTTTGTGTTAAGCATCCAGCGTTTTAAAAATTTACATTAACATTTTTTTAAATGAATTTTACAAGGAGAAACACTTCATCTGATTGCAATTCTATGTGAGGCTCTCAAAGGGTCACACCTCCTCCAGAGGTCCCCAGCATCACAGATGCCAGTCTTCAGCCAATTCAATTCAATCCACATGATATCAAGAAACGGCTGAAGGCACTGGATACTGCAAAGGCTATGGGCCCTGACAATATTCCAGCAATAATACTGAAGACTTGTGCTCCGGACTTGCTGTGCCCCTAGGCAAGCTGTTCCAGGACAGCTACAACACTGGGATTTACTAGTTAATGTGAAAAATTGCCCTGTGTCACAACTCACTGGGGATATTGCACTGTAATATCAAACCCCACTGTTCCCTAAGCAGCAACAAATGTGAAACGTTTGACCAAAGCACCAGGTTGCCCCAATTCTACCCAACTGTTTAATTTAGGTTAACGGAATACAAGCACCAGGTTTGTAAACTTAATAAGTAAATAACTGTTTATTGAACAAATTGTCTTTAACTAGTGGCAAAAGAAAGAAATATGAACTGCTAACCTGTAACTCTGTAGCTTAAACTCTACCCCTCTTAAACCCCCACATAAACACACACACATGCCATAAGCCATTTAAATTATGGGTTTTAAGGCTGAGATAAAACATTCAATATCACTAATCCGAAATATAGGATTAGATGGGTTGATTTTGATTGATGTCTTCCAAATTCCTTTTAAGTTTGCCGTTGATGTCACAAGGTGGTCTCCCAGCACTTTCAGTCTGTAGTTCACTGGTTGAACAATTTGCTTTTCAATGTCTCTACTGGTGATTTTTCCCCTTTTCCCCTTGACAGGGTTTTTCAGAGGAAGCAGGTTACAGAGATGTGATGGATAGCCAACTAGCTATTATTGCAGAATTGCTGGAATCGAACAAACACAGGAGAGAGAGGTTTCAGCTCTTCCATCTTTTCAGGCTAGGAGCTGTTCTGCCTATACTGTTACCACACAAAAACCCCGGTCACCTAGTCAGGAGCCAATTAAAATGCTGTCATCAGTCAATTCCCCTTAGTCCAGAACCCCTTTCCAGCCCCATCCTGTTCTCTTGTGGCGCCCTATGTTCCAGGATAGCAACATTATAGATATTCCTCATTCTGCTCCAGTGAACCTGTCTTTCAATTGCAGCGCTGGTAGTTTCTTAAAGCCACAGTCCAATAAAATAAAAAAAATAAGTTCTTTACACCTATACACAAAAAAAAGGACAAATCCAAACCGGCCAATTACTGCTGCATCAGTCTACTCTCCATCATCAGTAAAGTGATGGAAGATCATGTACAGTGCTATCAAGCGGCACTTGCTTAGCAATAACCTGCTTACTGAATCTCAGTTTGTATTCCACCAGGGTCAATCAGCTCCTGACCTCATTACAGCTTTCATTCAAACATGCACAAAAATGCTGAGTTCCAGAGGTAAGAGTGACTGCCCTTGCCATCAAGTCAGTATTTGACCGAGTGCTGGAGTCATACGTAGCACAAAGGAAGGTGGTTGTGGTTGTTGGTGGTCAGTCATCTCAGTCCCAGGAAATTATTGCAAGAGTTCCACAGGATAGTGTCCTAGGCCCAACCATCTTCAGCTGCTTCATCAATGACCTTTCCTCCATCATAAGGTCAGAAGTGGGATGTTTGCTGATGATTGCACAATGTTCAGCACCATTCACGACTCCTCAGATACTGAAGCAGTCCATGTCCAAATGCAACAAGACCTGGAAAATATCGAGGCTTGGGCTGACAAGTGTAAGTAACATTTGTGCCACACAAGTGCCAGGCTATGGCCATCTCTAACAAGAGAAAATCTAACCATCGCCCCTTGATAGTCAATGGCATTACTGTCGCTGAATCCCCCACTATCAACATCCTGGGGGTTACCATTGACCGGAAACTGAACTGGACTAGCCATATAAAGAGTGTGGTTATGAATTCTACAGCAAGTAACTCACCCCCTAACTCCCCAAAGCCGGTCGACCATCCACAAGGCACAAGTCAGGAGTGTGATGGAATACTGTCCACTGGCCTGAATGAGTGCAGCTCCAACAGCACTCAAGAACACTTGACACCATCCAGAACAAAGCAGCCCGTTTGATTAGCAGCCCATCCATAAACATTCATTCCCTCCATCACCAACACACAGTAGCAGCAGTGTGTACCATCCACAAAATGCATTGCAGAAACTCACCAAGCCTCCTTAGACAGCATCTTCCAAACCACGACATTACCATCTAGAAGGACAAGGGCAGCAGATAGATAGGAACACTACCACCTGGAAGTTCCCCTCCAAGTCACTCACCATCCTGACTTGGAAATATATCGCTGTTCCTTCACTATCACTGAGTCAAAATCCTGGAACTCCCTCCCAAACAGCACTGTGGGTGTACCTACACCACATGGACTGCAGCGGCTCAAGAAGGCAGCTCACCACCACCTTCTCAAGAGCAATTGGGGATGGGCAATAAATGGTTGCCTAGAAAATAAAAAAAAATCATCATTTGTACATTTCTCAAACACATTTATACTCTATTATTTGTAAATGTATTACCAGTAACATTCTGGAAAGATGTAGGGCAGAATTTTCCATAGCCATTGGCGTCGGGGGTGTTCAGTGGCTTTTGCAGACAATATGGCAAGAAGGCCAAAAAATTGGTTTCACAATGTCGTGAAACCAGTTTGCAATTGTCCGCTCTGCCTATTAATGACGGTTCACGTTTCCCACTGTTGGACGCCGGGAGACTCATTGTAATACATCTGCATATCATTATAAGGCCAGCCTGCCGGAATCAGCCCCCCACACTGGATCATCTGCCCACGTTTTTGGGAACGTGTCCCGGTGCTGAACACATCTTGACAAGTGTGACATACAGAAGTTGGGACTTAGCACCAGGGCCTTGCTCACATTGTGGACATCCAAGGAGCAAAAGATGCAGGAGCCCGACAGCAACAGCACCCTGGAGGAACGTCTATGGCATGATGGGTGGATTCTCATGGACGTGGCTCCACCATGAAGCAGCTCATAGAATGTGTAAAGTCACCGTTGAGGCTCATCTTACACTGGACGATCGTACAGGGGGTGGACAGGAAGGTCCAGCTGTGTTTGGGAGAGCAATATGTGCTGTGGGGTGGGAGAGGAAGATCCAGAGTCAACTGAGAGGAAGAGGTGTCGGGTGCATGAGGTAGGGAGGGGAGGGAAAGAAAGTTGTTGGGGGTGTGAGTTTGGGTGGGGGGGAAATGAAGGTGTTGGGGGGTGAGGTTGCGAGGGGTGAATGAAGGTGTTAGGGGTTTGGCATTGGGGGGGTAGAAACGAAGGTGTCAGGAGAGGGAGGTTGCGGGGAGGGTCTACATTGGGAGGTGGGGATAATGAGGAAGAAGACAGCAAGTGGAGAGGTAGATGTAAGTGGGGTGGAAGAGGGTGGGGAGGGTCCAGAGAGGTAAGGAGTCCAGGGCGAGGAAGGAGTCCGGGGGGAGGAAGGAGTGCAGAGATGGGGGGAAGGAGTCTGGGGGAGGAGAGAGTATGGCTGGAGGAGGAAATAAGTGTTTCTGAAGGAGTCAGGAATGGGGAAGGAATAAAGGGGTTGGGGGAAGTCTGTGGGTGGGGCTAAAGTTCTGGGGGGAGTCCTGAGTGGCGGGGAAAGGAGTTACAAGGAGAGAAGGAATGCCTAGGGGGAAGGAGTTCCGAGGGGGGAAGAGGTCTGGTCCAGTTGAACATGCAGGGAGGGCTCTGGTGAGTCCATGACTGCCTCCTGGGGAGCAAACTGAGAGTGGGTGTGTTATGAGGGATTGGTGACAATGACAGGGGGCAGAGTGAGGCGGTAGGGTGGGAGGGTGAGGGTGCGATGGTTTCAATAGAAGGGACAATGAGGGGGTTGGTAGGGACTCAGAGGAAGACACAGACCCTATGGGTGGAAAGGAGGAGGTCGGGAAGGTGAATGTGGATGAGGGCGGATTTTTGGGAAGGGAACGTGTACGTTCACCTGGACATACCCAAGAAAAAAGTGTTGTGGCTGGTAGGTCGCGGAGAGGAGGTGGAAGATGATACCAAGGGGATCGACAGTGACGGGCTAAAGGAAATGGGTGACTGGGGGACAGGAAAGGATGGGGGAGCGCAAGAAAAACTGTAGCACTACCAAGCTAGGTAAATCAAAAGTGAAAGAGAGTCGTGGTGGGCGAGATCATGGGGGTGTGATCATTGGCTGGGTGGAGATGCAGGTCAGCTCAGATGGACAACTGAAAGCGAATCCCAGCAGGCAGCATTCAAGCTGCTCAGGGTATTAAGGTGAGCGTGATACTGGAAGGATCCGCGTGCGTGGGCGAGGCTTACACGAGGCTCCGAAAGGTCCTGCCACATACACACTTCTCTTTCTGGAATCATGAATCTGATGGAGATGTGAGGGTGTGTGTGTGAGAGTCAGTGGTGTTATCCCTCGAGGTGTGAGATCCCTGTGGTTGTGTGATGGGTTTGTGAGTGTGTGAGTTGAAAGTGATGAGAGGATTGACTTACCCTGGCTGAACGGTTGAGACCATTCATCCTGCAGCAGCACTGGGTGGCTGCCCTCTTTTGCAGGGCATTGGTGCTGAACACGCTTGCCACTGCCTCCCATGCTGGATTAATGATGTTGCTGCCCCTTGTGCGATCAGAGCAGGGGTAGAGGTCATCACGGCAGGCCTCAACGGCGTCTAAAAGGCACCGGGGGGGGGTGTTGAGGGGGGGGGCATCATTAAACCAGGGGCTGCAGCCTTCTTGCCTTTTGGGGCCATGTCTTCTTTCCAGTAGTGGGCTGGAAGCACCAAGAGGTGTGCACGCAGCTGCACTTTAAGTATGGCACACGGTGTGATGAAGCAGCGAGGTTATGGCGTGGCGGGCAGATGAGAGCTAGTCCAGCATCGAAATGGCGTGTTTCCCGGGAATGCGTAATTAATGAGGCGGGATTGGGACAATACAGCATGAAAAGCCACCGTTATTTTACCGTTGGTAAAACGTCCTTTTTCCTGCCCGCTACCTCAACCAGTGCAAATCTGGGACATTACCACCTGTAATGTTTCTCCACATCCTGCTAAAAGTGACTGAGCTAAATCTGGGCACTGATACCCAAGAGAAAAATCCATTTAATCAAAGCAGCCTGCCATGGAATAATTATATAGATCTAATGTGTTTTTTTGATTGACAGGTTACCATCATCAGCCTTGGTGGCTAAATCAGTTATTTTTAGTCAGCTAGATGATAAACTGACATGATTGCTCAGAGACTAGAAAAATTTGTTTCAGCAATTTGGTTGCTTTGGCGATGCATGACAACCGTTGATTTAGAAGCTTTCTCCATTACTCCCTTCATTGCTTCTGACTGAATGAAAATATTTGTAAAGAGATCTTTATGTGAGTTTCCCCCCCTGCCACAATTAGGCCTGCATTTTGCTTCAAAAATAAGAGTAAGGTTAATGGCGTTCGCCATTATTAGGGTATAAACTGGAGACCAATATTCAGCAACTGCACAAGCATATAGATTGCTCCCACTGCCAAGTTCACCCTCCATACCATTATCTCAGCCTGAATCATCTTATTCATGGTGCTACCCACAGTCAGTTGATGAAAATAAGTTTTTTTTTACATGTGATTCATTGACAGAGCTGGGAGAACCTACTCCAGAGAGTTATTTCGTACCTTGAACCTCCAACAACACTGTGGCATTTGTCAAGGTAAAATGTTGACATAGCAATTTATAGTGGCAAACATTAGCCAGGATTTGTTCCTGTGACGGGAGACCAACCCCCACCCTCCCCATCCCGAAGCCGCACTGGTTTTAGAAACAGTGGGAACCCTGAATTCCTTCCGTGGGACAGGCCCAACGCAATTAAATGCCCGTCAGGCACGTGGCTGGTCAGAACTGGGACTACCACAGGATTTAGGATACCGGAGCCAAAATCAGAGGCCAGTAGCTCACCATTGTTGGCAGGGTTAGCAGGAACAATGGCTGACGCAGGGAATGCTCTAAGGCCTTCACTGGGGATTGTTACTGAATCCCTCGACACAGATTAGTGTGGGCAGGAAGGGAGTTGCGGGGAATGGTCACCGGCAAGGGGTGGACAGAGGGTTGACTGTTGATAGCCCCTTCCCGATGCTGAGTCCCTTGATTGAGCACTGAGTGTCTGTCAATGAGGGCCCCCCACCCCTTACAAGGCTGTCAGCAAACCCAACAAACAGAGTGAATCATTAACAAGTAGTGCAGAAGCTGAAGCACGAAGTGTCAGTTAGAATAGCTAATTCAATGGCAACCCACGTATAGAAGATTGAGCAGAGGGGCATTGATTAGTCCACTCTGTACATGCAGCACCATTGCAGCCTGGCCAACTCCAGCTGAGGAGCACCTGGCAGTGCACCTCCGAGTCGTGGGCCTCGACCCACAAGGCACTCAATCCAAGCAGCCAGGGCTCAACCCCTTGGCCAGCTTTGGCATCATTGACAGTTGGCACTCAGACTCTGGCACCCCTGAAGTCCACAGGGGGACGGCCAGGCCTTAACACATCTGCACACCGACCCATGCCAACATGGTACTCACCCTTCCTGAGCACTTCTGGCACTGCGCATAGACTCCCATGGCCTCTTGGTGAGGTACAGGGGCCCCCTCCTCCCATCCCTGGGGACAAGGGTGTCCCTCCTGGCAGCCACCTCCTCCAGCGGAGCAGCAAGGCACTCATCAGAGAAGCGGGGAGGTCGAGTGCCCACCTGACCTGCCCTCCCACCTGCCATGTCCAGGGAACGTCCTCCGTGCCAGCCTTCCAGGGGCTGCCTGCTCTGCTTTTAAACCAGCCGCCGGGTCGCCATTGGACCCGGCAGCTGACAGGCCCCGCCCCCGCTCAGCCCTTCCCGGCCAGTGCGGAGCCGCGTTTCACGCTGGGCGGACCTTAATTGGCCAGCGTGAAATTGCAGTCGGGGGCGCGGTCCATTTCGCAGCCGGTCCCGGACCTACCCAACAAAAGGAAAATCCTGCCCAAAAAATATGGGATCTTCGGAGTTCTTTAAACGTCCAGGTTGCTTTCATTTTTCTGGTAGTCTAAATATGCTTCTACTGTTTTTATGGACATCAGTGCTTTCATTTTCACTGTTTTCAAATCCCCTAAAACTCCTACCTAACAGCACCATGCAAGTACCTTCATTCACCACACAGATGGCAGTGGTTTAAGAAGGCAGCCCACTGCCATCTCAAAGAGAGCGCAGGGTGGGCAATACATGCCAGTGTAAGAATATGCTTAAATGTACCTGGGATTAAATCAGCCAGGAAAAATAGACCATGGGAAAGATCATGATATGCTGGACTAAAGTTCAATTCAACGTGGACTAATGAAGGACTGAGCATGTACCCCAGAAACCAGTCAGGGGGCCACAGAAGAGTCGACACTGAGGGTGGTTGCTATGCAAAACACTGGATAAAAAGGAGATTAAGACTTTATTGGCGGGGTGTCGTCAAGCAAGACCAATGAGGAGAGAAGCCCTGCTGAAGAAGCAGTGGTCCTGGTCAACTTGGACTGACTGTCTATGGGGCAACTGCTTTCTAAAATTGCTTTGTAACTCTCTAAGCTTTAAGTTTTTGTCTTGTTATTAAAGCTATTGGATTTGCAGTACCATGTGTCAGTAGTAATTCTCTGTTTCTTGGACACTGACAGCTACACCAGCCTTGCTGATGACACCTATATCCTGAGGATGAATTTTTAAAAATCTGCTCACGACTGTCAGATTGTGAGTTATTCAAAGTCACACATGGAATGTGTTTACTTAATCCATGGCTATGTCTGGTTCTAAGACTTTTATGAAAGTCAAAAAAGGTGCTTGGAACCTTTTATTTAAGACCATCTTTTGTATGAAGCAAAAGTGGCCTCTCAAAACAGGTGATCCATCACTGGAGCGACACGATATGAAGCAACCCTGAGCAACGCCCATCGGGTTTTTACAAGTTAATGGTTGTGTTAATAAATATAAATTGTTTCCATATTATATAAAGTGCCTTGTTTTCTCTTCTGTACATAGGTGACAATCTGCTCCTAATAATCTTAGGATCCTCCCACCTGGACGTTTAAAACCATAATACAAGTACATGTATGCAGAACAGCATCACTTCACCAAAGGTAAGAGTTTGCAGTTTCTTATTAGCAAGTGTAAGAACATAAGGACATCAGAAATAGGAGCAGTAATGGACCATACAGCCCTTTGTGCCTGCTCCACCATTCTATATGGGGGGGGATTTTCCAGTCCCACCGGCGGTGGACATGGGGGGTGGGCTGGACAGGAAGATTTGGCGTGCGGCCAAAAGTCAGTTTCCCGCCAGCGTGAAAAGAGTTCAAAATTTTCCACTCTCAACTTTCCTGGTGGGTCAGGAAGTCCACCAAGCCGTGTTGGGAAACATATTTTCATGTATTTGAATATCATGAATACTCGTTAAAAAAAAACCCCAACTCGGTGGAATCATGTTCCCACTTCTAGTTCACATGGTCACCACGCCAGTGGCAAGTTAGGTGGTTTGAGTGACAACCAGGTATAAGTAATGTGCACCTGGCAAACTGCGCTTCATTTACAACCTCACCAGTGCACCTATTCTGTGCCAATGCTGCTCAGGCAAGGCCAGCAGGAAGCAAGGCAGCGATGGGGGGGCGGGGAACACTGGAAGGCCAAGGCTTGGGTTGGGGGACGTGAGACAAGACAGAGGCACGGGAAGGGGCTGGAAGCCTTGACTCGGGGAGGGGTGGGTGAGACAAGACAACCCTACCCATTGATGTTCAATGGCATTACCATCACTGAATCCCCCACTATCAACATCCTGGGGGTTACCATTGACCAGAAACTAAACTGGACTAGCCCTATAAATACTGTGGCTACAAAAACAGGTCAGAGGCTGGGAATCATGCAGTAAGTAGTTCACCTCCTGACTCCCCAAATCCTGTCCACCATCCACAAGGCACAAATCAGGAGTGTGCTGGAATACTCCCCACTTGCTTGGATGAGCGCAGCTCCCACAACACTCAAGAAGTTTGACTCCATCCAGGACAAAACAGCCCACTTGATTGGCACCCCATCCACAAACATTCAGTCCCTCCACCACCAATGCACAGTAGCAGCAGTGTGTATCATGTACAAGGTGCACTGCAGGAATTCACCAAGGCTCCTTCAACAGCACCTTTCAAACGCACAACCACTACCATCTAGAAGGACAAGGACAGCAGATAGGTAGGAACACCACCACCTGGAAGTTCGCCTCCAAGTCACTCACCACCCTGACTTGGAAATATATCGCCGTTGCTTCACTGTCGCTGGGTCAAAATCCTGGAACTCCCTCCCGAACAGCACAGTGGGTGTACCTACACCACATGGACTGCAGTGGCTTAAGATGGCAGCTCACCATCACCTTCTGAAGGGCAACTAGGGATATCCAATAAATGTTGGCCAAGTCAGCGAGGCCCACATCCCATGAATGAATAATAAAAAAATTTGCTATCATTTGCATTCATTTAACATCAGTTGGGTTCAAATGCAATTATTTAACCATCCTTTGACACCAATTATATCCAAATGCAACATTCAGCTATCATTTAACATTGCAAATAATGTAACTGACATGAATGTCATCAATTGCCTCAAACCGCAGAGCTCAAACAATTGTGATTAGCAGCATCACTTAAGCATTCAGGCACCAAAAGCAATCAGAGTTCATTTTAAATATTTCTGAATTTCAATAGTGTCAAACATCCTAAAACTGGGCTAACTTTAGAAAAAGTAAACTCTGTTTTTAAAATTTGTTTTAATAAGTTAGTTATTTGTTTTTATTCGTAACCTATAACTTGTGCACTACAATCCCACCTTCACGACCCCCTCCACCCCAGAGATCGCAGAAATTTTCTCCCCACCTCGCCCTCCACAGAGCAACTTTCTCCCCCACCAACCACACCCCCAAACCCCCATCCCCCCACCAGACTGCAGCAGTTCTCTTCCCCTCTCTCTCCCCGTCCCTCTTTTACCCCTCCCACCCTCTCTCTTTCCCATCCTTCCCCCCCTCCCCCTCGCTTCAGCTCTCCTCTCTTTCTCCCCCCTCTCCCCCCTGCCCTTCTTTCTTTCTCCCGTCCCCCACACCCTCTCTCTCTCTCATCTGTCCTCTCCGCACTCTATCCCCACTCCCCCCGACCAGTGTACTGGATATCTTTGAGTGTACCAGATAGCTTTGAGTGTACCGAATAGTTTTGAGTATACCAGAGAGTTTTGAGTGTACTGGATAGCTTTGAGTGTACTGGATATCTTTGAGCGTACTGGGTAGCTTTGAGTGTACTGGATATCTTTGAGCATACTGGATAGCTTTGAGCGTACTGAATAGCTTTGAGCGCACTTGAAGTGATTTGATCACATTTGATGTCAAGGATGGCAAACTACTGCTGATCTGCAATCAAATTCAGTCTAAATTAGAACATTTGATGGCAAACAATCGCTAATAGTTTTTGAGCACATTGAATGCAAAAATTATGTCAAAAGTTTTGGGTAGGGAGAGGCAATGGAAGGCAAGGGGTTGACGGGGGTGGGGGATGGCAGTGATTGACTGGACCTCAGAGGAAAGGATGAACAGAGACACATGACTGCGGGGGGGATGAGTGGGAAAGGGTGCATAGGGATGCATTAGTTGTTGGGGTTAGAGGGGGTGTAGTTAGTCATGGCCAGGAAGCATAGATTGTCCTAGGCAATTGCACAATAATGTAGAAGGCTGTCCTTGGCAAGCCTATCCTGGACCCTGTACAGGTGGGGAAGGGCCTTTCCATCCAGTGTCAGTTGTGCCCAGCATGGTGTTCAGGGCATGGTCAGTCCCTCACACACATTGGTCCTGGGGGTTGTTGGATTAGTACTTGGCCATAGGTGGCACAGTCAGTCAGGGGAGGCACCTACAGCCTGTCAATGGGGAACAGGTAATACAGTGGGGGGCAACTGATGGTCCCATGGTGGGGGGCCTCAGTAGATCACTGTGCATAGATCCTCAAGATGTGGAGGGGTTAGGTTGACATGAGGAATCAGGACATCAACATCAAACGGTTCGGAGGGAGTACAGGGATGTCAACAACAATCACGGTGGGATTCAGAATTAGAGGGGGAAGACGGAGAGCGATCAGAGGGAGGGAAACCTGCACATGATGCTCTTCCAGCATGATGGGAGGGACTTCAATAGTGATGGAGGGATTTGGAAGCTGGACTCATGATAATACCTGAGCACCACCATTTTGCAAGCCAACCCAATGACACAGAACAAAAGATAAGCTATGAAAAAAATCACCATGGGAGGGATCTAAGGACTTGTGGGATGAGTTGAACACTGCCTTTTTGGGCAGAGTGGAGGGCAGCCTACTAATCTGCACTTCAGCAAATGGAGATCTCAGAGCTGAGACATGTTAGGTAGACTCAGATGCCAATTGCAGGGTTTGGGCACTTTTCCTCATGGTGCACATTCTCGCGAGAATCCATTTGCCTTGGAGCCATATTCTAATTGTGTTCCAATGATCATTTGTCCCTCTCGTAGGAAAGCGCAACCATCAGTAGGATCCAACTGTAAAGCGGCAACGGCCAAAGTACATACGCCTAATGCCCCAAATACCCTCAGACAACGAAGCTGACAGGTCCAAGCTTTACATGCCTCCTGATTATAGCTGGTTGGGCTCTAGTCTAATCCAAAGGGGTCAGTCTGACAGGGCCCTGACTGAGACCGCTAGCGCCTGGCTGCACTCATCCAGATCTAACTCCCTTTCTGAAAGTGCTGTCATGCCTGGGGTTTTTGGAGGGGGTGGGCGGGGGGGTTGGAGCAGGGTGGGGCACTTCATTTGATGCTCAAGGCTGTGCAACAGCTGCCATGGACAATCTGGGGATGGAGTGTCTGGAATGAGGGCTGTCCAAGGGCTTCACATTGATTCCCTAGCTTGCAAGTGGAAGGTGATCATTGCAAGGTTATGTTCAATCATGTATCTGTTCAATGTTTCCACAGAGACTGGCAGGAGTGGAGAATGCTTGCAACAAGCAACGTTGCCTTTATCGTGGCAATCAGGCAATTGAGGAGGAGAAGAAGGGCTTGTCGCTATCAGGTAAGGCAAAGGGAAGAGCCTCACCCTGAGGAACATGGGCCAGCAGGGTCCCATCAAAGCCCAGAAGCTAAGGCTGGCAGACCCATTCCATGGAGGCATTTGGCACGACCGAGGGTATACCAAAGACGCTTCTCATGCCTACTGACGAGCAAGAGACAGTGCAGATGTCATCGCTTGTGAAGGCATGTGGTAGCTCACATTGGCAACATTCTCCAGGAGGAGCTGACTCGGCTGGGATTATGTGGCCATCCATTACCAGTGGCTCAAAAGGTGACCTCTGCACTTTTTTGCAAGTGGCTCATTGTAGGGCTCCAATGGAGACCTCTGTGGCTTGCACCAAGCGACAGCTCATAAATGCACCCAAGAGGTTACCGATGCTCTATTTAGCAAGGCACACAATTATGTCCAGTTCACCTTGGATGAAGGCAGCCAGGCTGCCAGAGCAGTGAGGTTTGCAATGATCTCAGGCTTCTAACAGGTGCAGGGTGCCAGTGACTGCATACATGTGGCTTTAAAAGCTCCCTGGCAGGAGGCACAACAATTCATCAACAGAAAAGGCTTCCATTCCCTCAACGTTCTGCTGATCTGTAACCACAGAAGCAGATTATGCAAGTCTGCGTGAGCTACCGTGAGACTTGCCACAACTTGTACATCCTGAGTCACTCAGAGGTGCTACAGATCTTCAAAGGCCCTCAGTGCATCCAGGGTTGGTTCCTCAGAGGAAAAGGCTACCCACAAAAGCTGTGATGAATGACGCCTGTTAGGCACCCACAAAGTTCTTCAGAGGAGAGGTACAATGCAGCTTATTCTGCGACACATTCCTTGATCGAGCAGAGCATTGACATGTCGAAGATACATTTCAGGTGTCTGGACCAGTCAGGCAGCACTCTCCAGTACTCTCCCCAGAAGGTTTCCCACATCACCGTGGCTTGCTGCTCTCTATGCAACTTGATGCTACAAAGGGGGGATGATTTGCCAATTTGAGAGATGGAGGAGCTGCATGTCCGATGAGGACGTCAAGACAGCTGAGCTCGATGAGGGTGAGGAAGCTGGTTCCCCAGAAGAGGAGGCCGTAGCACTGTCCAGATGTAGCAGACATGGCTGTGAAATGCCACAAGGTTCCAGGACAATGATGGCAATTAGCTCATATGAGCCTCTTTCACCTGTGCCCTCCAAGCCGCCTCAACACTAACACATTTGTTGCTATCCTCAACATCTCAATGCAAGATATCAGTCTCAGAATGAGTTGTTACAATCTTGCATGACAATGGCCTTATCTTTGAAATGCTAGGCAACCTCTAGAACATGTGGCCACCCTGTTATGAGACTATAGCTCCACCAGCGCGCACTGTGAACAGAGGAGACCTGATGCAGTCTCATCAAGCATCTCACCAACATTCCACTGCCTATGGCAGCATTCAAGAGGCAGAAGCAGCTCTTCAAACATCAGTGCACTTGTGGCAGTATACCTGCAGTGTTGCTAGGCACCTCAAGGAGGACAATCATCACTCACTGGTTCTTGATTTGATGTCTGAGGTCTAATCTGAATCTGGACTGTGGCATCTCTCCACGGACAATCCCTCTTACAAGATTCGTGTCCAGGCCTCGTCATCATACTGAGTTCACAGCATGAGATCGTTCTTTAGGATGCAGTGATCTGTCACTCTCAGTGATGGATGCAAGCCTGCAAGTCAGGTCACCTTTGTGTGCAGTGAGAGCTTCAGCAGCAGCATCGTCTGATCACCGACAATCACTTCGGCTGACCCTGCCTTTGCCTGGAGTATCCCAACTTCCTATGCAGCCGAGCCTTTGCACCTGTTGTCCTAAGAGTGCGATTTAGGCATGAATTAGTTAATTTGCTGATTAGTGGGGTTAGCTCTGATCCCATTTGAGGCCTCCACATTTTCTTTCCAGAAGTCTTAGATGTCCACATGGGAATGAGCCACACTGATGGCATCCTCACAGTCTGATCACCAAGTCAAATGCCCATCGGAGAGCTGTCTTAGGGATCTTGACAAACCACGCTTGGCAGACTTTCAGGTCCAAGAGCAGCATCCTCCCATGTAATGGTCCGGCATCTGATCTCTGATCTTGCATAGTCATTGACCTCTACCAGGCATTTCAGGAATCACCAACTGTTAGCTAGATTCATAGCTCTGTATTATGCGGGTTGAGAAGTGGGGACTACTATAGGGCTGATGTCTAGCTATAAACACGGCTGTGACATAATGTTGCAGGCCGACAGGAGTACATGAGATCCCCAAATATTGGTGGATATGTAACCCACACTCAAGCACCAAGTGAGATTGACTCCAATGAGACTCGCCATTAAATCCGATACAGACCACATGGCCATTCTTCAGGGCAGAAGCTTCAGGTGAATAAACAAGAACACAACAGCTATACTCATGAGGCTACGTGATATGATCCTTTGATGCAAGTCTCAGATATGCATTGCCCAAGCACCATTTGCTAGAGACAGAGACCTTGCTGATGTCCCTGCTGCGCACAGAAAGGTGACACACTGTAATGAGATGGTGCGAGACACCATAAACCTAAAGCTGAAGCACATGATGGAAGATATGTGAGGAGGTGGGGGGGGGAAACTACTACATTTGTATGACCTTGGAACATTTCATCAGATAGAAGAGCCATTCACTAGATAAAAAGTTCACAGAAACAAAACATATTTACATATGTGCAAAGTATATACATTTTGTTAACACCTGTGCCGCCTTTGTGCTCTCAATTAATTTTTCTTACCCTATCACTACATTTGGGTGCAACCCCACCATCTGGAGCACAGGTGGAGGCAGCTTGCTGACCTCTACACCCTGCTGACTGTGCTGACCTTGGCGGGCGTCCTCTGGAAGGCTGAGGCCTGGACCCAGCTTCCTTTGGGTCTCCTGCTGTGGGGCAGATGCACCCTCCTCGCCCTGTAGAGCTGGAGTCGATGGGGGTCACAGGCCAAGGGAACTTAGAGCAGATGGACAGCCCAGGAGAGACCTGGGTGGGTGGGCCCAAGCTGTCCAGCTGATGCTCCTCCTCCTTGTGGGTGCCCTGGGCCCTGACTCCCTGAAGGGAAGAGGCTCCTGGAGGGAGATTGAGGTGCCCTGTCCCCCCTCTCAGCCACTGCTGGAACGTTCTCATGGCTGAAGCGATGGTGTGCAGGTCCTCGCGCACATCCAGCAGCAACTGCTGGGCCAAGGTCTCCACGACAGTGGCCACCCTTCCAATGGTGACCTCAACGCACTGGCACATCAGTGCCATGACATCAGACTGAACATGAACGGACTCCTCCATCCTCCGTTTTAATCTGCAGAGAATGAATGTGTGCGCA